>NC_054834.1:67028175-67332342 GCF_018345385.1 Vulpes lagopus | reverse complement strand
TGCTGGTTGTCCGTGTGTGCCCTGAGCAGGCAGGCTGCTGGCCCCAGCCCAGCCAGGTCCTCAACTTGGGCATTATTAGTACACACACACACACACATACACAAAGGAAGCAGGCCCCAGTGACCACTTAGCCCATGGCTTCAGCCAGATTCCCTGATGGGTCCCAACCTTGACCACCTGCCTGTGAGGATCTGATTCAAGTTGTTTTCCAGCTGTCAGGAAACAGGAATGCATGTGTCTTCTCAATATGTCTGTGAAGATGCTTCTCCCCCATCTTTTCCTTCCCAAGAAGGAGATGCATTCAGCAGGGAAAAATTCTTCCCCAGGGAGGGATCCAGGTTTGTCCCAGACAGTACCCTCTGGAATGATAAGAAGTGGAGCCCAGGGAGCTCCCAAGAGTACCAGGTAAGTGAGATGGGGTGGGGGGTGGAGACTGTAGTGCTCTTGGCAAGAAGAGAAATGAGCAAGCAGGTGAGAACACACAAACAGAGGAAACCTGTGATGAAAAGCTTTGACAGGACAGAGCCCCTAGAGCCCCAGGGGAGAGGGGCCCTGAGCATGGAGACAAGACTAGGAAGTAACTAGGAAGTAACTTTTCAGGATCTAAGTCATCAAAGTGCTACACACAGAAGAAGTGGGGCAGGGCAGGTCTTGCCTACGTGGTACCCTGATCACCATTTCCTGGCTGGGGAAAGGTGCGTCTGTGTCAGCAGGAAACAGCCGCTGGAGAGGGGTGACTAATAGGAAGGGAAGCATGCTTTGTAAACTGTAAAATTCTGTACACATGTCTGTTCATTGTTATTCTCCTTCGGAGCCTTTACCTTGGAAATTGTAACAAGCAGCCAGGCAGGTGAGGCATCGCAATAAGGAAACAGGAAAGTCACTGTGGAGTTAGAGTTTTTGACTATGGTTGGGGGGGTGGGGTAGAAACGGTGGACATGGACTCTTAGAACAAAATTCAGCTCAACTCCCCATAGACTTTTCTTTTCTTTTCTTTTCTTTTTTCTTTTTTTTTTTTTTTTTTTTGGCTGGGAGGAGGGTGTGGTGAGGCAGAGAGAGGGATAGAGAGAGAATCTTAAGCAGCCTCCATGTTGAGCCCCAATGTGGGCCTCAATCTCATGCCCCCTGAGCTAAAATCAAGACGCCCAAGTCGGATGCCCAACCAACTGATTCACCCGACCTCTCAACTCCCTATAACTTTTCAGAACAACCTGGGAGGGCATGAGCTGCCTCAGGTCTCCTTCCCTAATAGGCCTTGCCCACTTCTCGATGAAGGTCCCAGGCCAGCCAGTAAGTGGGCAGTACCTATTTCATTCACTCTTTTATCCATTCAACCAGTATTTTATTCAACACCTTATTATGTGCCAGGTCCTGTAAAAGAAGGTGTAGGTACAACTGTGGTGAGCACTGTAAAGGAGATGTATACAGTGCCATCAAGGCTATAATCAGGATATACAAATATGAGATATATAATCAGTTACATGCGGGCCTATTCTCAGGATAACAGAACTAATCTGGTAAAACCAAGGAAGTGTTGATAATGAAGCTGAGGTCCAAACGATCAGCGGGTATTAATTAGGTAAAGAGGGGAGTAGGAGTGACCCAGGCCCAAGGAACGGTCTGTGCTAATGCCACAGTGGGACAGAGAATGGCACTGGCTTTGGTTATAGAACAAGTCACTCCAAAACTCAGTGGCTTAAAACAACAACCACTTATTTTTTAAAAGATTTTATTTGTTTATTCATGAGAGATGCAGAGAGAGGCAGAGACACAGGTAGAGGGAGAAGTAGGCTCCCTGAGGAGAGCCTAATGCCAGACTCAATCCCAGAACCCCGGCATCACACCCTGAGCTGAAGGCAGACACTCAACCACTGAACCACCCAGGTGCCCCACAACCACTTCTTTTGAACCCACCATTTTGTGGGTCAGAAATTTGGGCTGAGGGGCGCCTGGGTGGCTCAGTTGGTTAAGCACTTGCCTTTGGCTCAGGTCATGATCTCATGGTCCTGGAGTTGAGCCCTGCATTGGGCTCCCTGCTCCTTGGGGAGTCTGTTTTTCCGTCTCCCTCTTCGCTCCCCCTGCTTGTGCTGTCTCTTTCAAAGAAATGAATAAAGAAAGAAAGAAAGAAAGAAGAAAGAAAGAAAGAAAGAAAGAAAGAAAGAAAGAAGAAAGAAAGAAGAAAGAAAGAAAGAAAGAGAAAGAAAGAAAGAAAGAAAGAAAGAAAGAAGAAAGAAAGAGAAGAAAGAAAAAGAAAGTAAGAAAGAAAGAAAGAAAGAAAGAAGAAAGAAAGAGAAGAAAGAAAAAGAAAGAAAGAAAGAAAGAAAGAAAGAAAGAAAGAAAGAAAGAAAGAAAGAAAGAAAGAAAGAGAAAGAGAAAGGAAGGGAGGGAGGGAGGGAGGGAGGAAGGAAGGAAGGAAGGAAGGAAGGAAGGAAGGAAGGGAGGGAGGATGAAAGAAAGAGAGAAATCTGGGCTGAGTTCAGCCAGGTACTTCCAACAATTCAGGTCATACTGTGGCTCATCTTGGCTGGGACTCACTCCTGCATCCGAGTCAGTTGCCAAATCAGGGAAGAACTGGCTGACCTTGCCCGGGGAGCTTCGGTTCTTCACTTTCGGGTCTGCATTCCCCAGCAAGCTAGGCTGGGCTTCCTTCACATTCAGGGAAAGGCTTCCGCCAGGTAGCCAAAAAGAACAACCTCTAAAGGTATGTTTTGTGTCTCCGTACCCATTACACTTGCTGTCATCTCATTGGCCAAAGCAAGGCAATGGGGGCTAAGCCTAGAGTCAGGTGTGAACAAATTAGGGGTTATAACTGCAAAGATCTACCTCAGTGTGTTCAAGGAATTGAAAGAAAGAAAGACCAGAGAGTGAGGAGAGAGAGCATGGTGTGGGTGAAGCTGGGGGCGGGGGAGCCAGGACATGGTGGGCCTCCAAGAGCCCTGTAGGAGTTTGGTCTTTACCCTGAAAGCAGGCAAGCCCTCTGGCTTCTGATTCTCTATCATATGTAGTTGATCCTCATAAATAAATCCCTCAAAGACTGACTTGCCCTGGATTTCCAAGCTTGAGAAGCTGAGGACAGGATGGGGAGCATGGTCTACCCCCACGATCCTCCCTGTAGCCTACACTACTGTAAAGGCCTCATACCTTCTCACCTCTGTGCCTTTACACCTGTTCCCCCCCTCAGCGGGTGACAATCTTCTCACACCATGCCCAGTCAGTGCCTGCCTCTCCAAGACTCATTTCAGGTAGTACCACCTCAAAGAAGCCCTCCCTGACTTCTCTAGGCCCCCAAGACCAGAGAAGACACATTAAACAACACGGTGAGGCCTAGTAGAAAAGCCTGTGACTTATTACAATGGCCTCATGCTTTCTAGTACCAGGTTTGTATGGGGCCCAGCCCTGCCCGTGTGGCACACACCTGTGGGCACAGTGCTTCACCAATGCTGCAACCATCTTTTTTATATGTTTGCCTCCCACTAGACTTTCTTGAATGAGGATCCATAACCCCAGGGCCAGTACACAGAAGAATCAGAAACAGTAAATGAATGAGTGATTCTGTCCCTCAACAGGACTCTCCTCTAGAGCCCCAGTCAATGTTATTAATGTCTTCTGTCATGGCAGTTGAGGCGAGAGGTTCTCCGACTAGGCCAGCAGTTCCAGTGTCTCCCAGTTCCACTATGGAGCCACTCACCCAGAGGAGAGGAGCCGCCCAGCTCCAGTACAATCCAAGGAAAGAGAAGGGACCTCTTTACGAGGCAAGTGCCACAGCACCATTTACTATGACAGGGAAAGAACCGAGCATCCGTGGCCTCCGTTGGAGCATCCGAGCATCCCCAGGTGCTCAAACAGCTGGCCAGGGGCACTCAGGGAGCCACTGATCACCTGAGCACTGATGCCAGGAAGCCAATTCATAGGTTGGAGGAGCAGAGCCCATGAACCAGGGGCTGAGAAGAGGGCCCCAGCAGCTCCAGGCCCTACCTACCAGGCCTGACAGACTTTTCCAAACCAGCCTATGGTTCTTGAAGCACAAAGGTATAAACCACACTGTCTCCTTCTCACTGAGAGAAACCCAGAAGCCCAGGGAGATAAGCCTTTGACTCTTCGGGGCCCCTTCAGATGTCATGGCCACCCAGAAAGCACACTACATTTCCCAGCCTCCCTTGTGATTACATGTGGCCCAGCTGACCAGGTTCTAGCCAATGAGACGTGAGTAGAAGTGAGGTGCATAACTCTGGAGATTTGCTCACAAATGGAAGGGCTATGCCCTCCTTTCTTGTTCTTCTCCTCCCCACTGCCTAGTGAGCCGTCTTGGACAACATAGCCAAGGGCAACACCTCAGAATAATGGAGCAGCAACGAGATGGAAAGAGCCTGAGCCCCTCATATCCGGGCACACCATTCGGGGCCACCGTATCAGCCCTGACGGGTTTAAGCCAGCACACGCTGTTAAGGGAGGAAACAAAATAGTCTGTCTTGATGACCCTACTTTTATCTGAGCTGCTTGCTATGGCTGCTGAATCCATATCCTCCCAACTCCTATAGCCCAGCAGTGAGTTTCCTCAGGAAGCCCCAGACCACTGGGACTGCTTGATCCCAGGGGTGCTCATTGTCCCAGGACAACAGAGCTGTGACCTCCACCCCAGGGCCCAGCTGTTCTCTTGAAATAGCTGGGGAAGTTGCATGCTTGGAGGAAGCTGCTAGACTGCCAAGGATGAGAAGGGAAGTAAGCACAGCTGATACTCCAGCAGGGTAGATACCGGTACACCTGCACCACTTGTCACGATGCAGAAATACTTCCAGGCCAGTTGACACCAGCCACGGCCCTGAGCCACCCCACCCTGGGAACAGTCCCCCTCCCAGCAAATAAAGGGGCAACACCTGGATGTCAGCCTGACCTCTGGACATTGATTCAGCCAGCCATACCACTTGTTAAATGTTTTGAACATCATCCTTGGCTCTAAGGTGCCTGGTCTCAACCAAGTGAATGGAAATGAATCACTGAGGGGCACCTGGGTGGCTCAGTGGTTGAGGGTCTGCCCTTAGCTCAGGGCGTGATCCCAGGGTTTCAGGATTGAGTCCCACATTGGGCCCCCCACGGGAGCCCGCTTCTCCCTCTGCCTATGTCTGCTTCTCTCTGTGTGTCTCTCATGAATAAATAAATAAAATATTTAAAAAAAAAAAAAAAGGAAATGAATCACTGAACTTAGTGTCGACAGTGATAGGGTGACATGTGTTCTGAAAGCCAGACTGGCCGCCGAATCCCCACCTCCACCTCCTTCTCTCTCTCTCATCCCCAAAAGCAGAAACGGTGGGCCCCACTGAGGCCTGCCCTTGCCTGTTCAGAATGTCCCACAACCACACTCAGATATTATTGCACTCTTTTATTTACAGAAAACACAGATAAAGCATTTCAATGTTCATTTAGCAAACTGATCCACTCTTTTTTTTTCTTTTTGGCACAAAGAAATATCACAGATGGACCCCAAGATCAATCAGAAACCCATAAGATTTATCAGCCATCACTGGTCCAGGGGCAGCCACAAGACACAGACAGACAGACAGACAGACAGCATCGCCACAGACTGGAAAAAATAAACAAGGTCCACATTCACCTCACAGTAAAAACCTGCTCACTGGCAGGCAGGGGCAGGGGGCGGAGAGGGGGCAGGTTCTCTGCTCCAAGGGGGGGGGCGATGAGCGTTGAGGGCAGGTAGCAGGATGGAGAGGGCTTAGACACCATTCATAAATTAGAGAGAGGTGGCCTTTTTGCTTTTAACCTCTTACCTTGTGGAAGTAAGACAGTGCAAAACTACCATACCCTGACCACTGGGCCACTGGAAAAGCTGCAGAAGTTCCGTGGTTTGGGGTATCTCTCCTCACCGGCGCCCGGGTGTGTGCATGTGTGCGTATGTGAATGTGTGAGTGTGGTGCTTGTAAACATTGTCACCATCCACGCAGAGACCCAACATCCGTGTGTCTGAATGGGGTGGGCTGGGGGCTGTACCCCGCTTCACGCCCCCTCTGCCCCAGTGATTCCTGTCCAAGACATAGTGCAAATTTCAGAGACAAAATAGAGGCAGAAGGAAGTGGAGGGTGGGCCGGGGGTGGGGGTTGGGAGGGGCCAGAAGGACACAAAGACAGGGTCGGAGAGGGAGGGGGAGATAAGGCAACAGTTAAAAACGGTCCATTTTATCAAAACCGACACCATGTGCCCCTCACCCCCACCCGCGGAGCCCTGGTCACGAGAAAGGGCGGAAGTCCCGCTCCTCCACCAGGCTGATGGAGGGGTTCTTGAGCTCCTCCTCCGACGTGGCCAGCTTGTAGCCCAGCTGCGCCAGCACCCGCTGGCAGGCGTTCTGGGCGAAGGCCACAATGTCGTAGGAGAGGCGGAAGCGCCACTTCTCGGCCGTGGCCGCCGAGTTGCGCACGGTGCCGTACTTGTGCTTGCCCAGGGTGGGGTCGCCCCGCGTGTTGTTCTGGATCCAGCGGGCCACGTGGCTGTCCAGGGGGATGCCCAGGAAGCCGTAGATCTCCTCGGTCTTCTTCATGGGGTTCCTGGCCAGGTCCTCGTAGCGCACCAACATGTACTTGCCCTTGAGCCACGGCGGCCGCGTGAGCCCGGTGGACACCGAGTTGGAGAAGTCCTCGCACACCGTGGTCAGCTGCGTCACGTCCAGGTTGTAGGGCTTCCTCCCGGTGCCGTACCAGAGCCGCCAGAGCCGGTACGTGTCGCGGAAGGTCTCGCTGCGGGAGGCCAGGATGCCCCGCGGGTCTCGGACCAGCTGGATGACCTTGAGGTTTAACCTTGGGTCTTCAACCAGGGCCCGGAGGTCGTTGACCTCGGGCACCCGCACCGTCTTGATGGCCACGTGGCTGCGCTCCCGACAGGCCTCGGCGGCCACGGTCAGGTTCAGCAGGCCGCACTTGCGCACGCAGTCCCCCTCCTCCAGCACCAGGTCGGCGGAGCCCGGGGGGTCGCACACGGGGCGGGAGCACAGCACCCTGCTGGCCCCGCGGCGGAAGATCCTGTCGGTGGTGTGGTTGACGGGCGGCGGTTTGATGTAGTTCTCCAGGAAGTAGAGGTCACAGTCATAGAGGCTCCTCAGGAGGTCGCGGCTGGCGCCCAGCATGACCCGCCGGTCCGCGGGGCTCTTGCCCTGGGTGAAGCGGGGGATGAGCGTGTTCTGGACGTGGTAGAGGGGCTCGAACAGGTAGAAGACGTCCAGGTGCTGGTTGAAGAGCTGGCCCACGAAGGAGGAGCCGCTGCGCGTGGTGGCCAGGATGAGGATGTGGGTCTTGCGAGAGAGGTTGTAGGCGAAGGTGGGGCCCTCCTCGCACAGCCGCTCGGCCAGCCCCGCCTCCGCCAGCCCTGGGCAGGTGTGGAAGGACTTGGCGGTGAAGGTGCGGATGGCCGTGTACTGTATGGCGATTGAGGCCAGGGCGAGGAGGAGGACGGCCTTCCAGGAACATTGCATGGCTGGGCACCTTCATGGGGCTGCTTCTCCACCATGCGAGGTCTGTGGGCAAAGGTGGGCGGCCGTCAGGCGCAGCCTGCCCTCCGCTGCTGTGGGGTGGGGGCTGGGGGCCCCAGCCCACTCCCTTAGAAGGCCTGGCCTCCAGGAGGCCCAGGGCCATACCCACTTCCCTGCACGATGCTCACACATGCACCCAAGGACTGAGCAGCTTCTAGGCTAGACTTTACATCCTCGGGGGACTCCTGGGAGCTTTTGGGCATCGAACAAATGGACTCCCCACATGCAGTTTCACAAATGCTGCAGGGGACTCCCATCATGAACCTCGAGTTCCTTAGTGTGGCCCCACTGGGCAAGGAGCTAACTTCCCCAGTTCACACACTCAGAGGCCCACCAGTTCCTGTCCCGAGACACTGCCCTGCCACTGCCTGTCACCCCTGCCAGCATCTCTGGGCCCGCCTGCATCTTCTACCCCCACAACAGCCACCCGGTTCCCCATGTGGTCATATTTCCTCCATCTCCTGCCCACCCCTAGAGGGAAAAAGAGCTCATGTCAGATGCCACCTTCCTACCATAGCCCCCTGCAGGAAGGACCCCTGCACACACTGAGTACCGGCTTACCGATGCCCACAGGGCCAGGAGATGGGGACAACTGTGTCAAGCCCACCTCCCCAACTTAGGGATGCAGGTGAGCAGTTTACTCCAGAAGAGGACTCCTGGGCTCCCAGGGTCAATGAGGGTCAATTGGCCCAGAGCAGAGACAGATCCAGAGGCTGCTGAATAGCATCCTTTCCCAGGCTCCAGCACCCTCCAAGTTCACTCCTGGCCACTGGGGTCAGAGGTCTAGGTCTGGGGCGGATGACCCCCACAGACAGCAGAGGGACTGCCTCCTCCAGACCCCCATCCCAGCCAGTCCTCAAGGGCCTCCCTCATGAGGCTCTCAGCTCTCTGCCAACAGGGAGCGCTCGGAGACCCCAGGGAGACCCCCCTGGCCCCAGGGAACCAGGCAGGATGGAGAGAAGAGGAGGGAGTGGAACAGAAATGGCATCTCAAGGAATGGAGAAAGCATGGGCGGGGGAGGGGGTGGGGGCAGGAGAGCAGGGAAATGAAGGGTGTGCCAAAGGTCCAGAGCAAGGTGCCAGCCCGAGCATCAGGAAGTTGCCCCCAAGAGAGGCCAGCTCAGCTACCTGGGGGAGGGCTGGGGTTGCTCCAAGAGCCAATGCGGGAAGGGCCCCACCACTCACCAAAGAGGGGCTGCTCCGAGCTAGGGAGTCCGCAGCTGCCAGGCGTCCTGGCCTAGCCGGCAGTCCCAGCGTGTGCAGCTGCCCTGTGGCCAACAGACTGCAGAGAGAGAGGGAAGGGAGGGGTTCTGAGGGGGTGTTGGCCTGTCAACACCGCCCTTCCCACCCCTTCTGTCCTGTGTCCTGTGCCCCACAGACTGCCCCCAGGGCCAGGTGACAAGGACCCCAGTGCCACCTTTTATCCCCTGATCTGGCCCCCTGACTCCTGAGCCCTCCACCCATTTCCCCCACCCCTTACCTATCCCCCCATCGCAAGTCAGAGTCCCTCACACCAGGACCCAGTGGGCAGGGAGCTAGCAAGCCTGCACCCGCACCTGACCAAGAGTTGGCACCCCACACGGCAGCCACCCCAGGGAGGACCCACACACACCTCCACCATCCAAAGGAGCTGCAAAGTAATCCATTGGCCACAAGTCCCCCAAGCCCTAGCTAGCTCCATTCAGTTCTGGTGACCAGACCGACCCGACCAGACACCGTGCTCAGCCCCCAACAATGGAACAGTATCAGAGTCAAAGCTATTCTAGAAAATTAGGCCAGAGCACAGCCCTGACTGGTTCTGCATTTTAAATCAACAGAACAGCCTGACCCTTCAAAATTGGACTTTTTCAGTGACTCCTCAAGAGGGGTTTAGTGGAAGTCAACAAGGCAGGGGAGCTCACCCCAGACCTCCAGGTGGCAATGGCAGCTCCGTCTAGACAGCCTGGATGCTGACACCCGCACGGAAGGGACAGGCGGGGAGGGAGGCTCTTCTTCAACCGCACGGGAGAGACCAGCTACCTAAAACTCCAAGCAAAAGTGGACCAGGGAGCGTTCCTGACCTTGATGCTGTCCGTGGATTCTAAGTTAAAACACCAAGACTGTGGCATTATTTCGGTTAGCGTCTGGCAAGTCCTTCCTAAGCCCTTTACCTGCATTCACTCGTTTATTCTTCACGGGAAGCCAGGATGAGCTCCATTTCACAGGCGAGAAAGCTGAGGCACGGAGAGGCGGAGTGAGCAGCCTGAGTTCATAAGCCTGGCTTACCTCACTAGTCTAGCAGGTTCCCCAGAGCCCACACTCTTTCCCTCTGGCCTTGCTCCTCCAGCTTACACGTACTTGGCCCCCACACCTGCATCCGATTGTCCCCAGCCCATTTGTTAACTGGCAACAGAGAGACCCGGCATTACAAGGGTAGAGACGATCTGCAATGCAAGACTTATATTCCTTCCCTTTGCTGTCCGGTCTTGTTGATCAAGGCCCATGATTAAGGGGGTGAACTTGTGGTTTGTGAATAGTCTTCCCATATCCCGCTATTTGGCGTGACTCCTTTGCGGGAGGGGTTAGTGGATTCTCACTTCCCAAACCTGCAGTGCTGCCTGGCTCGGCCAAGTCAGAACGTCACACTATTCCTTACGACCCCCTCTGGGAGGTCAGAGGCCTCATCTCATTGTTCAGGTGGGGAAATTGAGGCTCAAAGACTAAGCATACATGCATAAGCAAATAAGGAGCAGCAGAGCCTCAACTCCCTCTGCGTCGGACTCTGAGGCCAGTGCTCTGGCCCCTTTACAGTTAGCTTAGTGGAGAAAACACAGAGTTGAAGCAGTCTGGTTCCCTTGGGGAGGGGTACAGAGGCTGGGCTGAGATGACAATGGGCCAGCTGGGGCTCTGGGGCCAGCTGGGGCCTCAGAGTCCTATTTTTTTTTTAAGATTTTATTTATTTATTCATGAGAAACAGAGAGAAAGAGGCAGAGACACAGGCAAAGGGAGAAGCAGGCCCTCCTCCGCAGGAGCCCAATGTGGGACCCGATCCCAGACCCCGGGATCATGCCCTGAGTCAAAGGCAGACTGCTCAACCACTGAGCCACCCAGGCGTCCCTCGGAGTCCTATTTTAAGTTTGAAACTCCATTTAGTACCTACAGGGAAGAGTACCATGTCACCAAGTGGCAGTAAATACGGGAAGGATGCAGTCTAGATTCTTAGGAAGAAAACCACAACTTGACCACACCCCATCCCACCCCTGTCTCACCCAGGGCAGCAGACAACACTGACTCCATCAACAGGGTTGGATGAGGTGCCCGCAGAGAACCACCTCTGTGCACTAAATTAGATTTTCCTGCAAAATGCAGGCCCATCCTGCCTAAGTGCCCGAAGACAGATGCCTCTAAAGAACAGGTAGGGAATACCACTAATAACAGTGCCAGGTAATATTTTTAAGTTATTTAAGTAAGAGTCTCCAGTTGCAATGCCATTTCATTGGGTACTTATTTAGAAAGATCTGTCAGATAGCCAGCATGATCCAGGCACTGTTCTAGGAATTATGGGGAGTGGGGGGAAACACAAAGGAAGGCGAGCACTTACTGGGCATTCATGATGCTTATCCCAGGGGTGTCACAGATCAGGGCACGGGGGAGGAGTGAAAAACACCTCTCGCCCCCACACTAACCCTGTGTGGTTGATGTTGTCATACCCTCATTTTACAGATGAGGAAGCTGAGGCTCTGCAAGGTTAGACGAATTTCCCCAGCTCACACTCCTAGTAAGGGGTAGGGCCAGGATTCCAGCCCAGGCAGTGACCCCCTACATTTAACCCCCTCGGGTCCCCACCAAGACAGGAAACAGAAGGCTGGAAGAGATTCACCCATAGAGGGGAGCATTGAAGGTTCTCCCTCTACCACCTCTCCCCACCCCAACCCAGAGAAACTCAAGGCCAGGATTAGAAACTGCTGCCTTGGCTAATAAATCAGAAGTAACTGAAGGATGTCGATGTTATGAATCCCTAGTAAAGTGGGACTCAGGTTCACAAGTTATAGCCTGAGCCCCAACAAGGGGAGTGTGTTCAAAGGCCCAGCCACAGGCCATCCCACTACCTCCCAGGAGGGCAAAGCTAGGGCATGGGAACAGGAAGATGAAGAGAGTCAGACCCTCCTAGAAATGCCCCTGCTCTCCTGCCAGCCTGGCAGAGCCGGTCTTGGGACTGGCCAAGCTTCCTTGGTATGCTGGAGGCATCTGCCCTGGAAACCAGAGGCCCTGGGGCCAGGTCCTGCTGTTCCCGGGGGAGCTCTGGCCACTGCAAGGAACTGTTCAATCCCCGTGTCCTCCAAGCCAGACTGTGAGCCCCGCGGCCCCTCCCTGGGCTCTGAGCAGCCTTTGGCATGACCTTCCTCCACCCCTGGGCAGCCAAAATCCAAACAAGCCTTAGACACAGGAGCCCAGGATCTGGAACTTCTGTGGGAAGGCAGCGGAGTTGGTGAACCCCCAGCAGAAAGCTCAGGTGTCAGTGTCAGCTGCCTTCAGATTAGGGCACAGGGTGGGAGTGAAAAACACCTCTACGCTGGAGAACTGGAATTCAGAGCTCAGAGCTCAAGCCATGGAACCAGACCCACCTGGATACCACTCAGCAGCTGTGTAGACCTGGATTCACTCGCTGTCTCTGAGCCTCAGTTTCCCTACCCATAAAGGGGGTAAGACCACAGTAGCATTTGCAAGAATTGAAAGAATTAAAGCATTTAGTCGATGCCAGGCACAGAATATGGCACAGCCTTTGTGCTAGGGACACCAGCTCTGGGACGAGCCCCACTGATGGCCAGGCGTCTTAATCTCCCTGGGCCTCTGTTTTCTTACCTGAAAAATGGGGATCATTTTAACAAGGCTGTTGCGAGGACTAATCCGTTAACACAGTGCCTGGCATAAAGGAAGCGCTCGATAAATGTGTGTGACTATTAGCATCATTAAATGTCTTGTGTGCTTTGTCCCTCGGGTAAGCAGCGGAGGACAGCTCTCACTGCCTCTGACGGCGAGGCAGACCCTCTCCGTGGCTGCGGTGCCCACACCTCTGCCAGGCAGGCCTCTTCCTTCGGCTCCTCTCCCAGCCGGCGGGGGCACCTCAGCGGCTTGCGTGCTGCCCCCTCGTGGCCGCGTCCTGCAGTGCGGCCTCTCGCCCTGCGGCTTTGCTGCGTTCAGAATTCCTGGCGGGCTGGCTGCGGCCTCCGCTGAGGATCCTCGGGAGAGGATCCAGCCAGAGGGAGGTGACGTTGCAGGCTGCCCTGAGGTGTGATGATGACACCCCGACCCGGGCTGTGGCCTCTGCTCTGTGCACCCTCCCTTCCTCACCCACACACAGAGACAAGCAGCAAGGGGCAGCCTCCGCTCATCCACAGGGCCCCTCCTCCCAGTCTCATTCCTCTCTGGCAGGGGAAGGAATACTGAATTTAATGTCACAGGCAGGAACAGCCTCTGCTTTCTCTGGCTGCCTTGGACACATCCCCTGGCCTCTCTGTGCCTCGACTTCTCCATAGATCCAGCGATTCTAAGGGCTGGATTCCAAGCTCCAGCCACTGGAGTCCTGATCCCAGAAAGGCCCCATGCTCCATTTTCAGCATCAGGGCCACCCTCGTTGCTGGCGGGGGCATGCTCCTTTGGGAGTGGGAAAGCCCCAGTCATCTTCCAAGAAGATATCAGGCTGGCAGCTGGGCCGCATCCCTGCAGCCACCATAGTCCATGGCAGCCCCCAAGGGGCTCCGCCTCCTGCTGAGTTAGCCCCCCAACCCCCACCTCCTGCTCTATGAAATCCCATTCAACCCTGAGCTGTGCCTTTGGCCTTTTCTGGGCCACATCCCCCTTAGAGACACATGGTCCCTCTTTCCAGGAAGCTTCATCTGTATCCACAACTTTACACACACAATCAGAAGGCCCCTGGACCCCCCAAAGCCCATCCATGGGCACTTTAGAGGCTTCACCCCTACTTTCCAAGTATTCTCTCTGGCGCGAGGACTTTCTTTTCAACTGACCATACCAGAGGGGCCTCTACAGATATGTATAAACTGATGTGGAGCCATCACCCAAGATGAAAAAATTAGAGCCAGAAAACACATGTGCAATAGTGTATTACTACTTCTTGTTTTTAAAAAGGGGATGCATGGGGGGTAGTATTTATACACATGCATACACAACCACAGAGAGAACTCGCACTGAACTGGTAACCCCAGCTGCCCCAGTGGGAGGGCTGAGAGGGTGGGGTGGGGGGTGTTTCTACACTGAGCCTCAGTCCCATTTGAGTTGATTAATTTTCTGGGATAGTGCAAAGCCACCCCACCCCATGCAAGAACTGCCAGCCAGCTCTCCCCTCCCCCACTTCCAAGGCACCAGGGTCAAAGTCACTACCTTGCCGTCAGAACTGGACTCTGTGGGCTCAGGCAGGGCACTAAGGACAGCAGTCAGAGAGGGAGGGCAGGAGCTGAAACAGAGGGAGACCCCCAGGGGACGTGGGGCTGTGGGGAGCAGCGAAGCCTGAGTTGCGGAAATGACTCCCCTCCCCACTTTTTCTTCCGAAAAAGTTTGTGAAGCCCTGAGGAGATGGGGGGGGGGGGTGGTAAAGAACAAAGATCCCGAACACTATAATTCCGACCAGCCTCAGGAGCCAGCACAGAGCCCCAAGATCTGGAGCAAGGGGCAGGGGGGAACAGGCAGGGAGGAAGGAGCTGGCAAACAGACCTCTGAGACTGCAGAAAGGAAGTGCTTAATCCCTGGGTAGGGGAGGTAGCCAGGCCTGACCCACCAGAGATGTTTGTTTAGTTAAGGCTAAAACATAAAACAGCAAGGTTGTTTTTTTTTTTTCTTCCTTAAAGTGAGATTGGTTTTTTTTTTCCTTCAAGTGAGGTCATGAACTGAGGCAAGTGAAAAACAAGGGTATGAAAGTCCGAAAGAACTAGAAGCCAGGTTAGCAGACAAGAAGCCAAGATACTTCTGGGCTTTGCATATGGATCAGAGCTACCCAGCAGCCAATGGGAAAAGGGAAATATTTCACGTTTCAGAGGATCCATGAGGTGAGAATTACATCTGCTCCAGAGATGCCTGACTATTCCTGGTATCGAATCCAGCACCAGATTTCCCCCGAGGGGTCCCCTAGAGAGCCCTGAGCACAGCCTGCCATTCTCAAAACCTCATACCTAAGAAGCCTGAAGACAAGTTTCATGGGGCCCCGTTCCAGAACTCCTTCAAGGTGAACAGTATGCCAACACATAATTCAGCCAGTGCAAGCTTCCAGGGAAGGAGACCCCATGGGGTCCAGAATCAGCCTCTGTTGTCTGGGTCAGCTCAAGAGAGAGGGGAGGCAGTAACACTTCTCTTTGGGGTGATTCCCTTACAAGTTGAAACACTGTGAGGACTGTGGACCTTCTCCCCAGAATCTGCACCAACACAGCCTTTAGAGTTCCCAGGCCCCGTATCCATCCACGGACCCCAAGGGCAGAACCAGTACTTCCTCCAGGCACCTGGGGCAGGGCAAGTTCACACAGTCATGGTTCCAGAGAGTGACTGTCCACCAACTTTTCACCCTCAGTAGAGGCACTCAGCTGCCTCAGGAGCTCTGGTAGCTCCAGAGCAGGTCACTCCAATGTCCACACATCATGACATTGGAGACACCCAGGGGGACCTGAAAAGTTACCCACAGGTATAACTGGGTGGTAGTTGGGCATCCTGGCTGTGGGGCCAGACAGGCCTGGGTCTGAACCCCACTGCTATGGCTTTATAGCTGGGAGACTTTGAGCAAGGCACCTAACCCCCTGTAGACCTCTGTTGTCCTCGTCTGTGAAATGGGAAAGACATTCACAGGACCTTCCAAATATTTGGGTTGTGAGGCAGAAAGCCAATAAACATCAAGAGCCCAGCCCAGTGCCGGCCACCGAGCAAGTCCTCATTAAGTAAGGACAAAGAGTGTGATTTTCAGGGGCTCCTCAAACCCACAGACCAGCTGTAATGGCCTGAAGATGTTTAAGAAGTTAAAACAGATGCCACAGCCCCCTCCACCGAAGCTCCCACAGCCTGTGTGGTTGGAGGCACTTGCTGTCAGGGCAGCAGAGACTGCCCCGCGATCCTGCTGTGGGCCCAACAGATGGCAGGGTCCTGGCCCGGCTGGAGGAAAGTTTTCTCCAGCAGTGGGGAGAGTGACTGACCTCCTGGCACAAGGCCCCAGTGTGCCCGGCGCCTCACGGAGGAGGGATGAGTCAGAAGGGCCCGGTTCCCTCAGGCCGGTCCTACCACAGCCTGGCCTGTGGTAGGCGGACCCTTCTGCCCCGACACTGGGCGGAAAGGCCCCGGTTTCCTGTCCGCCCCCCCCCCCACCCCAGCCCTCCCCAGCAGCCACAGCCAGAGTCTGAATAGTACCCAGGCTCCACCCCCTGGATACCGGGGCTTCGGCCCATCCTCCCAGCTTCAAGGATGGAAAAGCTCCAACAGGAGCTGAAGCACCAGCAGCCGTTGCTGGAGGAGCTGGGAGGGGGGCCATCTGTCCCCAGATGCTGGAGTCTCCAGCCTCTACCCAGGCTGGCCCCTGGGGATGGGGCCTGGGCATGGGAGAGGCTCACCTGAGCCTCTCACACTGGACAGAGGGGGCTGCGGGAGCTGATACCCAGAGATGACCCCAGTCCTGGCTCACAGCAAGTGGGTGCTACCCGCAGGTACCACTGCCATCCTTCACAGATGAGCAGTGAGGCAGAAACCAATGAGGGGGGTTTATCCAGGTGTGTGCAGCTGGTCTGTGGTGAGGTCAGGATTCGAGCTCAGCTCTGAGGACCCCCGATCCGTGGCCCTAACTGCAAAACATAAACCCCCAGGCCATGCCTGAGAGTAAGAGCATCACCCTGCGCCCAGAGACCAGGGCAGGGACAGGGTGTGCTGGGGCCAAGCTGGCCACCGGGGTCCCAGGCATCCACCCTGACCTACACATGGGCTCATCCAACACCAGTTGACCATCTCTAAGGATCAGGTCCCCGGGTGTCAGCTGGAGGGGGGCTGCCTGTGGCCTGACTGATTCCCTGGCACACCAAGCAGGTCTATGCCACTTCACCACTTCCCAGGGGGCTCTCCCTCCCCAGCTGAATGCCAAAAAGGAAAATTATCATGAAGACTGGAAGAGGTGATGGGTGTGGACATGCCTGGTGCAGCATCACACCTGATAGACAGTAGTCAAAACCCTCTGGCTAGGCAAGGAGAGGGAAGTGTATTTTCTTGGCCAAAAAGCTCAAGAATGTCCAAATCCTATGCAGCCAAGAGGATACCCAAGAATGTCTTTATTACCACCTGGCCTGACATGGTCTGGAATGGGGTTTAAGGTTTGGGCTCAAGACCAGGAATAAGGTCTCCCTGCTTCCTAAGCCTGGAACTTGCCACCAGCCCACAGCTGGTTGCCCCTGTGCCAGGATGCTGGTGTGGTGCAACCTATCAGGGAGAGCCACCCACTGCGAACAGGAAATCAGATGAGTATCTCTGCCCCCACACCAACAGGGACCTCGATATGACACAATGGCTGCTTGCTGAGGGCCTAGCACCATCTTATGAGCCTTTCATGCACCACTTTCTTGGAGCCTCTCTCCAAGCTTGGGAGGAAGGACTACAGCCAGACTCGACACAGGCGACCGACAGAGGCTCACAGAAGTGACTTGCTCCTACAGCTCAGAAGTAGCAGGGGCGAGGAACTGGACTCAGGCTATAGGGCATTGAGTGTGAGGTCCTCACCGCTCCCAAGGTGAGGGAGCCCACCTGCAACCCCCTCCCAGGGCAGTGGAGGGGCTTAAATGATCTGAGCATCGTGCCTGGTTGGAGGCAATCACTCAAATGATGATACTTTCAGAATGCTGGCTTCAGACCTGCCTGTCTTCCTCATCTGCCTGCCGAACCCCAAGAGAGAGCAACAGGCCCTCGTCCACACCCCTCATGCCTGGGTACCCAGCCTGGGGCCTGCAGCACACTGCCAGGACACGATGGCCACTAAACTCACTGCCCCCAGCAGAGACCCAGAGAAGGGGAGAGCCGGGCCCCACTCCCCATCCCAGAGGAGGAGATGAGCTCTCCCCACAATCCTCAGCCCACAGCCTTCCAGCTCTAATCAAGGAGCAAACACGAAAAGGGAATCTCTAAACATTTAGAAAACGCGGGAACTCTGTGCCCCACGTGGCACCGTGGGGATTTATAAAGAACAAATCATGCCTGACAAACTTGATAGCTTTCTTGATAGAATTACAAGACCGGTAGATGAAGGAAATGCAGGCAGGGTAATATATCTTGATTTTTAGCGAAGCATTTGATACAGCGCCTCAAGTAATCTTACGAAATTAATTCAAACAGACCCTCAGCACTTGTCATAGGGCCAAAGGCAGGAGGGGGCAGGTCCCAAGGGTCCTGAGTTGGGGAGCAGAGCCCAGGGGGAAGGGGCTGAGGGGCAGAGTCTGGGAGTGGGGGCAGGGTTGCCCAGCCCCAGCAGTGGGTCAGATCTTATCTGACATCTTCATTAATGATCCTGAGAGAGGGAGTAAACAGTCCGTTAATGAAATTTGCAGAGGATATTAAATTGGAAGGTGTTGTGAACACCAATGAGGACAGCAAAGCGGTCCAGAGAGACCGGGGTGGGGGTGGGGGACCTTGGCAGGAGATTGCTATTGGGGAGGGGTGGGGGGAATGTCCGGGCAGCACCTGGGGCTACCTGGAGAGCCAGGGAAGTGGGAAGGGCATCCCTAGGGCTTGGGTGGAGCTGGGAGCAGCCACAGCTCGGTTCCCTGCATGAGCAAACCAGAATCTCAGTTTTTCCACCTGTAAAATAGAAGGAAAGGCTGGTAACTGCGGAGCGCTGGTAGTGATGGGGAGGTAAGGGAGTGAGTGTGGAGCTGAAAAGCCACCCTACAGGAGGGGAGGAGGGGTCGTCTGGAGGCCCCAGAAGGGAGGGCTGGCGAGGGAGACTGGCTGAGCCATCCCCAGTGCACACAGAGTCCCCGGGGCACCGCTGTGACCCTGCCGAGGCAGGTGCTGTGGGGTAAGGGGGCAGGCCCCTCTCCCAGTTGGCTGGAGCCCCGAGCTGTCCAGACTGGTAGGCTGTGCTGGGAACACTTCAGCAACAGAAGTTCTAACCTGGGGGGGTGGCAAGGGGAGGGCAGGGTCTGTTTTCTTTCTGGAGAGTTCCTGTTCTCTCTTTCATCAGGAAGGAGAGGCCTCTCCAGGATCAGCAAGAGCTGCCCCACCCCAATGCCTTCTCTCTATCCTCAGAGCCTGGACCTGTCCTGTCCCTCTCCCTCTGGCCCGATCCCAAGGAGGCTGAGGCAGAAAGCTGCCCATCCATCTGGACTTGGAGGATTTGTTCCCACAAGGCTCCTAGACAGGTGGGGTTTGAACAGGATCCAGGGCTCCCTAGCACAGTGACGGGCCCTCCGCAACCTAAATAAATGCTTTGTGGGAGGAAGAAATGGATGGCTGGTTCCCAGCTGGGTTGGTGGGGTGCTGGGAGAAGCTCTCCCAAAGCAAGAGGCCAGCCCTGCCCGATGTCAGGACCACCTGCACGGAGGATAGCCCAGGTGACAGCACAGGGTGGGGGTGGGGGCCTCCTTCCAACCCCCTGAATTAATAATCATAACACTTACTGAACATTTACTATGGCTCCATTATGAGTGCATTCCTCATATTAACATATTTGACCTTCATAGCCACCCAAGAGGTTAGGTGCCCTTTCCTCCCCATTTCACAGATGAGAAAATTGAGGCATAGGGCAGCAGAGATGCACCTAGACACCTAGCCAGGAGGCCCATGGGAGAAGTAGCAGTCGGCCAAGAGCCACAAGTAAAACTCAACAGCTCCCGATCAGGGGGACCCCAGTCAGTAGGTGGGAGAGGCAGCCCCTCCTGCAGGGACCCCAGAGCCTTGCCCAGCCTCTCCCTGCCCCCATCAAAGGGAGTCGGCCCAACTCCTGCCACACTTGTGGAGCGATTTTACTATATGTTTCCCTTCTCCCCCACCGCTGCCGCGCTACACTGAGTCCTCAGAACAAGTCTGTTTCCATGGAAACCATACAGTGACTCAGGGCTTCGGGACCTTCTCTGAACCAGATTATGAATATCAAATGCTCCCTCCCCACACCAATGCAGAGTGAGTTAGAAAAGTAAAGAGAGAGCCACAGTGGGCAAGAAAAGGAGATAGGGGCGTGGGCAAAGGGATCCTCGAGGGGTACAGCCGCCACCAGCACCCCCCCCACCCTCAGCCCCATGCCATGAGAGCCTGGCTTCTGGGCCCCCCTGCAGCCTCAGGGGAGCACAGATGCACACCTCTGTGTCTGCAGCCTGCACACACAAAACGCCTATATCAGCTCCATGAGCACCACCCTTCCTCTGGAACTAGGACCCTCCTGTGGGTGGGGGGCAGGGAGGTAAGGGGATCTGCATCCTTCCTACTAGGGGCCTGAACATGGCAGAGGTGGCCAAGAAGCAAGGGAGGAGGAAAGCTGTCTGGGAGAGGAGCTCGACTTCTGATGCAGAGTAGGGAACCTCTGGCCAAAAGCATTGCAATATTTAGCAAAGAGGGAAATTTGGATTTTAGGGGGGAGGGGGAAATCTGTTTCTGCTTTGAGATGAGGAGGTTGTGTTGAGTAGGTGTGCCAGGAGGGGGGCATGACTGTGATTTCAAAGCCCCAGCAGGCTTGGGGGGGATCATTAGCAGAGACTTCCTCTCAGTTGCCCCTACCCTGGCCTGGCCTAGGGCAGCTCACCTGCCCCAGTGGAGACCTAGCAGGGAAATGAAAGTTTGCAGTGCCAGGCTCCAGGCCTCCCACAGGGGGCTCAGGCCCAAGGGCAAATCCACCCCCTCCTTTCCCCCACTAGCTCCCTGAAGACTCAGAGGGGAGGGGAAGAGAACAGGTAGGCTGGAGGTTTGATACCTCCCTGGTGAATCCAATGTGTGAGTCATGACGGTGAGAACACTTGGAAAAAGAAACAGGGTCATGGTGATGCCTGTGAGTGTCCCCAGTTGCTGAGGACTGGAGCCTTGGAACTGCCTGCCCAGGTAAGGTCTCTGCCTAAGACAGCCAGCCCCATCCGAAGGAAATGAGAAAGCCCTGAAGGTGGGTACGTGGGCCCTTAGCCCCCATCCACTCGCCTCTTAATACCTACAGTTCCTTTGGCTTGCCACAGCTGGCACTTTCCCAGCCTTGGTGCCTGCCTCTGGCCCCTAATCCTAAGTCCCCTCTGCTCCCTGCCCTACCAGTCCCCCAAAAGACGCTGGGCTCCAGGCTGTCCTTCTCAGGAGCCTCCTGCTTAGGAGCAGTGTTTTAAGTCATGGGAAGGAAACCTGCACCAGAGGTGAGGAACCTAATCCTGGGAAACGGCCAGCCTGGGGTGGGGGGCACCCTGTGGCAGGGCAAATCAGGCCAAGGTGCCACCCTAGGACCATCCCCAGGTCTTACCTTTTAACCCCTAGCATCCCAGCCGGGGCCACTCCGGGCTGTTACTGTGAAAGCAAGCACTGGGTTCCCGGTGCCCGGGAGGGGCTGCTCCCGGGGTCCTACCCCGGGAAGAGCGGGGGGGGGGGGGGGTGTCTGCCTTCCCGAGGGGGGCTCTGCACCATCCCCCCCGCGGCCCGCGCCCCCCGGGAGACCCGGCTCGTCGCAGAGTGGTTGGTGCGGGTTCGGAGCCGGGCCGGGGGACAGGAAGCCGGGGTCGGCCCCTGGCCTCCCGGCGCAGCCCGGGTTTGGAAAGTTGGTGCAGGCGTAGGAGCTCAGGGTCGCGAGGCGCCTCGGCAGCCCCGAGCCCGGCGGGCTGTGGGGCGGCGGGAGCCCCGAGCGGCCCCCGAGTGCGCTCCGTGGCCAGGGGAGCCGGGCGCCTCGGGGCCGCCGCGCGTCTCAAGTTTGCTGCCCCCGCCGAGTGGGGGCGGGGAGGCTGGGGCGGCCGCCGCGCCCCCCGCCCCCGGCCCCGGCCCGGGGAGCCCCCCCGCGCCCCCGGCCCGCGCGCGCCGACCGTCCTCGGGCGGAGGGGCGTCTCCCCCGCGCCCGCCCCCCCCGCCGCTGCGGCCGCGGTCCGCTCCCGCCCGCCCGGCCCGGCCGGTACCTGGTGGGGGGCGCCCCGGGAGCCGCTGCAGCGCCCAGCGCCGGCTCCATCCTCGGGTCCGGAGTCAGGCTCGCCGGGGGCCGGCGGGCGGCGGCGGCGGCGGCATCGGCGGCGGCATCCTCCGCCTTCCGCGCCCTCCTGCTCGGCCTCCCTCCTCCCTCCTCTTCCACCGCCTCCGCGCGCCCCTCACGGGCCCCTCTTCATGGCCCGGGGGCGCGAGCCCGGGGCGGCCCGGCGGCGCACAGCGTTCCCCCGGCGGGGCGCGGGGCCGGGGACCGGGGCGCGAGGGCCCGAGGGGCGCGGGGCCGGGACCCAGCGCGCCGCAGCCCCGAGGCCGGAGGAGAGCAGCCGCCGCAGGCGCCGGAGCCTCGCCGAGCGCCCGCCTGCGACCCGAGCCCCGAGCCCCGAGCCCCGAGCCCCGAGCCCCGAGCGGCGGCGCTGGCTACCGCGGCGGCTATAGCGCCGAGCGAGCGGCGGGCGCTGCGGCCCGGGCTCCACCCCCGAGCCGCCCGCCCCCTCCTCGTCCCCGCCCCTCCCGCGCGCCCTCCCGCGCCCCCTCCCGCGCCCCGCGCCGCCCCGCGCCGCCCGGCGCCCCGGCCTCCAGCTCCGGATGCCCCCACCGCAGGCCGGCTCCCGCGCCAGCCCTCCCCACCCCCCGCACCCTGCCCCCAGCTGCCCGGAGGGGGCCACACCCACACCCACACCCCCGGGTGGGTTGGGGGCTCGCCGCGAGGGCACGGGCTACCCCCTGGCACCTCTTCCCATACCCTCCGGGCCCTCCCACCGAGGGCACTCACCGAGCGTCCCCCAAGAAGTGCAGCTGGAGCCCCCACCTGGCCCCGGCCCGATGTCCTCTACCCCGCCCCAGGCCAGCACCACCGAGGGCCTCCAGAACCCAGAACCCAGAACGGGAGCCATCCACCTCTTGGTGCCAGTACCCCAACACACACCCCTAGCCTGTTACCCCCCCCACCCCCCAACCTTTATCTCTCAGATGCCCAACTGAATCATTTGCCCTGCTCCAGTTGTGCCTCCTGGGCAGGGTCTAGGGCTGCCTTGGGGTGGGGGCACCCCTAAGTGGATTTGCTGGGGACAGTCTCCAGGCCAGCCCCACCCCCTTCCCACCAGACTGCCCCTGGCACTCCTAGGTGGAAATGTGCAGCCACTGCTGCCCTTCTGGAGGGCAGATCTGCCATCACAGCCAGAGCCAGTAGGCTGAGCACCTCAGTTCTTCATTCTTTGCACAAATATTGACTGAGCATCTCCCGCAGGCCAGGCCTACATGGGCACCAGGGACTCATTGGTGACAAGACAAACGGACCCCTGGACCTCTCAAGAGTGGAATGGAGAAGCAGGCAGAGTGCCATGTGATCAGCGGCCCCCGAGCTGGCGAGCGTGGCAGAGAATCCCAGCTCCGCCACCGGGTCTGCCAGTGCCAGGGCTGGCCACCGCGGAGGCCTTTTTCCTCGTCTGCAGAAGGGTAGGTGGTTGTGCGGCGGCCTGAAGCCCTGCTGCTCCTCAGCTCTGACCAAACAATTCTCTTCTCAGGCAGGGAAAGGCAGCCAGCTTCCATCTGCACCCATATCTGAATCTCTGACTTCCAGTCGTGGCCTCTCCATCACTCCCAGACTGGCCCCAGGCATGGAGGGCTTGAAAACTCCAGGGACCCTGGGAAAGCCTTTGTGCCTGTTTCCTCGGCCAGAAGATGGAGATAGCGGTCCTCACCTCGCAGGGCTGCTGTGAAACACCAGATGGTAAGATGCATGTAAGCCCTCAGCACAATGTCTGGCACATGGCAAGTGCTTAATAATCCCACCGTGGTGGTGCTGCCATCGGCTGGTGGGTGTCCAGGGTAGCTGTCACTCACTCCCCCAGAGGATAACGTGGGCCCTGTACTTCTCCAGGGGACTCAGGACTCAGACCATCAAAAAACTCTCTCCACCTAGAACTAGATGGTAGGGAGGCCCCTGCTCCCAAGGTCCCACCAGACCAGTGATCATTTGTCTTGGTCATAATTGCAAAATCTTAATTGTGAACTCCCCCCAATCCCCCCACCCACCCACCTCAAGCCTGGCAGTGGATCCCCATCAAGCAGGACCCAGTGTGACCCAGTGTGATCCAAGATCACCTCTAGTGTGCGGCCCTGCCTCTGCCTTGCCTGCCCTCCACCCACCGCAGATGGCAGTGCCGGTCCTCCCACCTGATCTCAAGGTGACTAGATCTGTTTCCCAGCCTGCCCCCCGCAGAGTGGCAGTGCTCTGGGATGGCTAACAAGAGTGCTGACCTTCCAGAAGCAAGGACTTCATGTTTCAAAATTCCATTTGTCCCTCCGTAGAAAACCAACCTCTAACAGCCCAGAGCTGAGCCATCAGAACCTTCTCTTTCACCCACAGCTAATCCCTCCCTGAGACTTTGGCCTGACAAGAATACTCAGGGTTTAGAGAACACCTTTTCTATCTCACACTCTCAGATCCAGCACCTCATTTTTCAAATTCTGGTGTATTTTGGGTGGAAAAGAGGGAAATGTACATCTGGCTGACATGAAAAGATTGGTGTGGTTGTAATGTAAAGACAGAGTGGAATTTGGATTTTTTTAAAAAGAATATTTAAAGTCTAAAAATAGACATAGGCCCTGGTCTCAGGAACACCAGGATTCTGGTTCTGGTTTCCAGAAATCTCCCAATTGATAAAAAGCATGAGTGGTTCATGAGCGTCTTCTGTGCAAGTGACTTGGAGGGAAAGAGAAGCAGAAAACAAAGGCACAGGCCTTTGCTTGGGGAATTTGGATCCCAGGCAGTGAAGTGGGAAAGAGCCATTGCCACAAATATGATCAAGTGCAAAACAGGTAGCCTTGAAAGTCAGGAAGATGCAGCCTTGGAGAGTTGTTCAAGGAGGGCTTCCTGGAGGAGGCAGCAGTTCAACCGAGGCTTGAGGGATGGGCAAGATATAAAAAGGCAAAAGAGCAGAGAAGCCTGGGAGAAGCAACAGTAGTCAGATTGGGCTTATTTGTGGGATATTAAAAAGGTTCATATTAGTGGCTAATGTTTGAGGTCTTACCTCGTGCCAGGCACTGCGCTATTTGCTTTGTGCGGATCATTTTGTTTCTCCTCCAAAACAACCCTAGGAAGGAGGTGTTCCCATTCCCATTTTACAGATGAGGAAACTGAGGGCCAAAGATTTGAAGCAGCTTGCCCAGGTTCGCAGAGCTGCTCAGCCACGGAGCCAGTACTGGAGCCAGCAGCCTGGCCGCACACCCTCACAGCTCTGCCGGGCCACATTCAGTCAGCCTGGCCAGTTGGGGTGCCTGCGGGGGAGAGCAGGAGGTCCAGTGGGCCGGGGAGCATGATGCCAGGGGTAGGGCCCTAGATGCCCAAGGGCTTTCCTGAAATAGAGCCCCCAGGCCCTCGTGGAGGACTCTAATATGAAGCATGCCCTTCCCTCTCCCCAGCACACAGGCCCCTGGGTGCTTGGAAATTGGTTAAGGGACTTGGGGGCTCCAGAATTCAGTTTTTTAATATCTCTTGCCTGTCCATCCAGTGGCAGTGTGTGCCACCCACCTTGTGATTTCAGTCTATTCTGGGAGATGGATGGCCCAGGCTCTGATTTAAAATGTGCCGTCACGGTCCTCAATTTCCCCTGTCTCACTGGGGATGCTGACAAGGCAGCGAACCCCTGAGAGGGTGGCTCCTGGCTCTTCCCAGACTGCAGGCCTCTGGGACCGCGGCACCTGTGGAGAAAGTTCTGATCAGAAAATCTGGGTAGAGGCAGGCAGGACGGGTCTACTCGGCCGAGTAGACCCGTCCTCTAGAGCCTGGTTTCCCACAGATGAAGTGGAAAGCCTGCTGCTGCCCAGGCCCATGCACGAGAGGGCTGGAGGAGCCGCCAGAGGCCAGCCGGCCCCACTCCCTCGTTTCACAGGTGAGCAAACCGAGACCCAGAGCAGGTAAGTGACTTACCCTAACTTCGGATGGCCACTCAGGAAGTGAGTTGAGCTTTCAGTCGGGTCTCCTACTTTTTGAAGGAAAGGTCTCTTCCATACCTCTTGTCTGCCACTTCTCCCCAACATTCTGGATGAATTCCTCTTCCAGATAAATCGAGGGACCTGAACTTGTTTGTGGTTGAAATAAAACAAATATTTGAGGGCCTTACCTCAGGCCAGATGCTGCAGTCTTCCCTCAGATGTATACAATTCCAGGTCTTCTTCAGAAGACTGCCGTGCGTCACTGGGCGCAGACGTCACCAGGCCCTGCTAGCTCCTGGAGTCAGAAAACTGTATCATTTTGGCAAAAGTTCACAATTCCCGTTCTTGCCCTTTCTGGCCCAGTCCAGTCCTCAGCCAAAGCCCCTTGAAAAGTCACCCCACTGCCCCACCTTCCGGGGTTTCTGTGAATCCCTCCAAGGGAATTTGTGTTGCTCCCAGACCAGCCCATGTGCTGCAGGCTGTCTCTTGTCATATTTGTCTGCTCTTGCTCTAGAACTTGTCAAAGGCCATGAGGCTACTTGAAGGAGGACTCCCACCCCCTGCTATGCCCCTGCTATGCCCCTGCTATGCCTGATTAGAACCCTGGTGGGGAGGCTAACATCCAGGCAAAGGGGTGACTCCTGATGCCCCCAGAGCCTCAGACCATGGGCTGCCAGAGGCTAGGAGAGCAGCATCTTCCCAACACAGGGGTCCGAGGTCCCCAGGGCTGTGAAGCACAGCTACTTAGGCCCCAGGACCTCTGGACAAAGATGCTGTCCTGCTGGTGGCTGCACCATCTAACCACAGGCCTTGAGTGCAGGCCAAAGAACCAAAGAGGAGGACACTATTCCCTCCTTAGTCCTCTTCTTGGCACCACTCCCAACAGACAGTCCCTCTCCTTCTCCAGTTACAGAACAAAATGCCCCAAGTAAATTAGAGGATGTCAACAAATCTTGGTGGAGGGGAGGAAACAAAGAAACCAAGTGATTTGCTTCTGGTAAGTAGCCAAGCCACAACACACCTGCTGCCCAGACCACCCTGGCCAGTACAGTGCTCTGGCCCTCCTGGGCCTCGTGGTTGGGAAGCAGGAGCGGTCTGCATTGGTCCTCAGCCAATCCCTTGGGTTCCATCATCCTTCCTCTGGCCTCGAGTGGTCCAGCCCCAGGTCTTGCAGGGCCGGTCTTATCCAAGTCCCCCAAAGTTTCTGGGAGGAAGAAGTCAGAGAAATCCAGATGTCCACTTCCTCCTGAGGGAGGAGCCTACTCCCCAGCTGCCCTCCGAGGAAGAGGTCCAGCATAGATGTTGACCTTCCTCATGCCACTCTGCTGGTCATTACCACACTGACCCCAGAGACCCAGGCTGAGAAGAATCAGGTGGTGCTCTCAGGATCCAGCGCTTGCCCCAGTGCTTCCCAGAACCTGCCTGCTGGGGGAGCAGAGACATGGCCACAGGGCCTGTGTTCATCTGGAAACTTCTGCTTCAGGCTACCCCTACCCCCACAGGGCATCCCACCTGGGACACCCAGCCACAGAGCTTTGAGGAGATGGACAGACTGACCAAAGGCAAACAAGGCCTGAGGAGTGCTAAAGACCTCTGAACTAAAAATAGGGTACAGGTAATATCTCACAGGCACCAGGACTGAGAAGGTGGTTGGAATTGGGGGCAGATAGAACAGGATTGTGGGCTGCAATTAAAATTTCCAGGCCTCTGTTGGGCTGTTTCCATGGCAAGGGAGGCTGGCTGAGAGAAGACAGGATCCTGGGAGGGCTGGGCTCCCTCCTCTGCTCCTGCCCACAGAAGCCTCGGCCCCTGGATCGGATGGTTCAGACCAGGGTGCATAGTCCAGCTGAGCATTGGCAAGGCCCAGGTAGAGACCAAGGTGGCAGGGACAGGAAGGAAGGGTGGCATCTGGGCCCACGGAGCAGCTAATGGTGTGTGCTGGGACTTTGGGAGGCTGTCAGGAACCTGGCTCAGACTCTAGGGAGATGGGCTGCCTAGAACAGCCAGGAACCCCAGTCTGGTCTCTTTTAACTGAGACAGGAGGAAATCAAGCCCCAGAGAAGCCTCTGGATCCTTGTCTGGTAAACACTTGCTTCATCCCCTCGCTTTCCTCCAGGCCAGCCCCTCCCTGTTCTGCCTCCTGTCCTCTTACCCCTCACCTGCACTCGTCCTGCACCCTTCATTACCTCTCACTCATGGGGGCTTATCTCATGTTGGCCCCCAGGGCAATCCCTTCTCCAGCCCTGGCTGGTGCTGAGAAAGTAGGAAGCCCTTCTGGCACATTCCCTGCTGGCAGATGGTGATGAGCAGGAAGAGAGTGGGCCCTGCACCGGATCTCACAAGCAGCGTTAAAGGGCATAAGGTCAAGAGAGAGGTGCCAAGACTATCTCTAAGGCAAGACTGTCACTTCTGAGGAGTCCCAGAGAAGCTGGGCAGGTAGGTGTACAGATTCATCTCGCGTGCCAGCACACAGAAGTCACGCACTGGGGAGTCCGGCCCAAAGGCAACAGCAAGTCCTGCTTCCTGGACCTGTTCCTGGGGTGTGAGCCACTTGGCAGGGGAGGCCTGCTTCTAGGTGGTTCCGTATGGCCCAGTGCATCCCCCAGACCCTCGGGCTACCCACGTTTGTGCACACCAGGAGGTGGGGAAGGGATAAGTAAGCATTTGATGTGTCTACTTCCCTTTTCTCACTTTGCCACCACTCCTCATCTGAACCCCAGCCTCTCGGAGCCAAAGCACCAGCTCACAGTGTACATCTGCAGGTGCCCCAGGCCCTGGCATTCCAGAGCATTCCAGAGCCAGGAGGCCAACTGGAGAGTGGGAGGCATCCTCCAGGCTCCCCTCTGCTCAGGCCTGGGTCAAACCGAGGCTCTTTCCCTCCTCCCTCTGGGGAAGGAGGGAAAGTGGGTATCCTGCCAGGTGTGGTCAGCCCTTGGTCAGGGGCCCATGGGCACCTCCCACTGGACAGCCCAGCCCTGGTCAGTGCCGTACCGGCTGGCTCTGGGGACTCAGCCCTGGAACAATGGAGCCATTCATACAGCCCAGGCTTTGCACAATGATCCTCTTGGTCTATCTCCGAGGCTAGACGGTGTGTGAGTGAGGAGGAGGGTGTATGAGTGAGTGTGAGTGTGTGTGTGTTGGCGGGGGTGGGGGGTGGGGGGGGAGGCAGAGGTAGAGAGAATCCAAAGGTACCTGGAGGGCCCAGACAGAGGTAGGAGAAAGAATACCAACTAGAGACTTTAATAAACCTGACATCCATCCTTTGTTGGATGATTACTATGTGCCAGGCAAGTGAGTCAGTTCCAACACTGCACCCATTTTAGAGACAAGGAAGCTGAAGTGAGGTTGAGAAGTTAAATAGAATAATGAGAACTTCTAGGCAGGAGTATTGCCTGGGAAGCGGCACAAAGGAACTTTTGGGGGTAATAGAAGGTATTCTGGGTGGCAGTCACCTGGGTATATACTTACGCAAACATTCATCGTACTCCACCAAAGATTTATGCAGTTTGCTGTATGGAAATTATATTTTGCTTTTTTTTTAAATGATAGTACATCCACAGAATGGAGTATTACCCAGCCATAATGAAAGACGAAGGAAGCTCTTTGTAGACAGAGATTGCTGAGATAGTTTTTTTTTTAAAATATTTTATTTATTCATGAGAGACACAGACAGAGAGAGAGGCAGAGACACAGGCAGAGGGAGAAGCAGGCTCCATGCAGGGAGCCTGACACGGGACTCCATCCCGGGTCTCCAGGATCACGCCCTGGGCTAAAGGCGGTGCTAACCCGCTGAGCCACCTGGGCTGCCCCCAAGATACACTGTTAAATGAAAAAGAGCAATGCGCAAAACATTACTTTTTGGATAGTATGCAAACATGTTTTAAAATACCCTCTAAAAAATAAAAAAATAGGGATCCCTGGGTGGCGCAGCGGTTTGGCGCCTGCCTTTGGCCCAGGGCACGATCCTGGAGACCCGGGATCGAATCCCATATCGGGCTCCCGGTGCATGGAGCCTGCTTCTCTCTCTGCCTGTGTCTCTGCCTCTCTGTGTGTGTGTGTGTGTGACTATCATAAATAAAAATTAAAAATAAATAAATAAATAAAAATAAATAAAAATAAAAAATAAAATAAAAATAAATAAAATAAATAAATGCCCTCTATACATATCTGCTCATGTGTGCTCAGATCATCTCTGGAGAGACACACAGAAACCATGATTGCCTCTGGGAAGAGGAGCCACGCTGCTGGACACACAGGCTGGAGGAGGACCTTCCACAATAAATCCTTTCCTTAACCCGTGGGAGTGTATTACTTATTCAAATTCAAACACTGAGTGCAATTAAAACAAACGGTGTAAGAAGAGCTCCAGAGTTGCCGATTCCCAAGCCACTATGGCCATTGCTTCAGTGCATTTAATTCCAAAGTCCAACAGCTCCCCTCCACTTCTCCCACTCGTGTCCAGCCTGTCTCCCCTCCTCAAACCCTGCCAGACTGCATCTGGCTGTGGCTGGCTGGCTAGGAAAAGCTCGTGGCTGGGCTCCACCATGAACCATCCAGAACCCACGGTGGCTTGAGAGTCAGGAGGCCAGCCAAGCTGGGTCTGCGGAAGAGCAGCTGATGTCACAGAGCCCAGCCCCCCACTGACCCCTGAAGGAAGCTGGGTGCTGTAGGCTCGCCCTCCAGCTGAGGGCCACTGTCCAAGTCCCCACACAACCCTTTCCCCTCACTCTGCTGTCACGGCCTCGTGGGCTCCTCTCCACGGCGTCTCCAGGAAGGCCCAGGCCCCAAGGAGGCCGACAGGTGCAGCCAGAACGCCTGCCTGGCAGGGCTGGGGGAGGGCAGCGAGAGGCAGCCCTCCTCAGGGAAATGCAAGGCTGTAGCTCACTGCAGTGGAGCATGTGCTTCTCAAAAGGTACCTGGGTTCAAATCCCAGCTTCACCATCTCCTGGCCAGGGGCTCCCAGGCCAGTCACTTCATCCCTTTGTGCCTCAGTTTCCTCATCTACAAAATGAAAAACAATGATGCATCTGGCCCGTCAGGATGACTCTAGAAGGAATAAGATGCTGAGGAGCCTAAGCCCTGAGCCTGGGACAAGGTAGGTGTGTCTTAAAAAGAACTGCTCACTCCCACTGAGAAGCATCCTCTGAGCAGAGCCATATAAAAATTGAAAAAGTGCTCCTCAGAGGGGGTGGCCAAGAGGGAACACCTGCCCCTCCCTGCTGGGGCTCTGGGTCCCTCCCAAGGTTCCTCCCTGCACACAGGGTTGTCTGAGAAGTGGAAAGGGATGGTCAGGGGGGTGCCCCAGGATGTCATGGGGCTTAGAAACCTGCTTTCTAGATCTTGGGGCCAAGAGGCAGGAAGGCTCATGGGCCACTGGGGCCATCTTCAGGTCTCTGAGAGTTACCACAGGAAAGAAAACAGACAAAATAGTGCAAGTCTGGGCAGGACATGTGTCGGGACCAGTGTCTCAGCAGGGTCACCTGCCTGGTTTTCTCTATCTTAGCAGGTGCTTTGCATTCTGGGCCTCCAGGACCCACACACACTTGCCACCCTATATTGGACCCCTGAGGCTGGGACTGACCTGGGCAGGTGTAGCCTGAGTGTTGAGGGGCTCTGGGCAAGTCACTGTATTGGATCACGGAGCCCCATTTTTCTTACCGGTGAGGATCACACAGATGCCCTGCCTCCCTGTCTCCTTGGTCTCATGTGTGTAAGCAGCAGAGTCCACGGCCTTCTGCAGCCTCCGCTTGGCAGCATTTAGGGACCACCACCAGGTCCAGGCCTTCTGCTAGGCGCAGGAGCAGTAGCGACAGGCAGCAGCCCCGTCCTGAGGGAGCTCGCAGTCCAGTGTGGTGGAGGTGGGGCAGAGACAAGCCGGAAAGAGAGGCACCTGGGTGAAAATAATATGATAAAGGGTAAAAATAATAAAGGGAGGGGAGTGACTAAATACCCTGGAACATAGAGGAAGGGTTCATGGTGCTACAAAAGGGGGTCCCCGGTTCCCTGGGGCACCTCTGCTCTGAGCACCACATCAATGGCTCACATCATCCTTGGTGGAGCCAAGAGGATGGGACAAATAGTGACCCCTCTGTTTTGTAAGTAAGCATGCGGTGGCTCCTAGAGGACAGTCAGCTCATCACAGAGATGGGTGCCCAGAGCCCCCGCTCCCAGGGCAGGCTGCTCCCCAACACTCCTGTGGCCATTCAGTACCCCCAGCTCCCCTGTTGCTGGGCAGGCCCTGCCTCCTTTGTATGGGTAAGAAACCTTCCATGACCAGAGGTCATTCCTTGGTAGGTGAGAGCTGGAGGCAGTCCCTTCTCTGGGGTGAGAGAGGCTCCCTAGAACCTAAAACAGCCCTACTTCTCACCCTCACCCACGCCCCTGCTCAAATCCACATCAGCAATGCTATCTCCTCATACCAGCCCTGTGGTATGATTATCATCAAGCATCACTACTTGAGCTCCAGACTCAGGGCTCTTAACCCCTGGGAGGCTCTCACTAGACCTAAGCATCCCCCTCGAGCCCAAGAGCCAGTTAGGGGAACACCCAGAGTTATTGCAACCAGCCCATCTGGTTTCCTGGGCATTCTAGGAAAAAAAAAAAATCTCCCCCTGGAGGTGAGTTATCTCTGTCTCTCTCTGAAATGGATCAACTGGTATTGCTCAGCCATTCTCCAAGCAAGCCCAGAATACATCTGTCCTAGAAGGGTCTCTTCACATTAATGATTAGCTCCTCATCCTCTCAAAGAAAGACATCTTTTTATTTTTATTTTTTTTTTTTTTATTTTTTTTTTTTTTATGATAGGCACACAGTGAGAGAGAGAGAGAGAGAGGCAGAGACACAGGCGGAGGGAGAAGCAGGCTCCATGCACCGGGAGCCTGATGTGGGATTCGATCCGGGGTCTCCAGGATCGCGCCCTGGGCCAAAGGCAGGCGCCAAACCGCTGCGCCACCCAGGGATCCCGAAAGACATCTTTTTAAAGGGCAAAATCTTCCACCCGCAGCCTGCAGGGCCCGGAGCTGGGCTGTGGAAACAGCAAAGACATATGCTGTGAGGTACAGAGCACCCCAGCAGCTCCCCACCCAGATCCTAGGGTCAGAGGATAAGCAAGGGCTGTCAGAAAGCGGGTCCTACTGGCCTCCTGGGTGGCACATGAGTGTGTGTGTGGGGGGGGGGGGTGCGCCCCAGGTCAGGGATCCAGCCCCTGCCACAGAGGAAAGGCATATTGAGGCAAAGGGGAGACTCACAGAAAGAACATTGAAAGAGGGTCCCTGGGAAACGTGCCTAAGGTGCTGACACCTGCTTCACCCCACTGAGCAGGTGGGAACCTAAGTCAAGGAACTACTAACAGAAAAATTGTTGTCCCTTCTTCCACTGGGCAACATTAGGAGAGCAGGCCCCTGTTGACACTCCCTATAGTCCAGAGTACGGGGATGGGGTGGGAAGGGTGCCCGTGAGGCCACGGGAACAACTATCTGACTGAGACCCAGAATGAAACACCAAGAAGTAGTGAAGAAGTGACTTTCCCTCCCCCCGCCCCCCCCCCCCCACCCGAGAGCCCTCGGCCTGGTCCAGCACCCTCTCCTCGGCAGGTGTTCTGAGGCCATCCCGGCTGGAGGCAGAGGGATGCCCTAGCTGGCCTTTAGAGAGTGGTCCCTCTGGCAAGGAAGCCCTCCCCACAAAGAAGCAGGTCAACAGCTGACTCTTCTCACCCCCTGTCCGGGCCTCCATTTTAAATGGGGAGAGTAAGGGATCCCTGGGTGGCGCAGCGGTTTGGCACCTGCCTTTGGCCCAGGGCGCGATCCTGGAGACCCGGGATCGAATCCCACGTCGGGCTCCCAGTGCATGGAGCCTGCTTCTCCCTCTGCCTGTGTCTCTGTCTCTCTCTCTCTCTGTGACTATCATAAATAAATAATAAAAATAAATAATAAAAAAAAAAAAATTAAAAAAAAAATAAATAAATAAATGGGGAGAGTAATAGTAAGTACTTCGTTGGGTTGTTGAGAGGAGTAAGGGAAATAAGTGTTAAAGCATGTCACAAAGTAGCAAGCACATAGCAGATACTCAATAAATGCCCGTTATTATCCTTATTAGTGTTCCTATTTGACTTGAAGGCTGCCTGAAAAATGTCCCTCTGCCATCTCCTTCCTCTCTTCCCCCCCCAGTGATTGGCTCCCCGACCAAGGACATGTCCACTCAACCCTGGAAAACAAACAAACAAGCAGACATTCTGGGCTTCTGGAATGGGGACTTCAGGCCTTGCTTAGAGATGTGCAAAGCCATTAGAGCCAGAAGTGGAGAGGGTTTGAGAAGAAGGGGATGAGGACAGAGGGAGCAGAGTCTGGGTCCCCAGGGATGGCTGCAGGCAGCAGATAAGGGCCAGAGTCAGGCGCAGCGGAGCTGAGCCAGCAGTGCGGGGCTCGGACAGGTGTCTGCAAGAGAGTCTGTGGAGAGAGAGAGAGAGAGAGTCAAGGCCAGGTTGGAGGGAGGTGTGCATGAAGGCAGCTAAGGCACCGCAGATGGAGGCCATCGGTCCAAGGCTGTCCTACGGGGAGGGGAAATGAGAGGAAGTGAACCATGACTAGCAGGGAAAATGTTGAGGTCATGCAGAGAGAATCATGAGCACCTTCTGTGTGGGGCCAGAGAATGGGGGGCCTCGTGACAAAAGTGCAACCTGGAAGGACCTTCCTGGAGCCTCTTGGCCGATTCCAGCTCTCATCCTGCTGCCAACAGCCTCTGGCCCTTCCATTCCAGACCCCTTCCTGCAGGAGGCAGGGGTGGGGGTGAGCTCTCAGGGCACACTCCTTAAGGCAGGGCAAGCTGCCTGCTGTCTGGCTGGCCCTCATTCTGGGGCTCTGGGACAGCACTGGGACCTCAGGGCCCGTCGATGGGACTCAAACCCTGGTCTGAACCAGCACAGCCTCCCATCTGTCCAGCCTTTGGTGTACGGAGAATCCCAACCATGACCCTTGGAGGGGGAGAAAGCCTCCTGTCCTGGGAGCAGAATCCTGCACACAGAACTACAGACGAGTCTGTCTGATTGGTCACCCAGACAACCACTGCCCCCTCCACTTCAGGGAGAGAGGACTCAGCCCCAAATGCCAGCATTTGTGTTACTTTCCTCCCGGGCTCCAGCTGCACCCACAAGACTACAGTTCTCCAAACGGCACTCACTCACCCGCATTGCCCCTCGCCCCCCAGGGCTGGGCCTGCTGGGCTGGCCTCTGAGCTGCCCTGTACTGCCCGGGAGCGGTATGCTCTGCCCAGAAACAGAAACCAGCAGGAAAAGGCAGGAAGGGAGAGAGGACAAGACTCCTCCGAAGAGGGGGGTTTCCAAGTGCAAGATGTGGGAAGGAAGCTAGGTAAAACCCAACCGAAAACCCAAGTGTGCCCCACACATTCACAGATGGCTTCCCTGAGAAGAGCCTCAGCTGAGGCTCTGGGATTCCCAGGGGCGACAAAGTGAGAAGGACCTGGTGTTCAGGCAGGAAGTGGGCACTGTTTTTTTCCAGATGGATCATTCACATATTGGACACAGAGGAGATGCCTAGGGAGGGGTCCCAATCCCAGCCCCGGGCGGGGTGGGGCAGGGGGAGGGTCATCGTCCAACGGGAAGGCACTGTCCAAGAGGTAACCAGCCTGTGTTGCAGGAGAGCAGAAGTGGGACAGGCATCTTGCTATGCGTTTGGCAAAGAATACAGACACTGGAGGTTGACTCCGGGCAGAGGCTGAGACTGGGGTTTTCCAGGGACTGACGTCAAGCAGGAGGAAGGTTCCATAAGAGCAATAGAAAGAAGTTCACTTTTCCCAAACACCAATAATGGCCAAGCATCCGCAGTTCATCTGCGTGGAAACCCTCTATTCCCAAGCCTCCTTTATCAAAAGTTTATAAAGAGCTATTCGTGCCTACCACCACACTCACTCTCACTAGATCTCTGTGAGGAAGGCCCCAGCTCCCTTATTTTCAGGATTTATAAACTGGGGCTCTGTGAAGACTAATGCAGCTCCTCCAAGACCGAACTGTCTGGAGTTCCCGGACGCTTTGCTGCCCTCTGTACACTGTGACGAATGGCCAGGTGGTGCAGGTGCCAGGTGGGGAAGAAACAGTGGGCACTGTAAGTCACTGGGGGAGAGTGGGCTCCTGCCCTTGCATTCAAAAAGCCAACCTCAGGCGCCCTGGGGAAGGCCAGCAGACATTACCCTTGTGCCCGGGTTGGCTTTAAGTGCTGATGGGTCGATAAGGGGCACTCAAAGAGCATGCATCAGGAAAGATGAGAGACCATCCCCTTCTTCTCTCTAGGGCAGATCGCATCGCCAGCATTGGGTTCACTCACGGGGCCTGTCATCCAACAGGTGCCTGCGTCAGGCACTAGAAGGACAAGACATGGTGGGTGGGTCGTTGTGGGGCAGGGGCCAGATAGTATAATCAAGGGAAAGTTAGTGACAGGAAAGCCTGACTTCTCACAGCCCACCAACCAAGGGTCCTGGTAGGAGGTGAAAGAAAAGAAATCCAAGCTATGGCTGGAGTGATAAAGGAAAGGAGGAGAGGACACATCTCACAGCTCCTGAGAGAATGATGGATGATGACAGTGTGCACTCCACGACAGGACCAGTGTTGCATGGAAAGTGCTTTGGGAAACACACTGCCCTAGGATGGCTTGATCTCACCTCCACCGGCCTGCAGATTATCTGTCTTAGGTCTCCCGAGCTTTTCCAGGTCACACAGCCCAGCCCCACCGTGAGCCCTCTCTCCTCTTGTCCCCTCTAAAGGAGTCAGAGGAAACAGCTACAGCTTCTGCCCTGAGGTAGATGTGGATGCCTGGGGAGAGAGGGAGAGGAGTCCAGCAAGAGGCCTCATTTAAACTTGAGAGGAGGGATCCCTGGGTGGCGCAGCGGTTTAGCGCCTGCCTTTGGCCCAGGGCGCGATCCTGGAGACCCGGGATCGAATCCCACGTCGGGCTCCCGGTGCATGGAGCCTGCTTCTCCCTCTGCCTGTGTCTCTGCCTCTCTCTCTCTCTCTCTGTGACTATCATAAATAAATTTTTAAAAAATTAAACTTGAGAGGAAAAATCCAGAATAACACAGAAAATAAACTAGACCAGTGTTTCCCACCGTGCACTCCACACACATTACTAGCAGAAATAAAGGATCCCGTGGCCAAAGAAGTTTCAGAAAGGCAGAATTAAGCAGGTTTTTCTGGTGGGACTTCTCAGGGCCTTTAAGGGGCCCCTATGCATGGTGAGGATCCCCAGAGGGAGAGATAGTCTGCAGCATTTCTCAAACTGTGTTGACCGAGGAACCCTTTCATCACAGAGATTTCTCAGGACCAGTGTTGCATGGAAAGTGCTTTGGGAAACGCAGGATGGAACTGAGCAACCCAGTTTCCAAGATGAGTGTTTCAGCTCACAAAGAATCCAGCAATCAGGTGAGACAGGCATAGACTTCCCGCGGAAAGGCTGACAAGAGGTGGAAGACGTAGCTCCGCCACCCTCTTTGGGGTGGCTTCTCAGCCCACCGGGCCATCACCAAGGCTCTTGTGAGGATCAAAGGTAACACGTAAAAGCCCCTTTTCAACTACAGCTCTATTAACTTAGGGACCTAAAGAGAAAACTCCCCCAGGGAGGAAAGATGCACTTTACAGTGTGATTTGATGTGGAAATCCCTCTTCACAGACAACATTTAAAAGAACTTATCTGTTGAATAAAGCAGGATATATCTGTATAAGATAAACATGAGACAAAATAAGAAAAGCAAAAGTGAAAAAAGGCTGTGGCGTGTGCTGCCAGGACAGAGAAGAAGGCTGACAGGAGCCAGGAGCCCTGGGAATGGAGTGGGTCTGCCCCAGACGGGCTGTGCGGCCACGGTCAGGTCCCTCCTCTTCCTCTGTACACGGGGGTGGGGGAGGAGAGAGACGATCTCTGAGGCCCTCCCAGCCCTCAGGGCAGAACTGAAGTCCTCAATGCTGCTTTGGGGAGTCCATCTCCAGGGAAACCCCAGCAAGGCATGGCAGGGGGTGGAGGGAGGACAAAACTGTGCCCAAGCAGAAGCCCCACAGGACTAGCCAGAGAAGCCCAAATCTGTCCCCAGGTATGAACCTGGCCATGAAGCTGGAAGTGAAGCTACAAATCAGAAACCAGATAAGTGTGGAGAGAGCCAGAGCGGCCCCCCTGCCCATCTCTGCAATTCCCACCCTGTTCAAGCGTTAGCGTCTTCCCACAGGATGGAGGTCTGGCAAAGATATGGGGCAGGTTTTAGCCTGGTTTGCTGGAGCCACCCTTTGAGGGAAACAGGTCCTTAAGAGTACAAGATGTCGTAGCACCAGGTGTGATGGATGGGGGAGCAAATGGCGTGCTCTCAGAGTCTGCAGGGTAGAGGGATGTTGCACGCCTGCTTGCACAGGGGGCTCCCTTCAGCCCCGCTCGTTCTGCTTTTTCTATTCTTCACGAGAAGGTTCATTTTCCATTTGCTGCAAATCCTACAATGAACTGCTCAGGAGGCTGAGGGATGGTCATAAAGAGCGCTCCATCTGTTTTACATAACAAAGCAGCAGTCTGGACTTGAGCCCTGTGCTAAAATGTGTGTGCACGTGCATGCATGCACACCTATGCACACGCATGTACAAGCGCGTGTGGTAGAGAGACTGATTCTGCAGCCTGAGGCTTATACCAGGAATGCGAGCATGGGGCAAGGGAGTTCAGGAGACAGGCTGTGATTGTCTGACACTTAGTGACCACGTGTGCAGACACAGGAGGTGCTGGCAGTTTGTCTATCACTCTGAAAGTGTGCAAACTCTCTCACCACATGCTACATGACAGGGTCTCCAGGAGTGTGGGGACACTCTTCTCTGTACGGCAAGTGTGAACAAGAGACTGGGAGGGTCTGCTTGTGATCCCAGGGTGTACCTCTGTCTGACACAGACCTTCAAGTACCTGAGGGCTACCAGGCTGGTGGTGTGTAAGAGCCCTCCATGGCTATGAGCCCACGAAAGGGGAGTATGTGCATGTGAATGTGCATATACACATGCACACACATATGTATGTTGGTGGCAGCAGCCTAGGATTCTGAGTCCAACTCTGTACCAGCTCACTCCAAGAGTATGGTCTTATTGCTTTCTCTTACGTGGAGGGGTGGACAAAACTGCTGGAGCTCTGAGGTCTGATCCCACGATGCAGGTAGGGGTGGAGGTGGAGAATGCAGAGCCACCAGATAAACACTTTGACACCCACCCCCTGCCACAGCAGCCTCCCCCAATGGTGAGACCCCCCAGCCCTCCCAGTGGAGGGTGGAGCTGTGAGATTCCGTCGACTGGCCATACATGGCCCTCATGTGCTCAGGTCCAGCAAAGGGGACTGTGGTCCAGGGTGGAAGGGCTGAGAAGGGGGGTTGAAATTTCAGAACCACAATCCTGGCCCAAGACCTGGGATCAGCTTCCCCTGCACCACATCCATCCAGCTCCTGGCAGCGTCCAGTAGGCAACTGGCCCAGTTCCAAGCTGGTTTCCTGGCTACGGGGCATTAACCCCATGGCAGCCAGAAAAGCTGACCTGGCTCACCATGCTGAGTTCCCTGCACCACCCACACACTGGACCACCTGCCTTGGGGGGTGAAGGTGGCTCCGCACTATAAAAGGCTGAACTTAGAGCATCCTGAGCTCCCTTCCAACCAGCCCTCTGTTGAGGCCATGATGAAGGTGGTATCCTCCAAGGGACTCTTCAACTACCTTTCTCTCTCTTTCTCACTTTCTCCCTCTCTTTCTTGGTCAGAAAGAGTTTAATTGAGTCTCCTTAGGGAGATGCAGCTCCATCTAATTCAACTCTTAATTAACCCAGCGCACCCCAAAGAGGCTGCAGAACTACTCGTAAATTAAATATGAAAAGCATTATTTATCTAGGAACAGCCTTCTAACGGCTCTGACTCTGACGTTTATAGTTACTAATGAAGATGGATGTGGAGGGGGAGAAGGTGGAGAGGAGGGACATGACTGCCCTGGGAGAAAAGTGATGCCCTGGGGCCTCATGAGGGTCTTGCAGGGCAGGCAGAAAAGTAGTCATCTCAGTCCATGGGAGTGTGCCTCCCTCCCCTTGCACCCAGGCTCTGCTTCTCCAGATTTCAGGATGGGGGAGGATCAGGACAGGTTCAGGGGTCCTGAGGGTTGTTGGGGGACAGGGCCCTGTTCCATTAGCTGCCAGACCACTCTCACTGCCCCATTTTTCACTCCCAGCCTAATTACCTTGGCTTTGACTCCACCTGAACCACCACTGAGCCACTCTACTCCTTGTTCCAACCCTGTCTTCATCCTCCTTCCTCCAGGACCCTGGGTGCTGGACCATTAGAAATTGCCAACTGAGGCCACACCTCCAGTATGTGAACCCCTCCTCTTCCTCCACATGGCCACAAGTAACCATCAGGAGCCTCTTACCAAGCTTGGCTTTAAAGGACCTAAATGATGCCTCTTTCTCTGTGTACTTGCATAGAACCAAAGAAGAAGAAGCCAAAAGTCATCTGGAGCTCAGAGGGTCTGGAACAGGAAGTTATAATTTGGTTACCACTTCTCTGCCATTGCCCCCAGCCCCATAAATCACTGACGAGTGAGGCTTGGGCATCATGCCTTGCTCATCTTTATAACCCAAGCCCAGTGCCTGGCACATAAGTGGCACAAGTGTTTTACAGCACTCTTGACTTTCAAGAGCAGAAGAGGGAAAGGAAGGAGGAGCAAACAAAAGCAAGACAAACAGGTGAGAAATATTGTAATTATGCTTGCTGTTGTTAACACATCAATTCTTCCAGAAAGGCAGCTCTGTGAGTTCTCTTCCTTCTTGGGCACTGCCAGTCTTGTCCCGTAAGAGTCCCACACCCTGCACAGTCTCCATGGTCCCAATTCAGTCCAGGAGTAGAAGTTCAACTTTCCATTCGTAGAAGACAATCGGAAAGAGAGTCCTAGTTTGGAATTTGCTGTCTCTGGAGTGCTAGCTTCATCCTCCTCGCAGATGATTCTGTTGTCTTCCTTTCAGCCCCTTTGGCCTCAGAGAAAAAGGAGTGACTGTCATTTTTCAGTTCTGCCGGGTGACAGGCCTCTCTTTAAGAGGCTTAAGTCTCTTCATTTTCTTCCCCAGCTGCTAATTTAAATCACACCTGTGAGCATACATGGAGCAGACACGCTGAGGAAGAGCACACACACGTTCTGTCCTCCCGAAGTTTCCAGAGCAATCAAGGAGGACTTACGGGAAAGAAAATTTTTAAAAAGCCCACTGAGAGGTGCCACCACGGTCCATGATGTGTGTTCTCTTTCACTGCCATGAGTCAATAAGCCTAACTTTGTATGTTGGCAACGGGGTATTGACAGAAATGGAGGTTCTAATGAGATTCAGCTCAAGCTCCCACTGCCTTGGCCCAGGACCCTGGACCCTGGACTCCATAATGGGGCACACACCGAGGACTCCTGGGTCCCCCCCCTCAGTGAGCCTCCCCCCATGAAGAAAGCTGTGTGTGACCTGAAAGCAGGTCCTGGATGCTGGTATTCTGAAGAAGCTGGACAAAAACAGCCTTGGAGCCTTGAGAGACCTTATCAAGTACTGTTAACAACTAACACAGCAGGAAAGTGCCAAGCTGTGGGCCACTGGCTTTGGGTTTCCCAACCACAGAGACAGACATCCCCAAACCTTTGGGTTTCCCCCACGACAAAGACAGACATCCCCAAACCTTTGGGCTTCCCCCACCACAAAGACAGACATCCCCAAACCACTAGACAGCCATTCCACTGGAGAACGCCCCACGGAGGGTTCTTATGAAACCTCAAGACAAAGCTGCCTGTGGAGAAGGAGAGCTTCTGCCTGAGACGACAGCCGGGCTGCTGACCAGAGAAGTGGATAACTGCCACCTGAGACACCAAACAAGATTAATTCTGATTCTTCGGCGCCATTTTTCTTTCCCTCTCCCTCTAATCTCATAAAGGACTGTACTCCGACACTATTAAGTAACTAAAAGACTTCTCAACATGACCTCCCCAATCTAAATCCTGTTCTTTTTGACCTCCTGAGGTCTTCTGGCCCTGAAGAAAAAAAATAAAACTCTCTCGTGTTTTCCTCAGCCCAGAACTACTGCGGCCTGTAAGCGACAGCCATTTAACAACTGTTCCTCTCAATGCTACAGAAGGTAGATCTCCTCCTCCAAGTCCTTGTGATCCTCATATAATTAATCCCAAACTTAAATGTGTAAAACAAAAAAAAAGTGGACCTGGACCTCGGTCGGGAATACACATCTGTTTAGGTCGTTATAACCCTATCAGCAAAATTTAGCCCATTAGAAATGGAAACTAATATTGAGCATATTCTTGCTGCAATCATTCGTTCTCTCCAGAGACACTCCATCCTGCTTTGCAAATGCTGTTTAATTCCACTCAGGAAAGCTTCCCACCCTGAGAGGGGGGAAAAAAAACCTGGCTCTCTCCTGTTGGGATAAATGGCATTGCCAATATGGTCTGTGCCCCACTGGGATATTACTTTTTATGTGGACATCAGGCTTATACCACCTGCCACACACTAAGTTATCCTGTTTGCAGACAAATTTTAGAGATTTTCAGATGCTAAAAATTACCAGCCTTCCAGTGGATCATGTTTCCCTGAAAAGAATGACCAGAAACTTCCAAAAAGAGACAAACACAAACCACCTGGGAGACCTGCCAGAGAGGCCAGCGGACTCACTCTTCATGCATACTATGCAAACTGCAATTCCCACAGAAGGGATAGTTCAGCTGGAAAAGATGGTCCAAAGCCTCCCCGACCCTAGTAAGATGTCATCAGTGATACAATTGCTGCTCTGGAAGCCAAACCAACCATTTTAAATGGAAATGTATTAGCCAGAGTTGTCACGGATGATCACATAGCCCTTAATTTCTTCTTAGATAGCCCAGGGGAATCTACACTACAGCAAACCCTCTGGCTGCACCTATAAAAATGCTACAGGCTCAAGTAGAAAAATCTATAAGTAGGCTAAACGGGAAAAGTCACCCACATCTCTAGATGGGGTTTGGGACACATTTTCATTGCCTGGATTGGATAATCCGGGCGCCTGTCCTCAGGGGCAATTACAAGAACCAGCAACAAGTTTTGTTTCTGGTCACTGCCTGTGTTACAGCTGCCTGGTGTATTCTGTTTGGAATCTTAAATGCTACTGTGTAGCCCATGTCACATCAGAAGAAACTCTCCCTGCCACAAAGGAGCAGGAGAGACTAACTCTGGTCCTACTACAGACTACATTCTCTAAGCAGCCTCCTAATCAGCAGAATTGAGGCAGTGGTGAAGACCTGAATATCATAGATGAATGTCTTGCAGACTTACTTTGCCCTTGGCCAAAAGACAGGAAGGACTAAGGAAGGGAAAAGCAGCCCCTGACAGGTCCTGACTTGGCACTCTCAATTGGCCTTTCGTATTCTCCAAACCACAGCCTTGACCAGCCATCCTATTCTGGCTAATATTAATAGGAGCAACTGCTGCTTCTTTGCCAATCATGAGCGGAGTCTCACTTCATTCCCCTTGCCTTCTAGAGAAGATCCATTAAGATACCAATCATAGAATTAACATTTCTTCTGATGGCATCGAATCCAAAGCGAAGCCCCACTTCTTTGAACCCTCCTCCCCAAATCACTTAAATGAGCCCAAGTCCCATAAGAAGTCCTTTCTAACATCCTACTGAAACTGCCCTTACTCTGCATGATAAGGTGCCTTTCTCCTTTGTTGCAGTGAGTCGATAAACCAAGTTTGTGTAACCAGAGGTGCATTTACGCATTGACACATATATAAGCGACTCGACAAGAGGCAGGAGGAGGTGAGACATGCTATGAGACACAGCTTCGCTGGAGGGGAAGTGTTAGTAAAATAGAGAGGAATCATTAAGTGCTGTGCATGAGAAAGCTGTCTTGTAGGCATCTCTGGATATGATCACTCGTGTCAGGGCAGGAGGAGGCTGCTTTCTGTTTTGTTTTGTTTTGTTTTGTTTTTTAGAAGCAGAAGACCAGACTGCACTACCTGAGCACGATTCAGACCGCCAAGGAAACATCTCTTGTTCAGCAAGATAATTAGGGACCCAGTCAGGAGGAAGAGGAAGACATTGTTAGTGTGGGCATTCCTGGACTGGCCACAGAGTGAGAAGGAGCCGGGGACAGTGTTTGGAAGGAGTCTGGGCAGAGGGCAAAGCCTGGGATCCCTTGGTGGGGAGGGGTTTGGGTCATACAGATAAGAAAGAGCGTGTTGAGCTTGAGAGCTCAGGAAGCTCGGTCCCAAGCAGGATTGCCCTCTACACCCTCACTGGTCTGATCCGTCCCTTTGTATCAGCTAGCTCATCTTGCAAATGGGTGTAGCACCCCATCTGTCTTTTTGATTGTTCCTCTGCCCCTTGCTGCCGCCAGAGAAAGGACACTGCACCCCACCCTCCAACCCGGCACAGGGTGTGACGGGGAATAAGGCTGCATGGCTCCATGCTCCCTAAGCAATAAGTAACAGGTTACCAAAAGCACGCAGGGCCATATTGAAGAGAAGGGGGAACATTGAGAAAATGGCAGAACACAGTTTAGGGGAAATAATGCCTTCCATGGTGCCCAGAGAACAAATCAAAATCAACCAGACAAAAAACTGTGCTCTTCAGAAAGACACAAACGCCACCACTCATTGAACACACAGGACCACAAGGCCTAATCAGACTCATTTGCTGAGACATCCTCCCTAACATTCCTTCTGGCCTTCACCTTCACCCTGCCAAACACCAAATACCAGCACTGTACCAAAGTGCTCTTGCACTTAATTGTCCAATGACCTTGAAGCAGAAGGAGCACTCGTCTTACAAAGACTTATTTTACAAATGAGGAAACTGAGGCCGAGTGCTGAAACCCAGCTGACCACAACTGGAAGGAAGATCCAATCTGGGATATTTAACTCCAAATCCATCGTTTATGTGTTTGTTTCAATCACATTGACTCTGCTACGGCTTCCAAAGCCTGGATGGCCTAGATTGGGACATGCTCCCCTTATGCTCAACCATGTGATAGCATGGTTGGAAAATGCTGGGTAAAACAACAACAACAACAACAAAAAACACCATACGTGACAGCCTAGGTAAGCAGTCTACAGGGTGCCCAACGCCTTTGCTATTAAGAAACATGTCAGAAGCTGCACACGGCTTACCCCGACCTAGACTATTATAGTCCAGGACCCGACTGCCATTTCCCCTTCCTATAACATGCATTATGGATACGTAATTACGGTAATCAAGAAACTAAATCATTGGGTGGGCCAGAGCCCTTCTCTAGGGATTCTGAGAGTTCTGTTCATTCATGCCTTATAGGCACTAAAAACCCTCATAAGCTACACACCAGCCTGGATATTTCTCACACCACAGCTCTATTTCAGCTGTCTTCGATAGCAATGGACCACCTAGCTTTCAAAGTGTTTCTTCCAAAGCGCACTCTGACTATAGCAGAAATTCCTGACTCTTCTAGGAAGAAGAAGATAGTTGGAGAACCATCTTGGTTTCATTCCCTTATTGTTTTTCAGGAAGTATCCAACAGACCTCAGATTGCAATTCTAGATGGTAGTTTCAAAAGCTCACACTTGGACTTTTTTATTGCTATTCCTCGTATTAGACAGAGCTAAAGGGCTATAGGGACTTTCTGTTACAGGTACCTTTTAAAATTGAGTTTCGGCCTCACTCTTAGTGAAGCAAGATGGCGCCTTCATAACATCTCAAGGTGAACCGCTTCAGCATTATCTAACTCCCCTGCTACCTGTTAACCAGGCCAAACTTGGACTCTTTCCACTTAATAGGATGGAACCTCACTCTTTTTCAGGAACTGGAGAGGAGACAGCCGTCAGATGCAAAGTCACCAGCAGGCAGATTCAACCTCCAAACTGAACCAGCGCATCATCACGGGCCCCACGCGACAGCCATTTCTCTTCTTTACCTTGGCCAAAGCATGTCCCGACTGTGTAATGGAAGAGGAATTGATCCACAGGATCTCCAGGTTCTCTTCTGTCTCTATAATACTATGACTTGGATTAAGAGACAGGATGAGAAGCTCAAGAGAGGAAGAGCTGCTGGAGAGCCTTTCTGTCAGACTCCACCCATTTAGGCCCCCCCTGACCCCTCTCTGCTTACAGCTGAAGGTAGTTCAAACCTTCATCATATCTGGCCTAGATGGCTAAAGTGGCCCCCTAAGAAGCCTATACCATATGAACCTCCACCATCCCCACCCCTACCCCAACACCCAACTGAGGGCGCCTTCAGGAGCTCCCACTGCCTTGAGAACCTGAGCTCTGGGAAAGGAAGATACACCATTAAGGATATGGCCCCCTTCTCACCCCACGTTCATAGCTTGCTGTGCTCACTTAAGATGCCATGCTCCAGATATTTGCCATTCCCTTTTGATGTCCTCCCTCTCTCTCCCCCCTCCCCCCCATGCCTTTAAATATTCAATTTGGTCCCCAAGACACCACCCCCCTTGCTGCCCCACCTGGTTAATCCCCAAGCATTTTTCAAGGTGAGCCCTGCTCCAACATCTCTTCCCCTGTGAGACCTCCACCAGCACTGCTGCCGCATACCTCGGCCGCTGGCTCTACTCCCGTCCTGTGCACCCCTTAGCAGAGCATCTGTTAATCACCCTACTTTGTAAGTCCCTGTGTGTCTGTCATTGTTTCTAGATGAAACATACTCCGTGCACACAAGGAGGCATTTTTCTCAGAACACACTGCCTGGCACTCAATAAAGACTCGATACGTGTTCATCAAGGCAATGAATAAGAAAATGAATCAATGGGTTTCCAGCTTACTTGGAAAACTTGAAGAGACAATTATAGATTACAGAGTAGAAAGGTGCCAAACCAGTGAGACAGATGATAAGTGTTTTAGAAGTTCAGTGTCAGGCACTATGAACCAGAACAGGTTATTTTTGTTTTGTTTTTATAAGGAATCAAAAATGTTTTGGCTTACATGGTGGAGAGGGGGAGGTCCACCATAAAAGCAGTGCTTTGAGATTAATCTCGAAGTGGTACAAGGGATGGACTTGAAGAGGAAATTTAGGAAGCAGCTGGAAGGTTAGGTGTTGCACCAACACATGTCTTGGGTAAGAAAAAAAAAGTATTCTTTATGCTTTTGAGAAGGTTGCAGGCCACTCTACTCCTGACCCCACCCCCACTCCATACCTTGACCTTCCTTCTTCCCATTATCTCCTCGTGAGCACCCCCACTAGAGCTCCAAGCCAGAAAGAAGCCTCCGGGGTAGGGAGCATGTAGCACAAGGCTGGTGTGGGTAAGCTCTTGCTCCAGGTTGGGCATGTCAGAAGTAAACTCTGCAAGTTCTTTTTTTCCTTTTCTTTTTCCTCTTTAGGTCCCTGATCAGGAGGTGAGACTCCTGGGAGAAACCAACCCACCTTTCCAACCCTCCCAAGCCAATGGGAAGAGCCCCTCACAACCAAGCTTCCTAAGCACATCTCGAAGCTCATGTGTGGGGCCCATCCTCTTCAGAAAGGAGAAAATGAGACCAAGCTTCCCTACATTTTGTTCAAATACTTCAGTTGAAGAAACTAAGTCCCATAGAGGTCAAATGACTTGCCCAAGGTTACACTGCTAGTTAGCAGCCCAGATCAAACTTCAAACCCAAATCGTCTATTAGGGCTCTTACTCTATACTCAGCTCAGGATTGGAGGAAGAGATGATTTCTCTGGTCTGCCCCGTGCCCAGGCTCCTGCCTGCCTTGCCCCAACCACCCCTAACAGGTTCACCTGCCTCTAGGGATGATAGGTGCAAAATGTTCGTTATTTCCCTTATCCTAATAAGGTACTGACTGAATGACCAAGGCTCTTCTGGAAGGTGAGCAAAAGGCTCCGGATACCCAAGAGGAGAACTTCATCATCCCCTCCCCTACATACACCCACAGAGCTGTCCCAGACTATGGAAAGGAGGGAGAGTTAGCAGTCCAGGTTTTCATCACTGGCTCTCACTCTTACTCTCCCTCTCTCACGCAGATTCCACTCACAGACTGTGGATTCCCGGGGGTGAACCATGAGGCATGAATTTTCTAGAGCTCCTAGTGAATCCCTGAGGATGAATTGAGGAGAGAGCAGGTGCAGGAGGGATGGATGTCCCAGGCAGAGCTGAAAGCTACTTTTGACCTCAGAGTCACAAGCGGCTCGAGGGCCTCACCTGTCCCAGGCCACCTGTTCTCCTCACCACCAATAAACAAGGGAGACCAAGATCTCTCTTCAGATCTCTCTTCAGATTCTACTAAAAAGCCATTCGGCAAAGGCCTGGTGGCATTCATCCTATACCAGGTACTGAGGTTCAAAGAAGTAGACCACCACTGGAATTCCTCCACTGCAGCCGAAGGCCCTAGAACATGGGCACTTATAATTGTTCCCTAAAGTAGTCACCAACCCCTACCCTAGCCCATCCTTCATGATAAAACAAACCCTCACACCTGATCCAACTTACATGAAGACAAAGGTCCCCAAAGCACTTTTAATCATGTCATCTCCCTCCCTACCGAAATTCCTTGAGAGATTTCTCATGAGTGGGCTTGGAGTCTGGTCTTGCTGCTGCTAACTAGCTATGTGACCTTGGGCAAATCACTTGACCTCCATGGGGCTTAGTCTGACCTCTCAGAGCCTCCTGCAGAACGACGCCTAAATTCCTCAGCCCAGCAGCCAGGGCTGCCCCCCAGCCAATGCCACCAGGCCTTCCAGCCTGCCCTCCGTGACACTTAGCCCTGAACCCAGAGGTTGTGGGCCATCTCTTATAGCACTCGTCCCATTCCGGGTCACACTCAAGTAATTTGGTCCTGGTCTGTCCTCCCAGCTTATCTCCAAACTCTTTGGGGGCAAGCACCTCCACAGCTCCTAGTGGGCCTGGCACAGGGCATGAAACACAGGTCAACAAATGTTAGATCATCAATGAGATGTCGAATAAGCACCCGTCATTCCTTCCAAGTGGCTGCCTGCTGCCCTATCCACCCACCCCCCCAACCGACAGTCTGTTCCACACTACCAATTCTAGAAGCAGGCTTCTCAAATGTGGTCCATGGACCCACTGGCAGCAGAAACACCCAGCAAGCTTGCTAAAGATGCAGGTTTCCAGACTCCACCCCAGACCTATGGAATCAAACCTCTGGTTGCTACTAATCCCAGGGGCCTCCCACGTCCTGGCCGGAGCTCTGAGTTCGACAGACTCTGGAGCAGAGGGCCCTTTTGCCACAAGAGTATTTTGGGTGCTTCCTTAAGCAGCCTGGGGTGGAGACGGGCGGGGGTGGGGGGACTGTTAACAGTACCTGCTGACCATCCCTGCCAGTCCCTGGCACTCATCTTCATATTCTTATAAACACATCACGATGTCAGAAGAGCCAGCCGCTCTCCTCCCTGTCCCATCCTGGCGCCCACTACCTGGCACACCTTTTTGCCCCTTCTCCCACCCAGCCGGCCCAGCAGTCAGCCTCTCCCTTCCTCCCCAAGGTGCCATATCTCTTCTTCCACTGACTTAAACAGTTTCTTCCTCCCCAGACAAAGAAAGAAGGGACTCTCTTCCTCCTCTTTGCCCTGCCCACCAGCATGCTAATGTGTTTTATAAAATCAACGTGAGGAACACTTTCAGGCATGTTTTACCTAATTAAACCTCTGCTGCTTACCCAGGCAGCCTCCCCTCCATCCTGAGGCTTCTGACCCTTGGGACTCCAGAGAACCTCTGAAGCCCAGTGACTGTGGTTGTTGTGGGGACACCATTACAGGGCTAAGAACCCAAAGGCTTAGAGCAGCGAAAGCCCTAGAGCTGACTAGGCATCTCCAGGGAAGTCATGTTCCCCATTTCCCAGTCTCTGAAGAACAAAAGATTTGGACAGACGATCTCAGAGAACCCTTTGGATCAAAGAGTCTAGGATTAAGAGTACTTTAACACTCTGTGATATATTAGTTCAGGGCAGAGGGCTGCAGGGTGAGAAGGGCTCCAGCCACAAGGGCAGGGTCCCCAAAGCTCAGAGTCGTCACCTTGATGGTGGCTATCAGATCTCAGCTTCACAGACAGCTGGAAAAACCTGAGGGTTTTTCCACGAGAAGCAAGCACTCAACCAGAGTGGAGAAATCATAGCAACACTCACACTGCGTTTTCTCCAGGGCAGCTGCTCACAGCATTCTGAGCACTTTACACACATTAACTCATTTAATCTTTACAACACATCCGACAGGCATTATTCTCCCCATTTTACAGATGAGGAAATAGGTGCTGGGAGGTGAAATAATTTGCCCACAGTCACAGAGCTGGCGGGTGGCCGAGCCAGGATTCGAACCCAAGCCAAGTGCATGAATCCATGCCCTCAGCCGCCATTGTTCAACCCTGTCACCTCAGCAGAGACACCTTCCCAGACAGTGTCACCCACCCTGCCCTGCTTTCCTCACAGGGGACCTGAGGCAAACGATACTATTTCCATGGGAAAGCACAATAAGACTGTCATGACTTTGAGGTCCAGAATCAAATGGCCGTTTGATGAGACTGAGCGTTGAATCGCACATATTTCAAGAATGAATATACCATAGGGCCTTAGCCCTTGGCAACATTGTCATGCCCAGAAAAAGCGTTCTGCTGTCCTTTCCCTTCTCTCGGTTCCCCTTTCTTCCTGGCACCCTGCTCTCCCCTCTCACTCCCACCCACCCCCACCCGCCCTGGGTGTAAAGAGCACTGGATTCAGAGACAGAAGTCATCTCCTATGACCTTAATTCTCCTAGCTTCTCTGAGCATCAGTTTTTCACATCTGGATCAAGAGGCATTCTAGCCAAATGACTAGGACTTGAGCCCGAGCCGCCACCTGGGTCCTTCTGTGAGACTGTGTCAGACACTCAAGCCCTGGTGGCTTCCCCACACCTGAAGTAGCAGCTCAGGTGGGTTGTCGGGAGGACCCAGGGTGACACCCGGAAAGCTCCTGGTACAGAGCCTGGCACCAGAGTCGGCACACTATTTGAGTGCTTGCTGTTTATGGATGAAACCTCCTCCTCCCAAGGTGGGACTTGGTGCCAGACGTCAAAGGGGCCTCAGCCGGAGAAAGTGCTTCGTAAGGCCAGCTGCCAGCTGCCAGGGATTTACTCACTAAGGCTTAAATCCATTTCCCACATCTCCTTCTGGCCTCTTCCTCCCTCAACCGTATGATAGCAGACTCCTGTATTATGAGAAAGTGCTTTCACAGAAGCTAATAACCAAGGACACAAACTCCAGAAAGGCCCCGGGGTCCCTCCCCTCCCACAGCACCCTGTCATCCTCTCTCCTCCCGCCTTGGCCCATACCACCCCGAAATGCCTATTCTCATACCTCTTCAACTCAAACCCCTGCTCCTACTTCCAGACCCTGGTGGAATCATGCTTCCTCATGGAAAGAAGTTCCACCCCACAACTGGAAAGAACATCTGCTCCTGTAAACTCCCATGATTATCTCATGGTTCTATCTGAAGAATCTGCATGCCTACTAGTCCCCCTTCCCCTCAAATTATCTGCTTCTTCAAGAGAAACCATGTCCTACTCTTTTCCTAAACCTGCTCATAATTTATCCCTGGGCCTGGACACACAGTAGTCACTCAATATATGCTTGATAAATGAGAAACAACAAAAGAACAAGCACACTGATGTGCTCTAGTCAAGCAACACATAAATAGCAAAGGGCAAAGGCTTCTTTCCCTGATGAACCTGGACCAGGTATTTCTCTGAACCAAGAATTCCTGGACCTTTCTGCAAACACAGGACAGGGCTGTGTTTATCCTGCTCTTTGATCTGGATCCCAAGCCTCTAGTTCCCAATGTACAAGTCTCGCCCCAATAGGCCCCTCCCTATTGACCTGTAACCAGGTCGGCTTGAGGCAAGTATGGGGCTTTACTCCATCAGCAGCTCCTCGGGAGGACAAGGAAATAGCCTCACACTGTGGCATGGGATGGGAGTGAAGAATGTGGCCTTTGATCCATCTGTTCCTAGATAGAAGAGTTTTGTGCCTGTCAGGCCTGAGGCAGATGGGTAGTAGAGAATATTAACCAACGCACCTTGAACAGAATCTAAGAGAATCTACCTCAACCAAAACTCAATAGCTTTTGAGTTTGTTGAGTTGGGGTGTTGTTGGGGTTTTTTTGGTGGGAGGGGGGCAATAGTGGGTGCTTTTACTGCTTTTACAGCTTTTACAGACCCCCTCTCAAAAGAGTCTCCTTGGCTCCTTGCTAAAGGAAGAACAAGTCCCAAGAAAGCACTGGGTCCTTCAGGCACAAAAGGGAATGTGCAGATTTGTTACAGTTTTGTCCAGAGCTAGCCTTGTGTGTGGGGTCTGGATTAGACTTTACCCTCAGTTAGGTAGAAGCACTTCCCAGGCAGAAACGAATGGGAGGAAATAATTATCCAAAATACAGAGAGTTATGTACTATGAGGTTCATTACAACATAATTTACCACGATTAAAAAAAACTGTAAAAGTGTAGTAACTCTCTGATAAAAGTTGAATGATCAAATAAATTAGTGGCAACTCCTTAGCATAGATTATTATTGATAATATTTGGAGAATCTTTAATGGCACAGGGAAATACATATGCTATAAAGAAAAAAGCTTGACATACTACCATATGTATAGTAGGTACAGGCTTAACTGTGTGAAGCACCAGATGGGGAAAAAGAAGCCAGATCAAAGTGCTGTGTTATCTCTGCACAGCGAGGCTCTGAGTTTATTCTCTTATGCACTTTTCTGTGAACACTTTTCCAAGCTTCCTATAAGAATATATATTCCTTTTATAACATAGGAATCATAGAAAAAGGGAGCAAAGGAGAAAAGTAGGGAGGAGAGGGTCATTGTTAGAAGGGAAGAATGGGCAACAGGAAGCAGAGTGCCAGGCCGAGGAAGAACAGACACCTTCATTGCCCCGCTCAGCTCAGGGGGTGGGGGACTGGAGACTGGACTACCTAGCTGGGGACAGGGACATGCTGGATCATAGGTGGGGGGTGAGAGACAGAAGCTAGGGCCTATGCTCAAGTCTAGAGGGGAGCTGAAGGGAGCAACAGGAGATTGGACCCCACCAGTGCAGCATGCCGCATGCTGGGACAGAATGCCATCCATCCCCGGGAGCCAGTGCCCAGCTGTGCAGAGCACATCTCTAAGAAGTCCTGGCTCTTCTCTCTCTCTCTCTCTCATGCACACACACACACACACACACACTCATCTTGCAGCCCGGTGGTCTCATCTCTAGGTCCTCCCTCACAGGCAGCAAAAGGGGAGATTGGCGAGGCAGTTAAGACAGCTTGCTATCTGTAAGCAGCCTCTGGTCCAGAAAGCTCCCAACCTCGCCGCTCCCTCTCCCCTCTTCCTCCTCCTCTGCCTGTATCTCTATCCTTAGGTTGTTGGGTCTGGTTTTTTTTTTTTTTTTTTCCCCCAGTTCCCAGCGGGCCATTCCCAGTCTAGTGGATCTGCTATCTCTCAGCACCACCTGCTGCCCATTCTGGCTTCCACCAATGTCCCCTTTCAATTTCTTGAGTCTCCAGGGCCCAGGCTCCTTATCACACTGTGTCCATCCAGTGCCTGTCTTTGGAAAGTAGGAACTGAAGAGACAGAGGGTGTAGACTTTGCCCTTCTCTCCAGCCTCTTTCTATAAACCCCGAAAATGTTACAGCCAGAAGAGACCCCAGTAGACATCTAGGCCAGCTCCCTTGGTCTGCCCCCCCCCCCCGCCAGTCCTGTTCCACCAAGACCCTGGGGGCAGAGACAGCAACCATAGCCCTCCTCCTGCCCCCACAGGATCCAAACCAATCTCTTTATACAAGATCTAAAAAGTCCAGGGTATGATGGGAGGGCAGACAGGACCATCCACTCTGCACAGGTAAGTCACAAGGATTGCCACAGAGGGTTATACCTGTCCTAGAGCCCAGGACAAGACTCAAGTTGTCAGCTTGACCCATAAGCCACCCCCCACCTCCCTGCAGACAGGTCTTCAACCCCGAGTCATCAGAGCCCACCTGAAGCTCTTATCTTCTCCCATTACTCCCCTTTGAAGCCCATCACCCCTCCCAAAGAACTAAGAAAGCTTAACTCAGACTCTAAGCTAACTCCTTAGCTGACTCTCTAAAGGACAGTTGCACTACAAATGTTTGAGGGTCCTAGAAAATCCTCAAACTCAAGATGATCACAAGTGATATGACCAAACCTACTTTTAGGCAAGGTTACTGCTGCTTGCCTCTTATATCTTCCTGCTCAGCAGACCACCTAGAATCCCAGTAAAGGAGTAGGAATCCCAAGGAAGGAGACAGGTCTTAGAGAGGACAGGGGCTCAAGAGTGTCTTCCTAGTACTGCCTCTTCCATCTCTCCATCCCCACAAGGACGTCTAGCTCCTCCCCACCCTTCCTCTGCTTTGTCCTGAGGAGCATCCCCACTGATGGGACCTCAGTTTAAGTGGCCCAATGAACCTAACGAGAAGACTTCGTCGTGTTTTCTGAGCTCTCCAGCCCGTGTGTGGCTGCAAGGAAGGGCAATCCTGGCATCACTGAGACAGGCTGTCGCTATAGTTAAACCCAGGTCCTACCATCCCTCACTGGCAACCCAGCAGTTCAACATTGATGACTGAGCAAAACAGGCCTACAGGACTCCAATGGATTGCTGGGAATTTGAAGTACCTATCTAGAAAAACAGGAGGGAGTTTGAAGTCCCTCCAGGCTTAAAACAAGGTAAAAATCAGGAAGAGGAGGATAAAGAGAAGGAAGATGAGCAAGATGGAAAATAGGACTGGGCCACTCCCAGAGCGAGTTTGCCATTTGCCATGTCACATCTGATGGCACGATGGCCATATCAGCCCGAGGCTCCCAAGGGAAGCTCCCTCTCCCCCCACCCTCAGGGAGGCAGCAGCATGGAAAACGGAAAGAGCTTTAGATCCAGATGGACCTGGGCTCCCATCCCAACTCCATTTCTTCCTAGCTGTGTGATCTTTTGCAAATTACTTCAGTTTTCTGAGCCTCATCAATTTTGCATCTATCAAGGGGAGGGACGGACACCTCCAAGTGTTTTATGAAAGCTAAAAGAGAGAAAATGTAAGTCAAACCCTGAAATACTTCCTGGCCTGGCACAAATGTCCAATTCAAAGTAGTGGATTCTCCTTAAATCACATAAAATACAGGATCTTCTCGGGGCATGGATCTGGCTTCCCTTTAATTCAAACAAAATGTTCCCAACAGACAAAGGGGTTATGAGGACAGTTAATTCACTCACTCATTCAGTAAGTCATTTCCTCAACCACTCTTCATTGAGTGCCCCCTATAGAGCATGCCTTGGAACAAAAAAACAAGGTAGCTGCCCTCATTCTAACTGTGGAGGAGAGAAAACAAACCGGTGAATATACAAAACGCCAAGCAGGCATAAGTGCTATTAAAAATAAATAAAGCATGGTGTGCAGAGAAAGAATGGCTGTTTTACATAGAATGGTCAAGGCAGGCATCTCAGCATCTCTGACACATTCCACTGAGACACAGGCATCTGAAGAAGTGAAGCAGCCAGTTGTGTGATTATCTGGAAGAAGAGCATCCCATAGAGACAACAGTGAGCACAAAGGCCTGGGGGCGGTAGCATGTCCAGGTGAGGGAAGCAGACACCAACTACTGATGGAATGAGTTCAGAAGAAGGAGCACCCTTATCCATCAGAGAGGACAACCAGAGGTTCACGGAGACCAAGGCCTAGAGATTGACTTTCAAGAATGGGTAGTATTTTGACAGGTGCAGATGGGGGAGGGGAGTCTCCAGGCAGAGGGCTTCCCCCTGCCCTTGAGTTCATGAGAAAGGAAACCTGAAGCCCACAGAAGGGCTAAAGTCGCACCATCAGTTAGTGGTGAAGTCAGAACAAGAACCTGTCCTCTGGATTCCTGGTGAGGCTTTATAACCAGCCTTGTATTCAGAATACATGCAAGTCAGCTCCCCAGGGAGGCTCGTTCCCCACCAGTCTGGGTAGCTCACAGAACCTAGCTTAAGCGAAGGGGACTGCCTAGGAATTCTGACCAGCACTTGCTCCATCTTTATTGGGGTTTTCTGAGCATAGCAGCTGCCAGACAGCCCGGCACTGTGTTGCGACTCTGGAGAAGTGCCACACACAGTGATTAATACCCTATCTCCTAGCAAGTAATTATAATTAATGCAGAATATCAAATCAGGAAATCAGGCATTATTAGGAGGAATTAGCTATTTATTTTCATTTTCTGCTTGGCTCCCCCTCCCCACCTCCCACATCTCCTGCTCCTTCTGGTTTCCCAGACCCAGGTGGAAGAGAGGAAGAACTCGCTCCCCAAGTGTGTGGTTAACACCTAGCTTCTAGGCCCTGAGTTAGGTAATAGGAAGGCATGGATCCCCCAGTTCCTGTGCTCAGGGAGCTTATAATCTAGCAGAAAGCACAAGGCTTAGGCAGTAGCAACGATGGGAGTTAACAGAAGCTACGGCAGCAGGCAGCCCTGAAGAAGGAGCTCAGAGCTCTGCCTGAGAGAGCCAAGCAAGGAAGGCTTCCAGAGGAGGTAGCATTTGAGCTGGGCGTAGAAGGAGGGGCAGCTGCTTTCAAGGTGAGCAAGCCGGAGAAAGGCATTCCAGAAGCAGCTCTAAGACACAAGAGAAAATGGCCAAAGAGCAAATAGTGGAAAGGGGGAAGGGCAGTGAGATGAACATATTCCTGGGAAGTCCCAGGAGATGAGCCCCAGCAAATGTCTGGGGATCAGGAAAAGTGAAGACAAGTCCAAGAGCATGAACTGTAGAGGGGAGTAGAGGTGGGATGTGCTGAGAAGCTCAGGTCTGAAGTGGCAGTGGGTAGAGCAGTGGTTCCTCCTGCTATATATACTCCTGCTCCTGGAGGCTCGAGGGCACCCACTAGGCTTCTGACCACAGGAGCAATGGTTGGAGATATTTAGCTTGAGGGCAAGAAGAAAAGCAGAATCAGAAATGAGGGAGGCTGTAAGCTCCAGGAGACCAGGGCTGGCAGACTGTGTGTGCACTCAATGGTTATTTGATGATGGATATTTGCTGGGATAAACAAATTCCAGTAGCAGTGTGGACAATGGATTGCAGCAGATGGACTAGGGCAGGGTGGGCCATTGAGGAAGCTATCGCAATATTTCTGCAGGCAGACAAGACAGAGGTGGGAAAACCCAAGCAGAGATCCCCGACCCTGGTTACAGGGAGGATGCCGGGATCATTCCTGGGGAGGAAAAGATTTGGGGAAGAATCTGGAAAAAAGGACCAGCAGAAAACCCCCACAAAACAAACTACAAAGCCCCCAAATATCCAGAGTCCTCATCCGCTGTTGCTTTGTCTCAGAAAAGTACAAATAGAAGAGTTGCTTCCCCAAGGGCCACCATAATAATCACCTTCCAAGGGAGAACGAAGTTTCTCGAACCCCCTAATCCCAATCATGGCAGATTAAAGAAGCATAATCCAGCAGGCTGGTCTCAGGCACCTGGACTTGGGTGAAGAAGTATCTTGAGGATGAAGTGTCTGAGAAGCATGGAGGGTAGCAAGACAGCCTAAGGACTACAGTTGATGGGGCAGATGCCCCAGAAGCCTGCAGACATAACATCTAGGAGGTCTCCTCCAAAGTAGCTAGTGTGGGAGATTCTGATGTCTTGGCAGCCAAAACTCTCCGGGTCTGAACAACCTCCTCCCGGCTTGGAGGGTCATCATGTTCCTAGGGATTCAGGACTATGGACTCGGAAATATTCCCCACGGTGGAAGTCTAGCATCCCTTAAGAACTGATGCTAGACTTTGATTTTAAGGATTCTTGACCCTACCCCAGGATATCCAGGCTGAGACGCAGCCTTCAACATAAGGCCCTGGAGTCAGGGTTGTAGCTGCTCAAAAACCAGTCTTCCTCCAGTCTCAACAGCAATTTAGGCCAGTCCATTTGAGTGCAGCTTAACTGCTTTATCACTCCATTACTAAGCATCCAAGACCTTATTTCACAGCTAATGTAGCTCTAACCCTGCAAGAAAAGTATGATCCCCATTTTTCAAATGAAGAAGCAGGCTCAGAGAAGTGAAATGACTTTGGCCAGTGTCACATAGCAGCACAAAGGGCTCCAGCCCCAATTGGAGTGACTCTAAGGTCAGACACCGGATGCCTTCGTCTGAATGTCTACCTTAGTTGGGACGTAAGGCACAGCGATGGTGCAAACTCTATTCTGGATGAGAAGTATAGTCGATTTTGAATTCACTGTATGGTACTGCTCCACCAAAAAGGAAAAAAGGAAATTAGCATTTCTTGAGTTACTCCCTCATGCCAAAACATTGTCCTAGCCTTTCTGTGTGCTTAGTTTTATGTTAGAGCTCTTCATTCTGAATGCCTCTGCCCAGCCTTTGAGTTCTGCCCCATTTTGGACCCAAGTCCATCCTCCTCGCACCTTCCCCTGCAGACTCTTAAAAGTCTGTTTTCTCAGATCCGCTCTGTTCCTTCAACCAGACCAATCTGGAGCTGTCCCTGAGAACTACCTCCCCACCTGCCACTCCCAGCTGCACCTCCAACTACAAAGAAAACAATGACTCCATCTGCTCCCACAGCAGCCTCTGTTCCAAGCCCAAGCTGAGCTACACAACGAACCCTGGCAGGACACTGATCTCCTTTCACACCAGTATTCCTACAAGAGATCCTGGTTTGTTCTCCCATCTACAGTTTTCTATTATGAATTAACCCTATTCGTTACCTTGGCAATGGAGAAGAAGGCCATCACCCAGTGGCACAAGACAAAAGGAAATCACATATGCACAGACTCTCTCTCTCTCTCTCTCTCTCTCTCTCACACACACACACACACACACACACACACACACACAAAAGAAATCTATAGATGGAGTGACCAAGAGAGGGAAGCCCAGAGGGTTCACTGGTCTAGAAGTCCCCCCAAATCCTCAGGAGCCCTTTCCCCAGGACCTGCTGAGCCAATTAATTACACAAGAACTTTTCCCATAGAAAACTGTCCCCCAATCGAAAGCCCCAAGCAAGTCAGCTCCCTTAGAGAATGAATGACTTGGCTTGGCAACCAGAAAGAGGCACTATCTCCAAAATGCTGCTATGTAAAATGGGGCAGCCATTTAGGTCGACTGAGCCTTAAATTCCTCATCCATACACTCAAAATAATAATCTCAGCCCGGCCTACCTTACAGGGTTATTTTGAGGATCCAGTGAGATCTTAGACACAAAAATGCTTTGCATGTTGGGAGAGGAAGATGGAGAGGAGGAAAGTGGCAGGATATATAAATCAATAGAGGTCATATTTGACCCCAGGCAAGACCATGTGGTGCCCCTCTAATCTTGCCAGGTAGTATTCATTCTGAAAATGTATAGGCTACTGACTGTGCCTTAGGGCAGAGGTGCCAGTGTAGGGGGAAGTGATATTCCAAATTGCATGCTTCGACACTGGTGAGGTTATATGCAAACAGGGCCAGCCCACCCATCAATATTACCAGAAGAATAAGCGGTAGGCCTTGAAAATGCATGAGCTCTGAAGACAAAGACTTAAGGTCTTATGCCACTTCCTTAGCTTTTTGACTTTGTAGAGCCTCTATTTTCTTGTATAGAAAATGGGGACAAGATACCTAATTTATAGAGTTATGGCAAATTTGTAAGGATTATGTTCGATAACATATGTAAAGTGCTTGGAAGAAATGGTAGTTAATAATAATTCCCCCTTTGCTGCTGCCTCATCCCTAAAGGTGAGGGAGGAGGCAGCACTGAATGGCTATAATGAGAAATCCACAATCCACCTTACAATAGGCAGCCAGTGGGCCCTCAACAAGCTCACTAAGCATGAAATTGAGCAAGAATATTTATGTGTCCAGTTGAATGCTAATGAGGCTCTAACTAGGAAAGAAAGGTCTCCCTTGTTGCTGTGGGGATGGCAGGTCAGAAAAACAGGTGGAAAGAGGAAGGATAGCAGGAAAGCTAATGCTCAGGCCCAAAAAGCCAATGGTTTCTGCCTGGCTATGTCCCTACAGGCAAGTTCTGTAAGCCCTCTGAACACTCCTTTCCAGCCCAGGATGAAATGCTCAAGAAACTCAGGCTTGGCCATTTCCAAAACTAGAAGCGTCACAATCTGGGATTTCCAGGTTCCAATGAAATTGGATTCCTGGAAATTCTCATTCCAATTCTCAGGAATGAGAATTGTTGACTCCAGTAATCCTAAAAGATGGTCACCATGATCCGGGGCGTTCACCTCAGTGGGACAGTTGGGGAGTAGCAATCATAGCCTCAAGGATCTCAAGGCAGAACTTGATGAGGAGAGGAAGGGAGGAAGGATGAGAAGGGGGAACAGCCTGCAATAGATTGACAACACTTTTAGCAGATGGGGAAGCCCAGAGGAAAGAGGGACAATAAAAGGAAAAAATCCAGTGGGAGTCAAAACTGAAAGGTAGCTGCTCCTGATTGCATGCATAAAGGCAGACCGGAAAAGAAGGGCAATAACTTCTTAAGCACTTGCTTTATGCTGGGTGCTGTACTAGGTGCTTTACAGATATTATTTCATCTTAACTTCACACTGTCCTTGTCAGGGCCATAACTTTTGTCACCATCTCACCATTTCACGGATGAGGATCAGGAGATTTGAGCCATTGCATTACTTGCTCCATTAACCTTTTTTTTCTCCATTAGCTTTTAAACAAGGCAACAACACCAATTTTGCTATTCCAATACTCCAACACTTGGTAAAGAAGAATTGCACAGCTATGTGACCCAGCATGGAGTCTTTTTCCCCTTCTGTTTGATACTGGTTCCCTCTTCTTTAGCCCTTTGCTCTTATCCATGGGTTTCCCACTTCTTGTTTAAAAAAAAACAAAAACCTGTTGTTATCAAAATACTTAAAAACAAGAGTAGATATCACATAACCCTTTTTTGTTTTTATTTTTATTTACTTTTATTTATTTATTCCTGAGAGAGAGAGAGAGAGAGAGAGAGAGAGGCAGAGACACAGGCAGAGGGAGAAGCAGGCTCCATGCAGTGAGCCCGAGTGGGACTCGATCCTGGGTCTCCAGGGTCAGGCCCTGGGCTGAAGGTGGCACTAAACCGCTGAGCCACCAGGGCTGCCCATAACCCTTTTTTAAAAAAACTATATAAACACATGTTTTACGTGTTTAAATGCCTAGGTTACAAAATTCAGTACGTTTCTCAAGAACCCTAAATTTTTCATCAGCTCCACCCTGAATTTTTGTTTGTGGAGACAAAAGCTGGTGCCATTGTCTTGACCTTGACCTTCAAAAAAGCCACCCACCGCACCCTACTCCAGGCTCCTTCTCTCTCAGTGGCAGCTATTCCCCACAACCCTTCTCTGACTTCAACCATTTAGTACCCCCTGCAGAGGCCGTTCAAGTCAGGCAGAGGGGAAGTTTTAATGTGCCCTTAAACCTTCAGATTTTCAGAACCCCTGAATTCTTTCCCCTTGAAGAACAGGAGACAGTAACAAGCATGGGAGCAGTCTGGATATGACTCTCCAACCATGAAAGTTCACCTACCAGGCTGTCTCCATTTAGCTGTTTAGAGACAATCCTTCTCCTCACTTACTAGTCTTTGCCTATGCCAAGCAGGGCCTCCCCCCTCCACAATCTCCACACCCCCAAACATTGTCCCTTGTACGGGATCAAGCTTAACTAAATTCCACCTTGTCCAAAATGTCTTCTTGGATCTTCCCACTGCCTCAGTCCCAAGTCTGAAGAACCTGTTTTCCCTGAATTACTGTGGCATTAGCAGAGCCTATTAGCACTTTTGCCCTACAGTATGGGCATTGTCTGTCCTTTCTCCCAGACTGCAAACTCTTTAAGGACAAGACCTAAGTTTATCCTGGAAGAACGTCAGATGTGCTCTCCAGGTTCAGTCTTTTCTTTTTTAAGATTTTTTTTTATCTGACAGAGAACGAGAGAGCACAAGCAGGGGGAGCGGCAGAGGGAGGAAAGGCAGGCTCCCCACTGAGCAGATAGCCCAATGCAGGGCTCGATCCCAGGACCCCTGGGGGGCTCATGCCCTGAGCCGAAGGCAGATGCTTAACTGGCTGAGCCACCTGGTGTCCCTCTAGGCTCAGCCTTAACAAGGCCAGCCTTGTATCTTTTTCAGATTTCCCATATTCAGCGTTGAGCATCCCCCTAAGAAGGATTCTTCTCTGAGAGTAAACCTCATGAGGACAAGGACCATTGTGTTTTATTCACAGACATCTCCAGCCACTGGCAGAGAGTCTCCTTCAGAGAGGCTCTCAGTAAGTATGTTTCATAAATGATGTCTCCAGATCAGGATTTCCTAAAATGATTCATCATCCTCAACCTGTGTCAGGGCTAATCTTCTAGGATCTCATACTCCCATCCCCATGACTAGCAGCAGATTTCTGATAAGATGCTTTTTTCAGGGTGCCTTGGCAGCTTGGTTTAGCATCTGCCTTCAGTTCAGGTCATGATCTCAGGGTCCTGGGATCAAGCCCTGCATCAGGCTCCTTACTCAGTGGGGAGTCTGCTTCTCCCTCTCCCTCTGCCCCTCCCTTCTGCTCATGTTTCTCTCCCTCCTTCCCTCCCTCTCTAATATTAAAAAAAAAAAAAAACTTTTCGCTGATTAGAATAACCAGCCCCTTTTTATCTGCTATGCAACCAGAAGCAACGTTATCTGCAATGCCAGTCTACTTCTCTGATAGCCTGTTACTACCAGGAATACCAGGGAACACAGCATTGGGGAGAGCAAGAGTTTTTTAGAATTATTTTATTAACGGTCCTAGAGCCCTTATGTGAGATAACATTATGTGAAAACATTGCTAAGGTATAAAGCTTACTTAATAAATCTTTTTTCTTCTTATAGAAAAACAAAGTTTTTCTTTGTTTAACAAAGTTTTCCGTAGATATTTAAGTTCTTTCCCATCCGTGCAAATGCAGGCAGGTCTGGGTGCAGAGGCCCGCCTGGAAAGGTAAGGATACAGATAAGGACACACGTGAATGAAGTGACATGCATGAGTGAGGAAGACTCCATAGCCGATGGGAAAAATTTAGGTTCTCAAAGAACTTTGAGCTGAAGTGAGGCAGTTTGAATGAAGTCGGGAACCACCCCCAAGAGCCACAGTGACATAAACTGCCTAATAAATCCCAGTCAGTATCATTCATTATGCTATTAGCACATTTTAAGCCCTATGATCTTTACAGCAACACTGATGACATTGATCTGAATATCTTTCCACACATTTTTCACCCCTATCAAACCAGACCCAGGCACAACAAAACTAAGGATGCCTAATTTTTAGCTTTTCTGTATCCTTAGACTGTTATGATATGGTTAACATGTAAAAATCATTAAAGGCATTAAAGGCATTAAAGGTAAGAAGTAAAACCCCAGGGAGGCTATTAACAACTTAGCATGTTCAGCTCATGAGTGAGGGTCAGTCAGTTCATCACTAGCCTTATCATTTAAATGAGTATGAATTAATTCCCCCCGAAAAGTAGAGATGGTGGTCACCTTGATGGAGACTTTGTTACTGAGAAAATGTCGATGTCTCATGACCTTGAGTTGTGAAAGAAGATAAGGGGACCTCTACAAAGGCATTGTTTGCATAGGCGCTGCCAAAGCATTCAATGGTCAGTCATCCAACGCTCCACATTCAGTGAATTCATCCAGCTATTGACTGAGCACTTACTAGGTGCCAGATGCTAGAGATACAATGGAATATTTGAAAGACCGTGTTCCTGCTTTCATGGAGCCTGTTCATCAATGGGAAGGTGGACAGTAATCAAGGAAATAAATAAGATAATTTCAGATAGTGATGTGTGCTATGAAAACAAGGTGGAAGGCATGACTCCCACAGCAGAGGCAGGATTAAGTAGAGGACACAGGGAAAGTTTCTCTGAAAAGGCAAACATTTGAAACTAACCTTAATGTTGAGAAAACTCAGGTCAAAGATCAGAGGAAAGAATGTTCCAGACAGAAGCAACAGCTAGGCAAAGATTCTGAGAACAATACATTTGGAGTATTTAGAGACTAGAATGCATGGAGCAGAGTGTGCAGACAGATGGGTGACGCCAAAGAGGTAAGCTGGGATGAGTCAACTCTGCATCTTGTAGGCAATGGCAAAGAGGTTGGATTTTATTCTAGGCTCAAAGGACAACCAGAGAAGGGTTTTAAGCAAGGCAGAATTGGATTTACATTTGCAAACAATCACTCAGCTGTTATGTACAGTGTAGATATAGAAGCGAGAGCAAAAGCAGCGAGGAGGCTATTCTGATCAGTCATCTAGGCTGGCCATGATGGTGGCCTTGCCTGAGGGTAGTAATAGTGGAGCTGATGAAGAAGCAGACAATCTGGGAATGTATTTGGGAGGAAGCATGAACTTCCTTGATAATGACTTGGGTGTGGAAGTATAAAGAAAGTAGACAAATCAAGCCCAGTTTTAGGGCTCTGAAGAAACATAGGTCCCATTATTACTACAGAGGACATCCAGTAGGAACATTTCAAGGGTGGAATTCGAAAGGAAAATCAAGGGTTTTGTTCTAGCAATGATGTATATGAAATTCCTGCTAGATACTCAAGCCGTCTAAAATTCAGTCTGGACTTTATGAGATATAAACTTGGGGAGTCATTGACATATAATCATAAGTCTGGTTGAGGTTAGAAGAGTATAGAAAGGAAAAAAAAAATTACCCAGGACCTAGCCTCACCTAGTGGTCACTGAGAAGTGGCTAGTGGGCCAGAAAGAAAACAGAAGAGGGTAGTGCCAACGAAGGCAAAAAGGAGGAGGTGCCAACTCATGTTTAATGACCATCCAGCCCTCCACACCATCAGTGCCGAAAGTCCTGGGCCAGGCACTGGGATCATAGTGATGGACAAGACATGGCAAGGAACTCTAGTGGACTCAGGATGTCGTGACACCCAGAGAATGGGAAATTTAAATTTCATTTCTTGGCGTACAGCTTCTGATCCAACTATGGAAACACCAGAAAAAAAACCAGAACACAGACCAATTGAAAAAGAAAGTTAAAGCTACAAGACAATAGTTGGAATCCTTCTGTTTTATGTGAAAATCAGCAAATCTTTAAACATAGGCTGTGACACAACCTAAGGGTTATTGAACTTGTATTCTATTCAACTTTTAAGAGGCTTTAGTCTTACAAGTAAGACTTACAAGACTGTCAGCTGCCCAATGGCATTTAGTGTCCCCAGCAAAACACTCTGAATGTTAATGGTAGAGAAAGAAGGGGATCGCACCTGATATTTCCCTATTATCCCACAACACGAGTGTGCAGGGTAAATCCTGTCAATAATGACATGAACAACTCTGAAGACAAATGGTAGTACCAAAGAAGGAATCCTTGAGGCTCACTGGGATTAGATTCAGGTGGTCACTACTGAACATTAATAATAGTAGTGGGGTGGGGTAGAATTTGTGCAGTTGGTTGTCTTTATATATATATATATATATATATACATATATATATAAAGATTTATTCATTCATGAGAGACACAGAGAGAGAGAGAGAGGCAGAGATACAAGCAGAGGGAGAAGCAGGCTCCATTCCATGCAGGGGGCCTGATGTGGGACTCAATCACGGGTCTCCAGGATCACGCCCTAGGCCAAAGGCAGCGCTAAACCGCTGAGCCACCTGGGCTGCCCCTGCCCCACACTTATGAGGGACATTGATGACCAAGAGCAAATCCAGAGAAGGATGAGCAGGACTTAAAAATACATTCTATGAAGAACTGTAGGGAGGCTGGGGGGAGGGGAGAGAATGAAGTAGCCAATAAGGTTTATAATAAACAGTGGGGACATTTGCTTGCTTTCTTCATCTATGTGAACATGAGATTTTGGACTTTCACAGGGTACTGAACCACTGAACCAGAACCAGTGGGTCCTCGTTCTAAGCAAAGCAGATTTCAGTTCAGTACAAATAACTGTTAAAATAATTGCAATTGTCATGCAACAAAATAAACTACCCTGTGAAGCTGAGAGTTCTCCATTACAAGACTTTGAAATACAGGTTGAATGACTGTTACTACCTGCCAAGAAGCACACCAGACCCCCATCTCAATTCAGAGACCAAGGGACCAGCTTTGTAACAAATCTATTAAGAACCACCCAGTGGTGTTGAACGAAGTCAAATTGCTGGTGGTCCTGCTCTGCCCTGGGAACCTGGGTTCTCGCATCTGGGCTTTTGACACTCCTTCTGATAAACAGGTCATTTCCACAAACACTAGTGTCAATAGCTAAAGCCACTTTTTCTTGGTGGTCCTCAAGAGCAAGCTGGTATCTTGGTTTTCATCCTGTCCACTATATTTCTTAAGCTGGAATCTTATCTGTGAACCTCAGTGTCTATAAGTAGGTTTCCAAGACCACTCTCAAGGGTAAGGCTGTCCAAACCCCCAAGGTATCAAACAGCTGCCGGCCTGCATGAATGCCTGTTATCCACTGCCAAGAGACTTGATACCAGGCCTGGCCATCAATTTTAGGGCAACTAACAAAACTCCCTACTGTTAGCTCCTGATGAACTGGACTTCAAGTCACCCGCTATACAAAAAATAAACAGTCCTAGCCACCACCCCCCCAAAAAAACCAATCTAGCAAGGAAATCATCATCTTAGCACACTGTTCATGCCATGAATAGAGGCATATGAATGAAAAATTAGAATACACAGTACTACCGAAATAGAAGTCATCAAAAATTCCTTCCTGATGTGGCAGTAGAGAAGGCTCTCAGGACAGACTTCAGAGGATATGGCTCTTGAGCTAGTTTTGAAGGAGGAGTCAAATTTTGCCACTTGGAAAATGTGAAGGAGAGGAAGGTACTGCATTCCCTGCTGACAAAAGAGCTTGAAAGACAGCCGGAGGCATAAAACTCCCCGACATACTCAGGAAGTTGGGACTAAGTAGTCCAGAGTGATTAAAGCAACAGTGGCTGTGGCTGGTGTCTCTAGCAGCTGCCCAGCTTCCAGGAGCCCATTTTGTCCCAGGTACAAAGCCGTTCAAGTTGGCCCACCCTGTCAGAAAGAAGAGCAACACAGTGGAGAAGTTAAATGGCTCAAGACTCCTCAGCCCCAGTGGTGGCCAGTCTGCCCCTAGAAATGCATCTGAGGAACAGGGTCTGTTCTGAGATTATATTCTTTCCATTTTTGTGGAGTTAAAAGAGCCTTTTTAAAAAGCCTTTTGCAAAATGACTTATAATAGATCATGTTTAGATTTTTAATATTCTGACCTAAGAAACTGTTAGTCCCCCAAATTATAGAGGGGAAATTTTGCTATTTGTGAATCCAAGCCTGGGAACTACCAAGAGTGAAAGCCTTTGAGGTACTTTCCAACACCTACGTTTCCAAGAACTGGGACCTGCATTCCAGACTCCCAGTCCCCTCCTTCATGGGTCAGATGCAGGGTTTCCTGGCCAAGTTCAGGAAACCTTCTGAACTGAGTTCATTCAACCTTCTTCTGCCTGAGTTCAACCTCCTCCCAGCAATCCGCGGCACATCCCAGATGACAAATTGCTGTGGAGTAACATGGAGGCTGTTGGGTCCCTGCTGAACTCAAGAGGCCTCTTCATGACACTTACAACATGTAACAAATCAGCTCAGAGCAAAGAGGTCAATCAGAAGAGATTTTACAGATGGCGAATCTCATCTGCTGCCAGGAGTGCTAGTTTTCTTTCATTTAGGTTCTAACTCTCCTCTGTTGCACCCCTAACTTTAACACTCTTCCCGGGCCCACCACTACACCCACCTCAATTCTCCCCCAACCCTGGGAAGTAATCCTCTCCCTCTCCCTCTCCCTTCCAAGTGCAATGGAATGGTAGTCTCTAACTATGTTGTGTTCTCTAGCGAGGGGTCAGGGATCCTACTTGCCAGAACTACAACTTAAAGACTCAAGACTTAAGGACTTTCTGAGGAAGAAGTACACATGGGTTCCAAAGCAACACAGCCCTTGCACTAGGCTACCTCGGCTATACCCTTCACTTTTCTTCTTTCTTCTGCCTCCTTTCCTTCTTTCCCTTTTCGATACCTATCCTATCCCTATTCTACATAGTGGTAATTTGGGATATATTCTGCTTCTCTCCTTTAGATCTCCACAAATTCAGACCATCTTATACTCTACCCTCTACCTCTGTGGTCCTTGTTCCGCAGTAGGAGCTAACTTTGTGTATTTACCCACATGGAAATTCAACAAATGATTTATTTCAATTCAATAAATACCTATTTATTGAGCTCTTGCAATATGCTGGACATTCAGGATACAGAGATAATAAAAAGAGTCTGTCTGCTCTCTGCTCTCAGGGAGGCAGGCAAGGGAAGAAGCAGTCTTCTGCTTGGCTCTGACTCAAATTCTCTCCATTCTCCACCTCTCTCCCTGTGCATAAAGCTGAGTCCCCATGGGTAATTGACGGGATGAGTAATAGATTTTCACCAAGATGGTGCCTTCTGCAAGCTTAGAAAGTTTAGCAGAAGGGGGTTTATATGGTTCTAGTTGTTCTTCCCCCTTCCCACCTTTTAAAAGCTCTGAAGACATCGTAAATATAACTTTGGATCAGCAGAATCCTTTTGAAGGGCAGCTGGTATAGGAGGGGTAACTTGGGAGGACTTGACAGCTCAGTAGATATAGTCTTTTCTGGGTTTCTGCTTTTCAGTCATCATCTGGTTTTCTCTGTGTCCCTCCTTCAGCTCACCTGATTTCTTCCCCTTCAAGATAGAAAAGCTCCAAAACGCACAGGTCTCTGCCACCACTCAGCTGTAAGAGCAAGCTTGAGAAAGCAGGGGGAGCCACCCTGACCATGTCATGCTTCAGGTGGAGACCCTGCTTCTGAATCTACACCTTTCAGAAGAGACTTTTCCCATTCATTAGAAACTTCCCACGTAGCATCTCTGGAGGAGGGACCCAGGCCCACTCATGTCACGCAATCTTCATAATGTCCTCACCCATGACCTCACTTAACTAAGCCAAGGACCTACCATTTCCTAGTACATTCACCCAAGATTCTGACCTGCCCAAGGTCAGTATTTGCCATTCTTCCTCCAGCCCCCCTCTGGCATATTTTTTCACCAATGTAGTCATGAGATACAAACTCAGGTCAAATTAGAAGCTTCATACCCCAAAGCTCTCCTCTCCCCATAAAAGCCACCTCTGCCCTTTGCTGTCATCTGCATTTGTTTTGCTAAACCTACCATTCTTCCAACACCACACTGATCTAAAGAGAGGGCTAAAGAGAGAAAAGCAGAGCTGGGATAGCAAAGAGACCAGGAAGGAGTGAGTATCTCTTAGAACTAAGAAAAGGGACCAGGCACACTATACCTGAGCACCTGTCATGGGCAACTCCCTTGTGATTGTGTCCACCATGTCCCCAGACACTGCAGCCCAACGTTCCCATTGGGATTAAGGCACAGTGGAGAAAACTCAAATCAAGAATGAGTTCTAAGTGGCATGGGAGGAATGCTCCCCCTCCCAGCCCTTGTCCTCCCCCGTCGGAACCAACGTCCTCCCCTACACCCATAGTCTGACTAGGGCTGACTCAGAAGGGTACTACGATTCCCTTACTTCCTCTCTCCTCACTCAACTCCTAAGCCAGCCCTCCCCACACACACTCAAGCGCTTTGCCCTTCACATCCTTCTTTTCTGGGCTATCCACAAGAAGCACTGTCTTTGTTATGTTAGACCCGAGGAAGAGAGACAAAGGAGGCAGCTAGTGGGAGAGCTTTACCTCCACCCACTACATGCCCCATTGCCCCTTCCACATCCCCCCAACAGACTGGAAACCAGGAGTAACGAATCCTGACCAGGTTCAGGTTTCTGTTTCTGTGAAAGTGAAGGCCTCTGAGCTGGAAAGATTTACCCGAGATGCACAGTGTAAATAAACAGTTCTTCCTGAAACCCGTGACACTCTGGGAAGGCTCTAACCTGTGCTCTGCCAATTAGCTGAACTATTGTTGGTGGAACACAAAAATGTGGTGGGTACTTTTTTCTAGATTGTCTGCCTCTCTCTTTACCTATGTTAACTTCATGCCATGCTTCCGTCTCTCTCCTCTGGTCTCACTGTTTTTCTTTCCCTACTCTTTATCTCCCATCTGGCATTTTCCCCCATCATGAGAGCTGGGATTGCAGTAGGCAATAGTAGCTGGGATTGCGGATGGCAGTAGGGATTCAGAAGAGCTTTACCAAATCCCTGAACCTCTGGAGTCCATGCATGGTGCGGCCCATGGGAGGTGCAGCGAAGAGATGATCCCTAGCACTTCCTACCATTGCATTGCTCCACCTCATCCACTTCCCTGTTATCCAAACCGAGACCAGTCACAGCACTCAGAGCCACCTCCACCCTGGCCAGAGGCCTTCTCCTGTGGGCCCTTCCAACACTCTCAACAAACTCTAGAAGCCTATCAGGCCCATTGTGGCAGCCAACCAGCCACAGGCACATTCAACTCCAGCCTGCTGACGGCACCGTGATCCTGCCCTTCCTGCTGCCTTACTGTTATCTAGTCTGTTGACATTATCATTGGTTCCATTTACAATTCTAGACTAGAAACCTTCTTCTATCATCCGTCAGTGAAGCTGTCCCTTTCCTCACCAATTCCCTTGCTGGCCATTTGACCTCACCTCGCCCAATAATGGAGAAGCCAGGGTATGGAAGGGAGGAACTGGAAACTCTGTGGAGTCTAGAGAAATCGAGAAGATGAGAAGCAGAAAGCACCCACTTCCTCAAGCATGTCAAGGGAACAAAGACCTCTTGCTTGCTTGTCCTCCCTGAAAAGGTACCTTGTATCTAGGAATGTGATAGAGTTCTTCAGTAAATTACCCCAAACTGCAATCATGACTCTCTATCATGGTGTAGTGACTTGACGAGAAACTGTCTTGGCCTAGAAGTTTCTGCCTCACAGTGCTGTAACTGGGGGACCCGTGGCCTGTCACTGGGGCCCAGGACACACTCAGGCTACTTCAAGAGATATGCCGTTCTCTGGAGAGCTTTCTCCTCTCCCCAGCCAGAAGGTTCCTTGGAAGCCCATTTGCTCACACCAACTGAGACCCAGTTTTCAGCCTTTTGCTGAAGACTCCTCCAGCCAACTGATCCTCGTGAGTCACCTCAGTCAGAGTATCTTAGTTACCTTGGAGACACTCAGAACTTGGGCTCTGCTACCCACATTCCACACTCACTGCCCTGGAAGGATGATGCCCTGAGGCACTGGCCACACGCCCATAAGCCTTCCAACATCCAGGAAGACTCCTGAACAGACCACTAGACTTCAGGGCTTGCTGAAGGCAGCCCCTGCCCTGCCCACACCCTTCTCTTCCACCCCCACCACCCCCACCCCCCTCCCGCTGCTTGCCTACCATTTTAGCTGTTCTTTCATTTGTATATACTATTAATACTGTATGCTTTTAGATTAAATATGGAGTATGTTCATGTTTTGAAAGTGTTATTAGACTCCAAACCCATCTTCCTTGGGAAGAAATGACCATTCTTTTCCTTTGAGAAAAAATTCCTTCGACTGTACTTGTATTTTCAGTATTAATTTTGGAAAACTGTGGAGACTGGGAGGCTGGGAATGCCTGTTGGGGGGTGAGGGGGCCTAGCAGTCTTCAAAAAGGGAACAAAGATGGACATGTGAACTTTGGACAGCATTTGCTTCTTCTTTGCTAATGACCAGACAGCTGAGCTCTCTGCTCACCACAGTGACAAGTCGAACTCTCCTCCCCACCCCCAAAACAGCCCCTCCACAGGTTAGAACGGAAGGGTCACAGGGATCCGCACCCCAACTAGCTGACAAAAAGAAGTCTAAGCTAAAGCACAAGACCCTGAAAAGCAGAGAAGCCACCTAGAGGATGAAGGAGACCGGAAGTAAAAAAACTAAAAAGATGAGCTTTCCGGGGCAGAATGGGAAAGGCTGGCCCCACCCAAGAAGGGCAAAGAAAACGCTACAGTGGGGGAGATAGATAAGCCCCAGAGTCTGGAAAGAATCCATTTCCCACAAAAACCAAACTGAGAACAGGTTTGGAATCCAATAGAGCCAAACAGCTAATAGCAAAGTGTAGGATCACAGCGGGTTACAAACCAGTCAAAAAGATCTCTTGGCTTCCATCTTTCACATTTTCTTAGTTGAACTGGTTGTTTTACTTTATATTTCCCTGATAAAGTTCCTTTGAAAAAGCCCAGTCCTTTCATAGGCTGCTATGGTGAAAGAAAGAGCTCTACTCACTCCGGTGGCAACAATAACACGGCAGCCAAATTGGCATCATAGGGAGTCCCGCACCCCCTTCTCCTGCCTGGCCTGCACTTCTCAGAAGAGGGGCTTTGAGGGAGGAAAGGAGAGCTGGACAGAGAAGGACAATAGTAAGAAAGTGCACCCTGAGGATGGGGAGTTTTTATTTCCTTTGAGACTTAAAACACATTACATGGTATTCCTCCCATCTTCAAACAGGAAAACAATTTTCCTGGCTGCTAAAAGCATCCAGTACCCATCTCTGTGTCTGTGGCCTCTGGGCAGACTCGATTTCATAGCACAACCACCCAAAGAGAAGAGCGGAAGGACCCTGAGACAGCTCTTTGCCCTTACCCTGTTTGCATTCCCAGCTGCTTTTGATCACCTCTTATCCATCCTTGTCCACCCCCCAACACTCCCCTCCTCTCCCAACCAGATTATTTCAGCTGATTTAGGGGATAAGGACTCGCAACCCCTTCCCGCTCCTTACTCCGCATTTTAGCCCCCATTGTGTCTTTCTCCATAGTTGCCCATGTGGAGGGCAAAGGGGGCAGTTGGCATGATTTGTTCTCCAGAAATGCTCTTCATTGCCAGGAAGCTAGTACCAGCCACTGTCTGTGAATCACTTCAACTCCTCGTTAAGTGGAGGAGCCATTATATTTAGCAAGTAGAGGCATCCACTGCAAATTTCGCTCAGGGAGTATTATGGTCGGAGCACAGGGCTCTAAATTCTTGATTGAGGAGGTAAATATCCCTTGAGAACGAGCATAATCACTATGATGAAAAGCAGCCGCAGAGATGCAGAGGCTCTGTTACTGTTTCAGTGTATCTGTCTTTCCATCTCTATGTATGGTATTATCGTGGCTCGGGCTCCTTCCAGCCCTGTCTCCCCTGTTCTTTCCTCCCTGCCCTCCCTCCCTGCTCCTCATTTTACTGTAAGACACAGGATGACAGGCAGAGGCTGAGAAGGATAGGAAATCAGGTCTCCTGGACAGGCCAGCGGCAGGTCGCAACCTGGGGAAGGGAGGGGATTTGTGTGTCTGCCTGCCCTTCTCCCACAGCCTGTGTTTCTCCCTTCAGAAGTTCTGCCTATTTGACATTCCTTCTCAGCTCCTCACACCCCCCTCGTGCCCATCAGACCTGACTGCTCCTCCTGGTAGCAGGAGGAAAGGCCTTGGTTATAAGATACGTGAGATCAGGGATGCTGAGCTCCCAGCCAGCCAAGCAGCCCCCTTCCTCCTAAGCATTTGCCACATTTGGGAATGCACCAGGCCACTGCCCAGGGAAGGCATTCGCCCCCCCATCCCCGCACAGAAAACCCCATTTCCTTTATGGACAAACTTCCCACACATTGAGAGGGGTTAGCTGAAGGTAGTACTGTAAAGGATGAAGGTCATTTTCTGGAAACCTGGGCCCATTCTAAACATCCTTGGTGTTGCATTAGCATCATCTAAGGAAAAGGAGCCAAGAGAAGCCTCCTTCGATGACCCAAAGAAGAATCAGCCCGACTGGATTCCATCCCTCTCGGGATTCTCTAGCACATTCGTTTGCCTGTCTCACCTCTGTTTATGTCCTCTTCTCCACCCCTGATCCATTCTGACCCTTTCTGCCTATCTGGTTTCCCTCAGAGGGGAGGGGTGAGTACTCTCCCCCACCACCAGTGGCCGGTTTCCAGCCCATTTATTAGTAGCTGTGTTGTGTCCTCCTTGCCCAGCCCTGCTTCCAGCCTAGCCTCCTGCCTGGGTCCCAACTCAGTTCGTCAGAGGCATTTCTAGTCACTGACAGCGGGCAAACCTCCCAAGATCAGCAGTGACCACGCTTGGCCAAGGGCCATCACCTCCACGGCTCCACGCCCAGGTTAACAGCCCTCTCACAATGGGTGCTAGACCACTGCGATAGTGCCCCAGCTGCGATGCCACTATCTTGTCACATCCCAGCATGATAAACACCGCTGCTCCAAAGCAGCTCATTTTGCCCCTTCTCTGCTTGTTTCGACCCTTGGTCCATGGAGGTGAAAGGTAAAAAAGCAGCTTCCAGAAGCTGACTTTCCTAGATTTGGCTCTTACAAGTACCCCATTGCCTAGCTCATTTGCCCGGATTGGAACCCCATGATAAGATCATTGGGAGCTGCCTATGAACACCAGTAAGATTCCGAAGGGTTTCTACAAAATGAGTATAAGTTAGCATAACTGTATATGTAATGCTTCCTGGAATCTGGGAAGACTCTGAGAACTCTGTACATTTTCTTTGAAACTTAGTAGAATCATATTCAGTGGAAGTAGAGATAGAAAAGACTGTGAAGACTAACTAGGCAGCTAAGTTAGCTCTTTTCAGGGCTACCTCACTTAGGTCTCCCAGTCCTGGCTCAGGACCTATTGCCACTGGTCTCCATTTTGCCTCAGTCCCTTCCATCCTCATCTTTGTCTTCTTTTCTGTAGCCCCTCACATGGCCCCCTGTATCTCTCTGGCCTACTAGGTCCCCCTGAGACCCTTTTTTCTCCCCAGACACTAGGGACCAGAGCCCCTCCGCTTGTGTAAGTCATCCAGATGGCTTTGTGCACCAGTTGTGGGCCACCCGGTTGCCCACCCTTGGGCACACTAAGGGTAATTTGGGGACTCAGGAACATTCTTCACTCTTCTTTCAACATCACCTCCTCTTGGCTAGCTCAGCACTGCCCATGATGCACCCCCCAGCAAATGCCGCTGATTCAGTGACTCACTAAAGGGGAACATGGAAACTTGTGAAGATAGGGAAAGCAAAGCCAAGGGAAATGGAGTATAGGATGTGGGCAGTTTCCTTTTCTCTGTTCAGAACCTTTAGGAATGGTACTATGTACTCTCCAGAGTATTCAGGAGCCTCCATTGATACACCCTTCCTGTCAAATGGAAAGTGGTTTTCTTGTCTCAGGACCTCCTGGGGGAGCCTTGCCCTCTCAGGCCTCAAAGGCCACTGGCCACTGGTCCCTGAGAAAGTCGACACCTCTGCCAATGATTGATGGGAACTTCCAAAGGAGTCTTGAATCTTCACCACCATTCATCCCCTTTGCCCAGGAGACCACGAGGTGGGCTGCTCCCCTCTCAGCCCCACCCCAGCAACCATGACAGCTGTAATGCATGAGATGACATAGTTCACCCAGTGCCTGCCCACACCACTTCCCATTCTCCTCCTCAGCTACACCACTGCTCCCCCCGCCCCCAACCTCACATCCACCTGGCCTTAGCTACAATCAATTTGGGAAGGACAGTGGCTCCTCAGTCCTACATCCCATCCTTTGGGCTCCCAGCTCCAGCACTCACCAACACCCTTACTCTTTAGTTCAATCCTCCCTCCCCATTCCCCAGTGGAGGGGTAGCTTCTGCGATTCTCAAAATTACAGGGGAGACAGAGGAAACAGCTGGAAATGGCCCGTTGTCCTGGCTCCTCTTTACCTGCACTCAGTACCTAGTCCACGTGAACCACCAGACTCAAGCAGCCCCTCGCCCACCCCTCCAAGAGGAGCAATAATAATAGCTAGCACTTACTGAGTGACAACTATACGGCAAGCACGCATTTGCCTGGCTTTTCTGGGACACCAGCTCTAAGTCCCCGTGACAGATTCTCTTTCCTTTGCCATCCTTCCCATCTCTTTTAACTCCCTCTCTCATGTCTCTCCACCTCTGGCTCCCTTCTTCTAAAAAGCTATGTGGTGATTCTTCCAGAGGCCACGTCTCCTGTGGTCGTGCCCCGGGAGGTGGGGGCCCTCCAGCTCTGCACTCCAACCATCCCTTAGGAAGCACTGCACAACCCAGGCCTCCCTTCTACCATCCAAGCCAGCTCTTACTTGAGAGGCCTTTGCAGAGAGACCAATTTCCACGTGCAAGAGCGCTGCACACTGCCTCGCCTGCCTGCCAGCCTGCCCCCCACCCTCACCCCCACCCCTTGGGAATTTTATTATAGAGTCCCTAACAGTGCGCCCATCATTTCCCCACCACCACCACCCAGGTCACACATCCAGGCCTCAGGAACAGCCTCACAAGATCAACAACTGCAGAAAACAAACGCAACTCCGGCCTCCTGAGGGCTGCCTGAGTCCCCTCTCCCAGCCACCTCTCCTCCCTCCCTCAGGCCCTCTCACGTTCCCACAACTTCTTTACAAAGCAAAACCGTTTATTACAGTGACTCATTTAGAACGACAAAACTGTATTCTTTCTGAGGATTCATTTTGTACTTTTAGACAACCTCCCTCCCCTCCGACCCCCCTCCCCCCACAAAAAAAAAAAAAAAAAACCAACGTGTTCCTCCTTTTGAGAGAGAAAAGTGCCTTCCACTCTCTACTGAAACGACGCTGGGCTTTGAGCGCGGGAAACGGCCAAAAGAATATAGTGGTGACCGTTACCCTAAATTCTCGCGATGAGAGAACTGGCGGTAACGGCCACCAACCTTCCCAGACTCATCATTCATTGCGTCACTGACCTGTCAATCACGTCTGCTGGGCCAATGAGCAGCACGGCCTCCCAGGAAACGGAAGTCGGAGGGCAAGCGAATGCCTTCCCTGGCTCTTTGGGGTTTGTTTGTTTTTTTTTTTAAGATTGATTGATTGATTGATTGATTGATTGATTGATTGACGGTAGACGTAGAGAGAGAGAGGCAGAGACACAGGAGGAGGGAGAAGCAGGCACCGTGCAGGGAGCCCGACGTGGGACTCAATTCCGGGACTCCAGGATCCGGCCCTGGGCCAAAGGCAGGTGCTAAACCGCTGCGCCAACCAGGGATCCCCCTTCCCTGGCTTTTTGAACCTGCCGACAGTCCGGCTCCTTTAGTGTCTGCTGCCCTCGCTGCTGGGACCTGGGCGACCTGGGCAAGCGGGCAGTGGGGAGGAGACAGGGGACAGTCAAGCCCGCCTAGACCTACGCAGGTTAGGGCCCTTGGGGGAAGAAGGGGGAAAAGCTTCGCACCAAAGTTGGGGTTTAGCAGCAGTGACAGCAATAGAGGGGCTGCACTGGGTGGATTTTGCTCCACCTCTGCCACCGCCTTGTGCGATCCTGGGCCTCAGCTGCTATTTTGTAGAGTTGGTTGGTTCCGCATCATCTCTCCAATCCCTTTTTCTTTTTGATGTTTTGGAAGACACCTTGCCTCCAGAGAGGGAGAGCCCATCTTAACCACAGTCCAGTTAACTGAACATAAGGGAAGGCAGCAGGCTAGAAATGAAGAAGCACTTCAACCATCCCGAGCCAAGGGAATGCTCAAACTAAGGAGGGATGCCCTCTGGTCCAGGGACAACTTTGGGCCCTAGCACAGCAGGTGTGGGGGGGTGGGGGGGATCAGGGTCAGTGGCAGTTGCTTACACAAGGTGTTCTGAATTTGGACTCAAAAGAAAGGATGCATTTGAGGCCAGTGTCTCCAGCAGGGTTGGTGATGAATCTAATGAAGTTTGAAGGATCTCCTCTAAGCCCACATATGAGTAGTTTTGTTTCTTTTCCTGCCGTTTCCTCTAAAAAGTGCCTTTTCAAAAGTTCCCATGTGCCAAAGTGAACAAGCGTCAGTACCCCCCCCCCCCCTTAGAGTGAGCTCCCTTCATTTGCTGTCTCCTCTTGTTTTCTCAACCAACTCCACCTGCAGAAGCTGACAGTGACTGTTGGGCCTTTCCAGTAGATGCCAAAAGGCCATTTCCTGCAGCCTGGCAGGAAGACAGAGTCCTTGTTGGGCACCAAGAGGTGAGTGTGAGCAAGGAAAGTAGAACTCCTCCTCCAGCCACCCTCCTCTCTCCTCTCCTCCCCCTCTCCCCCCTCCTCTTCCCCCTGGTATCCTTCTCTCTAGCCCTTCACTCCTCCCACCTGCTGAACTCTAGCCCACTCCAGCTTCCACTTTTTACTCCCTCCCCAAGAAACTCAGAAGGTCTTTGGACATGTTCAAGGAAGGGCTGTTCCCTGGCACGGGCTCTCCATTGTCTGCTCCACCAAGAAGTAGTCAGCTTCCAGAAAGTTTGAGAAATTGCTTTTCAGCAAGAGGGCACCCCCGGTGAGTTTAGGGAGATGGTCTGTAGTGAGTACAGTTGTCAAAGAAATATTTCTGACCCATGGGGTAGGAGTACTTGACATTGGCCCTTGTGAATTAGGAGCTGGCAGCTGTGGAAGTGTAATGAGCCTGTCCAGACCCAAAGTAACTCTTGATGCTTCAACTTCTACCGAGAAGGTTTCTACTTTTCAAACCATCAGCCTCCTCACAGAGGGTGTCTCATTTTCCCTCTGTCCCATTTTTCTCGATTTCACTGTTACCTTTACTGTCTCTTCTCTCATGTCTTTCTCTCTGGTTCAGTCTTTTTCTCCCTCTTGTTGTCTGAGGCCACACAGGAACCTGGAGAAAATGTGGGATGGTGGTCATCCAGAGGAGGAGCCTTAACCTGAGCACCTGCCAAGGAGGCAGACCATCCCTCCCTGCCATAGCGGGAAGAAACACCCCACAACCTGGGCCCTCAGATGTTCTCTCAGGCACCACCTTGGTACCAGGTTTGTTCTCCAGACCTACCACAGACGGGTACCCCCCACACTAACCCAATATCCCCAGGGACTAGAACCCTGGACTCCTGTTTCCTGTGCCTGCCCACGTGGCAGGCCCACACAGAAGCAAAACACAGTCACCATAGACTCTGCCATACTGAGGCAGCCCCTGATCCCATCAGCCTCAACTTCCTGCCAGTTGATCACTCAATAAAAATACTGTTAAATAGTATTCCTGTGTCTAAAGTACCATTTCGATATTTCCTATTTCAAAATACAACATCAAGTTGCATTCTCCCTTCCTTCTCTTCCTCTTCCCCATTGTATCTGTCCTGGGACCAAAATGATAGGGAGAGGTTGAGAGGAAAGGGAAAGTTAGGGAAGGTGTGACCAGGTCCATTTTTCAGTAGAGAGCAATCATGAACTCTGCTCCACACTCATGGGCACAGGACCCTGCTCCCCCTGCAATAGAAGACGGTTTCACTGAGCACAGGACGCAGCATGCGGGGAGGCCGACACTTCCCCTGCTTTGTAGGACATCATGTAACAAAGATTTATGGGTAAAAAGGATCTTTGTGTTACTCATCATAATCAAAGCCCTAACATAGTTACATTTGAATTGGTCTTTGCAGTCAGCTGTTAGAAATACATTTGAAAACATTATTTTCATGACAAGAGGAAAAAGGGTATTCCAAAACTATGTGCAGAATGTTCATAACCTTGTCAAGCAGCTGTGTGCATCGACCAGAAAGATACATACCAAACATTCCCAAAGAGGTTGAAATTATGGCTGATTTTTACTTTGTTAGCCATTTCTGATTTTCAGCCATGAACATGTATTATCATCAAGGGAGAAAAATAATTGCAAAAGGAGTTGGTTCTTCCTGGTCATAAATGTAGAAGGAATTGGAGCTGGCCCATTCAGGGAGCTGTAAGGGCTGGTGGTCCCTGCATGACTGCTTGGGCCAGTGGAGGTGAAAGGGCCCTAATGGGAATCAGGATCCTATCTATAATTCTGCAAGTTATCAGGAAGACACGGATGGATTTAGATCTGGTGGAGGACAAGACAGGAGGCATTCATCTCATCTTCAACTACTGTTCCTTTTTCAGTGCTGGAATGACATGTGCTCCACCCTTAAGGGCAAAAGACGTGGGTTCAGATCCCAACCCTAGCACCTCCTAACTGGGCAACTGGGCAAATGACTCAATCCTGCAGAGCCTCGGCCCACTGATCAAGCAAAGCAAAGGTCACTTGCACCTCAGAGCCTTTGCAGTTGCTTTCCTCTGCTTCTGGAATGCCATGCCCCCAGATCTTCATGTGCGTTCCATCCTGGCATTTGGGTTTCCCCCCAAAAAAACGGCGTCTCCTCAAAGATTTCCTCCAGTCACTTTCTATAACATTTTTTCTAATTTATTTTCTCTGAGCACCTAATTAAACTTAAATTTGTGCTTTATTGTTTATCATCTCCTAGAAATTAAATTCCTTGGGAGCAGGAATTTTGTCGAGCACTGCTGTATTACCATTTGCCTAAAACGCTGTCTATCACTACATGAGTCAAGCACCAGACAATACGTTTTCACTGTGTTACTCTTCCTAAGTACCTTGTGTCGTTTACACAGGAGGGAAAGGTGATGAACAGAGAGGTGAAGTACAATGAGTAAGTGGCAGAGCCAGAATTAGAACTAATTCCAGAAGACTTTCCACTTCACTGCCCTTCCCTCCCGTGCAGCCAGCGTGGGGGCTGTTTTGGAAAGAGGGGGTTGGCACAGTTCAAGGGCAGGGAACATCAAGAGCCAAGTCTCTGAGTCCAGAAAGTTCAAAATAGTGAAAAGACGGAATTGGGTATAGTCGTGGGAAGTAGTGGGAGTAAATGGAAAGAGCCAGAGGGGGCCTGGTTGGGATTCGGGAGCTTGAGACTGCTTTATAAGTAGCTGAGCAGCACAGAGTCTCTCTTGTTCATTCCACAAACAGAAATTGAACACCTCCTGTGGGCTTTCAGAGATTCAGAACATCCCTAGAATGGACAGTCCCTGTCCTTAATTGAACACCTACTGTGTGTGCTCCCCGTGGCTCAGAACCCATCCAGGCTGAGAGATTCTCATCCTTGTCCTCTTGGGAGTCTGGGGTGCCACATCAAGTGCACCGGGTGTCTGGTTAGCAGGGGTTACCTGCCCTGAGCAGAGACAGATGGGAGATTTCAGTCATCATTAAGGTTTATTGACCAGCACGGCTGGAATTTCCCAGAGAGAGGAATTAATCTTGCTACCTACTGAGAGCAGACATCCTGCTGGGAGTAGTTACATAAATTCTGTTGCTCAAATTAATTAGGATTGTGATTCATTTGTTTAATGAGGAAGAATCTGATGGTGGCGAGAGGCGAGCTGGCCCTTCCCAGGTGACACTGCAGCAGGTGGAAGGACTGGCCTGGTTGGAACAGGGTCCTGACCTGGGTGGAAGGCCGTGGCCAGTCAGTAGGAAGAGTAAACTGAGGCTGACAGAGACAACCGGCCAGAATACGGTGCTGGTTTCGGCCTCTCAGAGTTCATGCCTCTCCAGCTCCTGGGCATGGAAGGGCCTCTCGTGAAGACTCATCCAGTCTTCCCTCCTCCTCTTTTGTCCAAGCTGTGAAGAAAAAAATGCTAACAGCTGTAATCACCTCTGCAGCACTCCTGGGACCCATCCAGCCATGTCCTCCCATCCCCCTAAATGTCAGATTATATTATTCACAGGAGGAAGGATTCTTTCAATAAAGCACAGACCTACTATAGGCTTGAAGCGTATAGAAATATTTTTCTCTTGCTTCCACCTCTTAGAGACCCCTCCCTTCTACCCAAAATGCCCCTGCTGCCTGTTGGAAGGTGAACCCCTAAGCCCCACCAACATCTTTCACTCTTGCTGTGAGGCCCCCCTGGCCTGGGCCTTCCCTTGCATACGACCTAGGTCTCGGCTGTAATATGGTGGCCAGACCAAGGGACAGCAGTGGGGGGTGAAGAGAAGCAGGATCTCTGTACAGCTGCAGGGGGCATCGTTCACATTACGGTCTATGCAGATGGTGCCATTTAGGGTAGAGACAGGGATGGTGTTTCCTGAAGGTGTGCATTCTGGCAGCCCTGGAGAAAAGTGGTCAGAGTCAAAAGGAGCCAAAAGGGGGGGAGTCAAAAGGGTCTGTCAACGGGCCAGGAGAGGAAAGGAGAAGAGTGCAACCTTTAGGACTTACTCACCCCTCTTATGACTGACCAGGATAGCACCACTATGATGAACCATGCATTGGGCACCACTGGACTTTTTGTAAAGCAGAAACATGGTTAAGAGCATGTGTTTGGCTGCCCAAGGAGCTTCGTTCTCTTCCCAGATGAGACCAAGATGCCAGTACACCTCGCTTAGAGAGTGGGTAGCCACAGAAGAGCACTGATCTGGGGCCCCAAAGTCCAAAACCGGCCACCTAGGACAAGGCTTGTAAACTCAATCTCCCAGTCCCCTCATCCTTGAAAAGCTCCTACCTTCTGCTCTGGGAGAACTGAGCTTCTGTTCTTGCACCCTATAGACTGCCCCCCCACCCCCCGCCATCTTCAGCAGCCACAGAGATCTTTCTTAAATGTAAGTCAGATCGGGGATCCCTGGGTGGCGCAGCGGTTTGGCGCCTGCCTTTGGCCCAGGGCGCGATCCTGGAGACCCGGGATCGAATCCCACGTCGGGCTCCCGGTGCATGGAGCCTGCTTCTCCCTCTGCCTGTGTCTCTGCCTCTCTCTCTCTCTCTGTGACTATCATAAATAAATAAAAAAATTAAAAAAAAAAAATGTAAGTCAGATCTTGTCATTTCTCATGCTTTAAAACCCTCTAAATTAGGCTTTCCAACACATTCAGAAATTTAAAAAAAAAAAAAAAAGTCTGATGGCTAAGAAGGCGCATAGGATCTAGCTCCTGCCTGCCTTGACCTCATCGTCTGTAGCACCCCTCCCTCACTGCATAAGGCCCTTGTATCCACTGGCACCTTTCCCTGGAACATTCTTCCCCAGGTCTTTGTATGGTGGAAACTTAAATACGTCTCTCCCTGCTTGCATGTCACCTTGAAGAGATCTTCCCTGACTTCCCTATCCATAGTTTTAACCCAGGCTTCCTGCATCACCCTGCCTTGTTTTTCATCAGAATACCTTTTACTGTTGACCTTTTCACTGCTTTATTCTCTCTCTCTTGCCCAACTTGAACTTGAGGCCTATAAACCAGAGACCTTTTTCATTGCATCAGTCAACATTTAGTTAGGAAAACAGGAATTGCACTAGATATTTCAACAGTGAGAATTCAATGAAAGGAATCCATCTACAACAAATTAGAAGGAAAGAAAAATTGAAAGGGAGCACTAAAGACAGAAGTAACAACTACGAGAAACAGTGAGATTGTGGGACTCTGGGGACTCAGAGGAGGAGAAGCTGGCGGAGTGGGGGCCCACCAGCAAGCACCATCCAGCTGCTGCTCACCTCTAAGTAGGCAGGTGAGGCTGTACTGGAGGCCAGAACCTGCTGCAGCTATCAGGAATCCATGTGATCCAGCTAGCAGGCAAGGTTCCTCCTCCTGCCTCCAGCCTCCCTCTAGTGCCACTGCTGGCAGACACAGGAAGTCCCGCGACAAAGGAGAAAGCATCTGTAGTGTCCTTACCCAGCATCACAAGCAGAGTGTAACAGGTTTGGACCTGGGAGGTAGCAGCCGAATGACTGGAACACCTCTCCTGTACTTAGCGCCACGCTGGAGGAATGCTTGGCATATAGCAAGCACTCAATATTTATTGAATAGATGAATGAACAAATGATGGATGGTGCGCCATGGACAGTGTTAGTAGCTAGGGGTACAGAGATGCAGGGCAGACTCTGATCACACTCTAAGAAGACAGACAACGTTCATGGTTCAGGATGAGTATAATGGCAGAAATAGCTGCAATGTGCTAGAAGCACAGGAGAGGGGCTCTGCTCACTGTGGCCACCATCAGGGAAGAAGACCTCTTAGGGGAAGGGAGGACCATGCTTCAACTTGATGCTCGAGGGCAAAGAGGATTCGGGAGGCCCAGAGGGATGCTGACGGTCAATGATATAAGGATGCAAGGTGCTTCGGGTCCAGGAACAGATCATGCAAAGGCGGAGAGTTTGGCAGGAGTGACAAGAAGTTCATGGTGGCTGGAACATCCATGGGAAGTGGTGGTGGTCGAGCCTGGAGCATGAAGGCCTCATGTATTACTCAAAGGAGATTCGGGCTTTGGCCTCAAGGCACAGGAGTACCAGCCAAGGTCCATGAGCCGGGGAGTGACATATGTGATCTGAAGATTGTGATTTTGCAGGGATGAGAATGAAGGCTGGAGGCCAGTTAGAAAGCTGTTAGAACAGACCTGAGCCAAAAGGATGGGCACCCATCTAACTGCTTCTAGTGGATGCAGCAGGCTGCACGCAGCTTACACCACAATAAAGCTGCTGTAAGGTAAAAACCAAATGCTGGGGATCTGAGCTGAGGCCCTGGGAGCTGAGGACTGGAGAACAGAAGGAAAAGCTTGAGAGGAGCTGGGATGCCACAGCCCAGACTCTCCCATCACAGGATGACCCGAGCTGAGGGGCCCAGAGAGCCAGAAGTTCCTGGCATCTTCTCCCTCGCGAGCCCGACAGACTTGGAGTGGAAAGGGCACTTCAGATGCTGCGTCAGTGTCTCCCCAGGAAACAGAGCTCCACTCGGCTGGGTCACCTGAAGAGACTCTACCGAGGAGGGACAACTTACAGAGAGAGAGATGGGCAGAATGAAGGGAACCAGGAAGGGGCGCTAGGAACTCCTGCAGCTGGAAACCGCTGGAAGGATCAGAGAGAAAAGAATGCTGCTGGCACCCTGCGAGGGCTGAGCCAGAGAAGAAAGGAAGAGCCAGAGAGGAAGGAGCTCATGGGGAAGAAGCACTCCGCCCTCTCTCCTCCCACCTTCCAATCTCCCGCCAGCGGCCAAACCAAAGTGGAGCCAACTGGCAAGGGTACCCATCAATTTGTTTCATGGAAGTCAGAGGCACAGAGGAGGTCAAAAAAGGGGAGACCCTAAATCAAGAGACAGAAGATAACAGCCTGATGGCTCTCCATTTGCACCCCATTGTTTTTCCCAGAAGTCTCAGAGAGAGGGGACAAATTGGCCAAGGTCAAGTAGCAAGTTCAGAAAAGCCCCTCTCCTTTGGGGTCAGGGTTCATTGCCTACTGCGCCTGCACCAAAGGCAGCCAAGTGAGGACAGCCCATCGTCCCAGAGCTGCAGCCGCAAATCCAAATTAACCAGAGGAAGGACAGCGGCAGGCAGTGCCAGGGAGGATGAGCACCCGAGAGCTGGCCATGCACCCTCCATGTCTGGAAGGTAATAGACACCTGCTTCCTTGTCTATTTGTACCTGCCCCTTGGCCCTCATGTTCCTCTCTTGAGTCCTCCCCAGGTGTGGGGACAGAAGCACAGCCCTGGGATTGGCAGGGACAAGGGGAGGAGACTCTGCTTCCGTGGTAGCCAGCCTTGCTCATCGATTCCCTAGAGCTGCTCACTGATCCAGCACAAGATGGTTTAATTGAAGTCATTACAATAAATGGTGCAGAAAAGCAACACCCTTAGTCAGCCAGGAGGCTCAGAGAAGCGGGGGGGGGGGGGGGGGGGCATGCTGGGAAACCCAGCAGCAGCAACTGAAGGTAGCTCATAGTCGCTGTGGCGGAGAAGGGACTGGACTGAGAAGTCAGGTAGTCCTGGGTTCAAATTCTGACTGGGTCACTTGCAAGTGGTGCACCCTTAATAAAGTCCCTTTATCTTCCTGAGATTCTGTATCCTCTTCCAGAAAAGGGGGCTGTTGGTGCCTGTCCTCCGAGGCCCTGCACGACCCTGGGTCCTGCCTTCACCTCCTGCCCCATTTCCTACTGCCTCCCACCCCTGTCTTACACTGTACTCACCCCACAAAGCTTGCTGTTCCCTGACACACCACACCTCACGCAGTCCCTCTTCCTGAATACCCTTCCCATCTCTTCCCCTGGTAATTCCAGCTCACCTTTCAAGATGCACCTTAAAGGGTCAACTTCTCCAAGAAGCCTTCCTTCCTTCATCCCCCACATCTCCTTCCCCTGAACACCTTTAGCACTTTCTAACTTTGATACCCACTTGGCATGCAACACTCGCTGTCTGCTTAGCAATTTTTTTCCCTCTTGTAGTTTGTCTTCTCATCTAAATAATGAGCAGGAACTGGATCTTCTCTTTCTCACCCTTACATGCCTGTCACATGCCTAACATTATAATTGTACCTAGGGGAGGAGTGGCAAGGTGGAGCGAGGGACAGAGATTCAGAGCCCAGAAGTGGGCACAGAAAGAACACAGCAGGTGCTGGTAGATGACAATCTACCCTGAGCTTCCTTCCCAGATAATTGGGATGATGCAGCCATTATATTTGTACATCTTTTAGCATGAGACATGGCCCCCTCTGTGTGCAGGCCCAATTTGGCGCTCTGCTCAGTTTCGTGAGCTTACATCTGACTTAGTGGCAGAGGATGGAGGATCCAGGTCATGAAATTATAAGATTTTAGCATCAAAGGAAACAGAATCATGTAGCGAAAGTGATATTCTGGCATCTCCAAGTCTAAATCATAAGAAGCCTTGCAGCTTCCACTTGGGTGTCTTAGAACACCACACTGTGGAATGTTCCGTCTCAGAACTCAGACACCACGAGGCCCAAGCCACGTGGAGAATCCAGGTCCAGGTTCTCCATCTGCCAGACCCAGCTGAGTCCCCAGCTCACTGTGAGAATCGGCCAGCCCTGAGAGTGAGCTGTCTTGGAGAGCTCCAGGGGGCCTGCAGGTGACTCCAGACCCAACCACTATCTGATGCATCCACATGAGAAATCCCAAGAAAGAATCTCTCAGCCCAGCCCCAATCCACCCAAGGAACCATAAGAAATAATAATAAATTCTTGTTTCATATTTCTTAAAAAAAAAAAAAAAAAACAACTTTTTGTAAAGAAATCATATAGAAATGTCATCTTATGGGCGAGAAACAGAAGCTCAGAAATTCCATGCAATGTATCCAAGGTCTCACAAGGAGGCAGAGCCCAGTGCATTTAACTGTTGCCACCCTGTCACCAGCATCAGGGAAGATAAAGAGGAGTGAACTCTTTGGGGCAAGATTGAAGAGGGAGGAAGGGGAAAAGCTGAATTTTATAGAAAACATCCCAAGTTAAGGGATAAAACATCCTGTTTAGGAAAAAAACATTCCTTGAATGTGTATGTTGGGGGAGAGGGGTAGTTTTCAAAGAGCATCTCACATGTTCTGAGAGTTTACAGTTAATTGCCCTGAATTTCAGCCTTGGGTTGTTTTATTTTTTCCTTCCCCCTTTAGATAATTAGTCATAAGCCTACCTGAGTACATTTGTCATGTCAGGAAGACAATGGCTTCACAGGAAGGGAAACGGCCCAGAAAAGAAGACCAAGTGACAAAGCAAAACCTCAAAACCTCCTAGGGAAATATCCACGTTTCCTGAATGATCTGTCATCAAAACTTGCGTGTGCAGGCAGGAGGGCACGGGTGAGCACTGGAGCAAGCGTTCCCAGAATGGCTTCTGCACGCAGTAGTGCTTTGAGTGTGGTTGATCTGAACCAAACCTAACCCCAGGGCAAAGAGCAACACCCCTTTCCCATTTCACTTCTTTCTATTTGGCTAAACCACAGCCCCAGAGGAAAATCTTTCATTTTCAGTCCCCTCAATTTAAGCAACATTTTTAAGGCCCTTCCTGCTTGATATAACTGCAGTGGAAGATTCAGGGAAGATGCCTATCATCGTAAGGATGGAACCAAGCCATCTGGCCTTCACTTTTACCTTGGAGCTGATGTGAAAGGTATTGGCTTCACATTCAGACATTGCTTGGTCTGAGCTCGGGAGCCCCAGAGTTGATTGCTTTGGAGCATTGCTTTGAGAAGCCACCATTTTTTGGCCATCATCTACAATCCACACTGTGTCCTAAGGGCTTTATTTATTTATATTTTTAGAGGTAGAGGGAGAGGGACAGAGAATCTTAAGCAAGTTCCACTGAGGAACCAACGGCTTCCTTCATTTCGTGTGTTTAATCTTCCAGTAACCCTATGAGGGAAGGACTAGTAATTCATTTTAAGGGTAAGAAAACTTAGTCTCAAAAAGGAATTCACTCCAAATAGCAGAGCTGGAATTCACATGTAGGCCTGCCCAATTCCTAGGATCTGCTTTTTCCCCCTGTGCTGATTCGATCAGTTATATATTGCTATGATAACACGGTGAAACAACCACAAAACCTCAGCGATACACAATAATAAGTATGTGTTGCTTACCCATCTGAGATGGTTAGCTAGGTGGTTCTGCTGATTACGGCCAAGCTCACTAACATGCCTACCCTTTGGCTGGCCATTGAGTGACAGCGGCTGTCTGAGGTTGGGACAGTTGGGGCCACTCAGCTTGGCTCCACATGGCCCTCGTTCTCCCTCAGGCCAGCCCAGGCATGTACTCATGGCAGCAGCAGAGGTACAAGAAGGCAAACCAGATTGATGGCCCAAGTACTAAGCAGATTTTGCTTACATCACATTAGCCATTACCCCAGGGGCCAGAGCAAGTCACATTGCCAAGCTCAGCGTCAGAGGAGGAGGACACTGCAGATGACATGGTAAAGGGTGTGGGTGCAGGGAAAGACAAAGATCTGTGACCACACTTCTGCAATCTACCACACTGACCTTGGGCAAGTTACAGTGCCCTCTTAGAACCTCTGTCCCTATATATTTTTTTAACTGGATTAGATCTATTGTGTGGGACAGCTAAGAGCATTCAGTAAGATAATTTCCATGAAACACTAACAAAGTCAAAAGTGTTCTTTCTCCTGATGCATTTCAAGGATACCAGCCTGGGGGTTCATGTACCCCTTAGAAGAGGGACATGAGAAACTCTATTCCCATTTCAAGAGTTCGGAAGGTTTCCACAAGGCTCAGAGGTGAGACAGCCCAATCACTGAGGCCATAAACAAGAATCGTGAGGAAGAGAATAAATCAAGGGGGAAAAAAAACAATAAGTAAATGATGTAATTAAAGTTACTGTTGAAGAAAACTATCAAGGAGAGAATGAGTCAGTGACAAGTTTAAGCGATGAATCAGGCACAATGTCATGTTTCTAGAATTCTTGACTATTTCCAGAAAGCCTGATGTCCCAGTTAAAAGAGCACCTTGAGCCTGTAGCAACATCTGGAAGGGAACACGCTTGTAATTTTAATTTCTCCTCAGCATCACCGCGAACAACGGGGGCAAGGCTGAGTGCTGGGCGCCGAGTAGGCGCTCCATAAAATCCCACATGGGAGGGACCCATCGCTGCAGCATTACTTCAAATGTATTCAAGGGGATTTCAAATTACTTTTGCAGAAGAACTCCCTGTACGATATGCCCTTTGCTTGCCAAAACAAGGCTGTGGGTTCCGTGCAATACAGGACTAACTGCTCTGCGCAAGAAATGAGGCAGTGGAGGCTCACGTGGCCCTCTGGCTGGTGACAAGGCCAGGATCAGAGTGGCCTCCTGCATGCTCGCTCCCCAATTTGCAGAGAACTGACTTCCTCCTACGGGGACATGAGTTCAGTTTTTTTGTTTTTTGTTTTTTGTTTTTAATCTGTAAGAAACGACATCGAATATTTATTGAGTGCTTGTGAGCAAGGCGGCTCCTTTCCTCCTCCCCACAAACCAAGAGGTCAGAATGTGAAGGGTTCCATTTTACAGATAATCTGGAGCTCAGAGATCGAGACCACTTGCCAGAGGCTACCTAGCCCATAGGTGGTGAGACGATTCACACTCAGGTCTGTACAACGCCCACCCCCCAACCATGTTCTACACTGCCCTTGTTTTTTGTTTTTGTTTTTCTTCCAAATTGGGCTGTCACTCTCATTAAAGCTTAGGGAAGTAATAACAGTTGTGTTGATAAACCTGCCTACCCACACATACACACACACACACACACACACACACACACACACACACGCTTTTGCCTCAGTTACTCAGAGAACACATTTTCTGACTTGTATTTTCCACTTCACTTTGCCTACCCAGCTGCTGCCTCTACAGACACAACTCAAGGCAGAGGGGCAAGTGATATTGGTTCAGGAGACCTGAGCTGTGACCCTGAGCTGCCGACAGAATGTCTGATATTTATAGCAACTCAGTCAAGTACCAAGGAAAGTGTGTTCTGGATTGTTGCAGATGTCCTCAGGGGGAAAGAAAACATCTCTATGAAAAATTGTGTGGGATGCTTAACTGATGGAACATCCAACATGAAAGGACAACTCAGTGAGTTTACATCTCGGTTAAAATAATACTAATAAAAGGATAGCCCAGCCAGCCTCTGTGGATAACATTCTTCAAACACTTAGGATATAGCCATGGGAGAGACCACATCACTAGTTGAATTTATAAATTGCGCTCTACTATTTGTTTATGTATTTATCTATTGATTTAGATCCGTGTGAATCCACAAAGGATGTGACATGGATTGTTTAATTGTGAAAACTATGGTAGCCTCATTACATTAATGACCAAGATGTTTTTATGCCTCATTGTATCCTTACCCCTCTTGTAGCATCCTCCACATCGACTCTGGGCTTAGCCCTATGACTTGCTTTGGCCAATGGAACAGCAGCAAACTCAATGCAAGCACAGCTTAAAAATCATGCAGAAGAGAGCCGAGTCACCCAGCCCAGGCCATTCTAGGCCAGCCAGCCCTGGCTGATTTGCAAGTGACCACAGAGCCCACCTGAGAACAGTTGGCTCTGGTCCAGATCAGCAGGATGGCCCATAGACCCATGAGAAAGAATAGATTGTTGTTTAAAGCCATTGAGTGTGGGGCAGTTTGTTACACAGCAGTAACTAACTGATATGGAGACTAAAAAGAAACACCATTAATTAATCAACAAGCATATATTGAGTGCCCATGCTCAGTCCTGTCCTAGGTTCTGAGAAATATAAAAAATACATAAAACACAGTACCTACCTGCTTGGAACTTCATATTTACTTGTGAAAGACAGATAAAGGAAAGATACCAGCAAGATCTGCTTAAACTGTTGTGCCCAAGATTGCGAATCCAAGAAACCACCAAGGAGCCGACACCGATGCAAACACACGAGGGTTTATTTACAAGCTCGAGCTTGGGTCCAAGTATACAGAGCAAAGCAGGGACTTGGACCCCCGAAGTGGGTTACAGCTGGGTTTTTTATAGGCTGGTCTAGGAGATTTTCAGAAGGGATGGAAGAATTTCTCAAGTTCTGTTTACATTTTGATATGGGGCTTTCAAGGGCATTGAGCTCTGTTCTCATTCTAAGATGGGACTTTCTACCACCGGGGTGGGCCCTGTTGTCTTTCTGATATGGGATTCTCTGCCGAGGGCAATTCTGAGCTCTGTTGTCTTTCTGATATGGGATTACCTGCCGAGGACATTCTGCAGTTTTTCCTGTAAAGTTCAGCTCTTATTCACAGGGACCTAAGATGGCTATACTTGTGCTAATGCTAAACTTTAGGTGGGATGGCCTTAATTTTTCTCGGCCTCCACAAAACCATGTGGAAATCGCTTCCATCCTATTCCCTCTACAAGGCCAAGCTCAAATGCCATCTTCCTCTTGTAACATTTCCTTCCCCGCCTCCTTGCCAAACTGAACTTTTAACTTCTGTCTCTTCTGGGATACTTCAGACCTTTGTTCAAAGCTCTCCCGTGACACTTTTCAACTTACATTTGGGGTTATAGTTGGATGAGAATATGTACATTGTGCCTACTGATTGTAAAGCTAGGTCTTGCTTATCTTTCTACAGACGTCTAACATCAGTTACATGGCTTGCATGGATATGCGCAATCTTGATAAATGTTAGTTAAATGAACAAATGTTGAAAGACTTCAACGAGAGGGAAAACTCAAATGGCAGTGTGGTAGTCAAGGAGGGTTTCATAAGGGAAATAAGAGTTGAGCTTCTCAGCTGGGGCCCAAAATATGAACTCACAATAAGAACTCATGGAATCCACGGACAGAATACAGGGGGCTTGTGAACTTGGATTAGGAAAAATTAAATCTTTGTGTTCACTAATCTCTAACTGAAATTTAGCATTTCCTTACATTATAAATGTAGGCTACAAACCACCAGAAGTAGACATAAGAGATATTTTCCTATCACATCTAATATTACAGACATCTCAAAATACCATTTTTATCACTACTTTGAAATTATAATGGTTATTTAATGTTAGTAAAGAATCAGAGTACTACTATATCACAATTTTGTTTTAATATTTTCATGACCACATCATAATCAGTTGCCTTTATAATCCTTTTTATGTATTTAAAATCAAATTCTTGGGGTGCCTGGGTGGCTCAGTCAGGTAAGCATCTGACTCTTGGTTTCAGCTCAGGTCATAATCTCAGGGTCATGAAATGGAGCCCCAATCAGGCTCCACGCTCAGGGGGGAATCTGCTTGAGATTTTTCTCTCTCCTTCTCCCTCCCCCTCAGCCCCCCCCCCCCCATTCATGTGCTTGTGCTCTCTCTCCCTCTCTCTGTAAAATAAATAAATAAATCTTTAAAAAAATTTTAAATCATATTTTTGAGAGTCTATTGTATTCATGAGATCGCCGATGGGGTCCACGGCACAAAAATAGCTAAGATCCCCTCCTTACCTTGGAGAATAGGTAGATTGTGCCTACATAAATGTAACAGAAGTAGACAGCTATCCCAAACAAATGAAACACATAAACAAAGATAGAGTGGGGATGAATCTGGGATGCCAGGCAGGCTGGGATGTGCATCCCCTCCCCATCCTTGAGGAGAGAGTCTCCTTGGCAAGATTAAGTAAAAAGGCAGAGACTTTGTTAGCATAATAATGCATCAGGGAAGTGAGAGAATAACTGATTTGCCATGGACAGGGTCTAAGTATTTGGAGAATTTAAATTCTGAAATATCTAACATCTCCCCTGCAGGGTGGGTGGAGCCAGGACTGAAGACAGAGCTGAACTCTGAACCTCTAACCTCCAGCCTCACAGAACCACTTCCCCCATACACATCCCTAGTCCACTAAATGCCAAAAAGAGGCCACCAGCCTGCCCCTCGGGGATAGAGCCTCTGGACAGCGATGAGGCCACACTCTGTCTGTGGCTAGGTTTGGGGCACTGAAGTTTACTCCGTCATAGGGACAAGATGCTTTGCACCATCCTTGGACTCTGAGGGAATGTGTAATCGGCTAACATTAAGATTCATAGAAAAATGCAGCTGTGATGATGCACCCTGCCAGATGTCACAGGCATAACAGAGAAGTGACTGCACATTTGGGGACAGTGTAGAGGCCACCCCAATTAGATCAGAGGGCTGGCTTAAGAAGTTAAGCTGAAGGGGGCAGTTGCCAGGGAAGAATGAAAGAGAGAGAAGCAGAGAAAGACTCCAGGATTTCAAGAACTTCTGACAGGGAAGTGAGAAGGTGGGACAGATGAGAGGGTCTGTCTAGGAGGTGACATCTGAGGGAAAATGTCCATGAGGCCACTGGAGACTCAAGAGTACAATTCCAATTACTCAGCCATTAGAAACGACAAACACCCACCATTTGCTTTGACGTGGATGGAACTGGAGGGTATTATGCTGAGTGAAGTAAGTCAATCGGAGAAGGACAAACATTATATGGTCTCATTCATTTGGGGAATATAAATAATAGTGAAAGGGAATAAAGGGGAAAGGAGAAAAAATGAGTGGGAAATATCAGAAAGGGAGACAGAACATGAAAGACTCCTAACTGGGAAACGAACTAGGGGTGGTGGAAGGGGAGGTGGGCGGGGGGATGGGGTGACTGGGTGACAGGCACTGAGGGGGACACTTGACGGGAAGAGCACTGGGTGTTATTCTATATGTCGTCAAATTGAACACCAATAAAAAAAAAATATATATATATATATATATATATAGAGAGAGAGAGAGAGAGAGAGAGAGAGAGAGAGAGTACAATTCCAGGGAGGGACTGGAACGGAAAGGGGAGAGCTAAGGGAACAATCCACATGCTTACAGGTGATCATTAGCTCTCAAGAATAAAGGCCATTAAGTAAAAGAAGAGACAGGATGAGACCTTCAGTAATGATCCCTGAATCAAGAGTGAAGATAAAGATGATTAAAAAAAAATAAAGAAGGAGACTCCTTCCCTATTCTTGAGCCCGCCTAGGAGAGCGTTTGGAGAAGGGGGTTAAAGGCACCATGAAGAAGGATCTTGCGCCAGCTCCCTCGCTGTGGCCAGTGGGAGGAGCTTGGGGACTCTTAGCCAGCAGTTCCCACGGAGGGAAGAGGGGGAGGGATGGACGCTGACTGCCTGGTGAGTGGGTGGGTGGAACAGCGAGGGAGGCCGGGCGGTTGGAGCCAAGGAAATGGAGAGAGGAAAGCTAGGACGCATGCAGGGCAACGGCATTGAATTCAGTTTCTTTTTTCCAAGATAATCCAGATTTTCATTAAAGAAAGAGGGAAACTGCAAAGCCAGGGTATTTGGAGGTCATGTGAAAATCATGGAAACCTCAAATTGAATCTGTTCCCACCTAAATAACTTTTGTTTAGAAACCAGACAAAACCACTGAAACCATCTCAGCACAGCTCCCAAAATGGAAAGATTCAGATGTCCCCAAAAACGTGTAGATGCTCTTAACCACTCTGCTAGTATATGGTCGGCCCACCCACAGCCCAGCATGCAGGGCTGTAAGGCCAAGGCTGGAGTTTCCGGGAAGTTCAATCCAGACAGGAACTCAGGAAGTGGGGTCAAGAGAAAAGCCACTGTTCCTGAAGCTTAAGAAAATTTTCCACCATTCAGCCAGCAACTAAGGTATGCTAGGCACTTTACCTATACTTCCCCCATCCTTAAGAATAATGTTTTTAAGATTTTATTTATTTATTCATGAAGACACAGAGAGAAAGAGGCAGAGACATAGGCAGAGGGAGAAGCAGGTTCCCTGTGGGGAGCCCAGTATGGGACTCGATCCCAGGACCCTGGGATCACGATCTGAGCAGACGCTCAACCACTGAGCCACCCAGCCAGTCCAAGAACAAGTGTTTTCTTCTCCATTATTCTCCCCACTGTTCAGATATGAAAACGGAGGTTCAGGGAGGTAAAGGAACTTTACCTTGACCTCACAGCAAGTGAATGGTGGAGATAATGTTGGGACCCAGGTGTGTCTATCTCTAAATCCCAATCTGTTCCCATCTGGCCTATGACTTCAACCAACCCCGCCACCCCTAGAAATGAAGGGAAAAAAAAATGTGTCGCTACCATGTGTGACAGCCAACGAAAGACAAACCTCCCTTACTGTTAGTGTGGCTTTCCCAGTGCAACCTCTTCTAAAGGTTTTCTTTTGTTAATTCCCCTGAAGTTAAGCAATATATTTTAAGGAATTCATTCACTTATCCTTCAGGAATCCTTTGTAAGCCCCTGCTGTGTGTTCAGTGCCGGGGACACAAGCCCTAATGCTCCAGCGGCTCCCAGAGGGAAGAGGTTAGGAAGGCCTCTCAGAGGAATAACATGATCCAAATCTACTTTTCAAAATTTTTTTGTTTCAAAGTATTACTTGTAAACCTTTTGAAAAGCCAAATAAGTGTAAACGACTTGCAAGTAAAATAGCAGTTTCTTGTTCTCCACCCCCGACACTGTCTTCCTCACCTTCTTCTCTTGAAGCTGTTTCTTCTTGTCTTTACCTCTCTATTTGTAAACAACACGAGTATTCTTAGATAGCTTGAGTCATCGTCCTCCTCAACACCAATCGACATTGTCTCAGTGTGGTAGACAAGAAGTTTTCTTCCCCTCCCAGAATACTTACATCTTGATTTTACTTAATTCTTGTACTACGTCTTCACTATTATGACCACGAACATAGATTTTATTCCTAGATCAAGTAGTAGACTATGATCCTATTTCCTTTCTTTTTTGTTTATCTTGTTAATAACTACCTCATTTTTCATCAACTTAGGTTTGTTTTTTTAAAAAAACAATTGACTAAATCTTTCCATGCCTTCAGTATAATTTTCCACATGACCAAACCTGTCGGATAATTTGTCAGTCTCATTTGTTTTCCTGAGGACAAACTCCCTCACCCCCTAAAGCCTTCTGACTTCCTACTGATCGGTCCTGGCTGCTCTCTGGGCCAAGGCACAGCTGTCCTCCTGACATTCTGTTAGCCGTTACCCAAGCAATTCCCTTTCTTCCTGTCTCCTGTGCTCAGGTCCCTATTCCTGGATCCTACACTTTCTTCCTTCACTCCCTGGTTTTAATTGGGTTCACCCTTTGGTAGTTTTGTAAGAAAAGGTACATGAGAGGGCAAGTTTTTAAGACATTGTATGTCTAGAAAGGTCTTTGTTTCAGATCTTATTCATATCTAATGGAGAGTTCGGGTTGGTATAAAATGCTAGGTCAAAAAACATTCTTTTTTTTCCATTTGTTTTTATTGAAGTTCGATTTGCCAACATATAGTATAATACCCAGTGCTCATCCCATCAAGTGCCCCCCTCAGTGCCCATCACCCAGTCACCCCAACCACCTGCCCACCTCTCCTTCCACAACCCTTTGTTCATTTCCCAGAGTTAGGAGTCTCTCATGGTTTGTCTCCCTCTCTAATTTTTCCCACTCAGTTCCCCTCCTTCCCCTTATAATCCCTTTCACTATTCCTTATATTCCCCCATATAAGTGAAACTATATGATGATTATCCTTCTCTGATTGATTTACTTCACTCAGCATAATTTCAATCAGAATTTTTAAAGGCATTGGTTCCATTGCCTTCAAATTTTCAATGTTGCTGTTGAGAAGTTTGATACCACTGTTATTCCCAAACACTTCCTGTGCAAGGCGGGGCCCAGGGTGAGCTGAGAAGTACTCACCTCTAGTGGAAAATTTAAGGGAACATCATATTTTAGGAGCACCAAAATTTGATGATCAAGATATGCAAATTTTTAAAAACCAAAACTAATGCAAAAAATCATGATGAACAAAATGTCAATTGAAATAAAAACAGAAACCTCACTTGTCTCACCCAAATCCCTACCCTGTTGGATCTTGACTTTATCTTAAATTTTGCTATTTAAATGGTGAATTTTGTTCCCATTATTTATTTTGCTTTTTTTAAGTAGCACATCATTTTTTTTTCATCTTAATTATTGAGCTTTTTGGTGCCCCTTAAATTTTGCACACAAGGCAAGCAGCTCACTTACTTCACCCTAATCCCATTTTCCTCTCCAGGAACTTTGAATACCTACACTTGATCTCTATATTTGCAATGTAATGAGCCTGGATGTGGGTTTTTTTTTTTTTTTTCATTCAAAAAAAATTGGATACTCAATAGACCATACCATTTGGAAATTCATGTCCTTTAATTCTGGAAATTTTTCTTGTGTTATTTCTTTGACAAGCTCATTCCCTCTTTTCTCTATTTCTAGAACTCCCATTAACTGAATGTTAGCCCCCTGAATTGATCCCTTAAATTTTTATGCTTCCTCTCTAGCCCATATCTATATATTTCCAGAGAAAGCTGTTTTACTTCATCTTCCAACTCTTGATATTTTTTTTAAAGTTTGCTATCAGAGTTTTTATTTCCAGAGTTCTTTCTGATTATTTCTTTTAATTCCACTTCATTATTTTTCCATGAATGCAGTATATTCTTTTGTCTCTCTAAAGATATTAATTATGATTTCTTTGACCTCATGTCCTGCTCACTGTGTAATCTCCATTTCTTCTTGGTTCATGTTTTCCTCAGGGAAAATGAGGGAAAGCTTCCTTTGGATGTCAGTGATCCTTGGCTGTGTGTTCACAGTTAAAATCACACCACCAAAAGGTCAGTCAGAGACTTTAAGTGCTTAAATTTGACATGTTGATTAAATAAGCTTTACTCTAGGACATTCAATTGCCCCCACCAGCTTATCTGTTATAGAGCCCTAAATGTGAGCACCTACTGGAAATTACTTTGGAGACTGTTTAGTTCCTCCAAGAAAATATCTTTCTCTCTCTGTATGGGGTGGGAGGTGAAATACAAATATAAGCCTGATTCTGGTGCTCTGTGGTTGGGTGGGAGAGAGGACTAGGAGTCTCTCAGTTTATCTGCAGACTCAATCCCCTTGCTTTTGACAGGACAATTTACCCCTTCGCCTTATAAATATTTTTTATAAGACTTAACAGACTTTAAAAAAAAAAAAAAAAAGATTTAACAGACTTTCAAACTGCCCCCCTGTTGGTCAACCCATACCTTTATTCCACTTCCTGTGGTACCTGGTACATCTAATCCCTGGACCTCTTGGGTTACTGTAGAAGAAATCAACTTGCTTTTCCTACCCATAAACCCAGAGGTCTGACCTTCCACCTCTCTGCTTAGTCACTTATCCCTCCCCTAGCAGCTTTTCCCCTCCATATATTGAGATTTGGGAGTATAGTTCCATCAAAGACAGATTTCAGCCTTCTGTTCCTATTTTCCTGATGGTTTCTGTAGTTTTTAGGAGGAACACAGAGTGAAAACACCTTAGTTGCATTATCTTGAAAAAGTCTTGAGCTAAATCTCAAAAGTGGGTCGGAGCTGACCAGGCACATGAGGCAGGGAAAAGTATTCCTGGCAGAGAGAATTGTGTGTTCACAGGCTAGAAGAATAAAGAGATCTGCCTACAGTATTGCTGGCTGGAAGCAAGGTTCAGGGGAGAAGAGGCTCAGTGGGCACTAAGGAAGTGAAGGGCCTTGCATGCCAAGAATTTTGTCTTTGATCCTGGAGCAAATGGGAAGCATAAGGGAGAGGAGTCACATGACCAGATCTGCCATTCACGGAGCAGCAAAGCAGGTGTGCCGAGAGACCAGGGGGCAGGCATATCTGAGAGGAGAGAGACCCACTGGGGAATAGGACAATGGTTTCCACATGAGAAATGGCAAGGATGTAATCTCAAGGCATTTGCCACGTAAGGGGGAATAAACATGAAAACTACACAAAGAGAGAATCACCAGGACTTGTGACTAACAGAAATTGGGCATGAGTGCAGTGGGAGGGGCCTAGTTTGAATCCCAAGTTTCTAGTTTGGTCAAAGAGCAGGTGGCAAGACTGTTCACAGAGAGGGAGGAATGCTAGAGGAGAAGCAGGTGTGGGCAAACTATATTTGCATTTATATTGCATTCCTCCAAATTCCAGTCTCTGAGAAGTCCACACTGGTATTATGTAGTTGCAGTCACTATCCACATAGTAATTTGGGTCCTGCTTTTTCTTCTCTTAGCAGTACTTTCCAAGTGTCAACGAAATCCTCAAAAGTCCTTTAATTTGGACGTCAAGTATTCCATCGTGTTAATAAATACACCACATTTCACTTCCCCAAAAAACTGCAAGGTGCTCTTCGCAGGGCCTGTGAATGGCCCCATGCCCCAGGCCTCCTGCTTCCTTCAAGGCTAAGGACTGACCTCCCGAGGGACAGTTGGTGGCATCACTCTGTCTGCTCTGCCACATATAGCCACACAGCCCCTATAGTTTGCTGATCCCTGAAATCACCCCTGAACCCCATCTTCTGGTCACCAGGCAACAGTGACCCTACTGGGCTTGGGAGGAGCAAGATCCTCACTCTTGCCTCACCTGGGCCCTCTCCCCTCCACAGTGGCCATGCTATTTTCTGCCTGCCACCCTCCCCCCAAGGAGGAATCCCCCTCAGATCTCCTCTCAAGTAGGCCCCAATATGCATGGATCAAGTGGCCTCAAGGTTGCTCCAGACCTATGAACAGTAGCAACCACACAGGGTAGAGGGAGGCCCTGTGGCAGGGTTGGGGGAAGAGGACTGAACCAGTGGTTGTTATGGCAACCAGGGCTCCCAAGATGGAGGGAAAGGAAAAGGGGGCCCTGCTCCAGAGTTGCCATAGCAACCCAGATCCTTGAGGCCAGCTATGAAGACAAAAACCACACATTCCACACTTTCGTAGAAGTACCCGGGACTCCTTAGGATTCTTTGCCATCCAGAGAGCCGAATGAAATGGTCAAGGTCTCCTGGTCCAACAGTTGACTTCATAGACTTTTTAGAGATAGATGGGCATCCACCTTTCTTTGAAAAGAGGGCCAAGGCTTGGCAACCCATCAACTGACTCAAGAATTTACTGGGCCTACTACGTGCCAGGGACACTGTAATAAATAAGACCCAGGCTTTGTTCTCAAGTAAAGGAAACAGACATTGAAATATCAGTGCAAGACTGTTGCCAGGAGGGGTAAATAGCTCAACCTGTTCTGAAGACAGTTGGCGGTACCTATTACAATTCCAACTATTCATACTCTGTGATCCAGCAATCTCATTTTTAAGACTATACCTTCAGAAATATTTGCATCTGAAGATGGTCATTGCAGTGATATTTGTAGCAGTTAAATAGATTTGGGTGCATCCATATATGCTGAATACACACACGAAGGTGTGGGGAATAACCACAAGAAATGTTGGCAGTAGTGGCAGGATTGACCAACAGGAACAGAAAGGGGGGAAAATGTCACTTTTGCTTCTGAACCATTGGCATATGTTCCATGAGCGTGTATTATCTTTATAATTTAAAAAAAAAAACCTCTAACTACTGGGGACTATATAGGATGGCTGACTCTGTAATGAGATTTATGGAGTTGAAAAGCATGTACGTGGCTGGTTAGAATACTGTGCAACCACACCAGCGAGGCATTTACAGCAGGAGTACTAGGGAGATGGAGAAAGGAAAAGAGGGTAGGAAGAAGTGAGGTCTTGGAGGTCGCCTACAATTTCATCGCAAGGAAGGAAGAAGGCAGCTGGTGCAGAAGAGACAGAGCAAAGCCTGGGAAGTGTGGGAGTTCAGGTGGCTTGGAGTAATCCCAAGTGGTCTCCGTGCAGAAGTGGCAGAGACAAGTTGGGGCCACCCACTTTTCCCTGGGGCCCTAGGAAGTCATCCCAATATTGAAAGCAGGAGAAGGACATGAGGAGAACAGCACCCAGACAGATCTCTCTGGCTCCAGCGTAGTGGGTGGACCAGCACCAGAGGCAGGGAGACACCCCAGGGAGGGTGCTGGAATCCCATAGGGGAGAGATGATGAGGACCCAGCAGAGGGCAGACGGGAGGAAAGGGAATGACAGGAGACATTTTATAAGTAAGGAGGGCAGGAGGTTATGATGTTTACCAATCCATAGACCTACATCCTGTCAGAGCTAGATGGGACTCCTCAATTTACAGATGGGGAAACTGAGGCCTGGATAGGCTAAATGAGGGATTCCAGGACACTGGTTTTATGACTTTGAGTATTCTCTGAGCCTCTCGGATGACATGGCTCAGTCCTTCTAGAAGGTGGCCTTTTTTTAGCTTCTGATTCAGACACTACCCATTGAGGGGGGTGGGCAAGAAGAGAGAGAGGAAGAAGACAACCCCCTTTGATGTCTGGGCCACAAGGGTCACCCTCAGAGACCTGGCCTCCTTAGTGGAAGTGTTCAGGGCAACAGACTCAAGCATGGATGGCCTGCAGGGGGGCCTAGGCAGTGCTGGGGCACTGGGGAGGGTGGGTCATTAGTGGGCATGGTGACCCCAAGAGCTGGTCCAGGAAGTGCCTCTGTCACCTGGCTCTCTGGCATCCTGCCCCCTGCCAGCAGCCAGGCATCATCACAGTGGCTCCAACAGGGCTCTGGACTCAAGAGTCAAGCCCTGGAATCTAGTGCCTTCCTGTCCTGCCACTCGGCAAGCTGGCTGGAGCCCATCGTGGAACTGAACCATGTGAGAAGGCTAATGCAGGCACAGAACTCACACTGACAACTGCTGCGTTAAACGTGGCCCTCTTCCTGGAGAGGAAAGTGGAAGCCCCCAGGGAAGGATTATCACCAAACTGCCAGTGTGTCTACATTTATTAGATTAGTTAAAAGAAGAAACAGTGCTGATCATTGTTTGATCGTTGCCTGAAATGTGTGTAAGTATGCAGTTCAAAACGCACTTCTACACATGATGTCCTCTCACTTGACCTAAAAAAATAAACACCCAGGGCAGGTGCAGCTATTCCATTTTACAGATGCAAGGAACAGCCTCAGAGACATTCTAATTCAACCCATATGCGTTGAGCGCCTACCTCCTACCAGCCCCTGGATAGTGGTACCAGCAGCTGTGGGCTAGAGTAAGATCTCTTAGCACTAGCCCAGACATTTCTGCATGAGGAAAGGGTTACGTCAAACAAGTCTGGGAAATACTACAAACTCTATCCTCTTTTCGAAAGATCACAATGCTTCCTAAATTATCAAAGGCCCTGAGAAGTCCTGCAGTAATTCTGTTTAATATAGAGTTCCCTAAACGTGGCCATGAAACCCCCTTTTACGGAAAACTTATTAACAGTCTGCAGAACTTGGGGTCCGTGAAACACACTTTGACAAATACTGACCCGACCAATAGAAATAGCGCTAAAGGTGAGATTTCAGACACCTCAATGAAGGATACTTCCTTGGACAGGCTTCCGTCTGTCCCTCAAACCACAACAGAAGCATCTGCCTCCTCCGGGGCCTCAGAACAGAGAATGCTGATGAGGCCAAGGTCTGTGGGACTCCTGGCTGGCAACTGGAGGAACAAACCTTGGCTGCAGCAGAGCTTGTCTGTAGCTCTGGGACCAGCCGTTTTTAGGTGGGCGGCAGGGTCAGGCATCTGGAACAGCCAAGACACAGATGTTCCAGCCACTCTTGGATCCCAGCCTGGGCTCCTGCTTTCCCTAATTCCAATATTTGGCTGCCGTTCCCGCCTAATTCATATTCCAATGTCAACACTGCATAATCTCCCCCAAACACTGACAGCCACAGAGCTGGGAAAGGGGAAGGGACAGCTGATGAGTGGGGGCAGAGAGACCCAGGGGGAGAGGAAGAGAAAGTTGAGTGGAAAGCCCCCAAAAGCTCCTAGCTGCCCTCCACCGGGCCCCCCAGCTGGGCCATTAGGACCCACAATCTGCCCCTCCCCCTACTCCCCAGAGAGACAAGACTGTGGTCCCGGAGGCACCCAGCATCCACCCATGTACCTGGTGCCACAACATGTGCCCCAGTCCTCTTGTGCTCAGAGAAGGGGAACCAGAGCCTCCCCACACTGTCAGGCTGGGCTGACATCTCTTCATTGCCCGACTCCAACGCCTCCCAGACCTGGCCCTGGGGGAGGAGGTAACAGAGCATTGTGAGAGAGCAGAGCTGACTCTGCCCTTGCTCTCAACCTCACAGGACGCTGGCACCCTCATCTGTACAATGGGAGCACTGCGGTGTCTGCCTGCAGGGAGTTCATGGGATGAAATGGGGAGAGAGCCGGCAAAGCATGGATTCCCAAGCTGAGCTGTGAAGGTTCTAGAGCAGCTGTAAGGAGGCAGGCTTGCTGCTTACCTTCCCTCCCAGGCCTCACTACTCCTCATCTTATGCAACCCCCGTGAGTGAGTGCTCTCTGGGAGACACTGTTACGAACCCATCTTACAGAAGAGGAAACTGAGGCTGGGTGACTGGCCCACCGTCGCACAGCTGGAAGTGACACGCAGCAGTAAACAAGGTTTGTCCCACGCCAGCTCCAGGGCTGTCCCAGTATCCCACACTGTCTTTCCAAGCTTCAGGAACAGGGAAGGAGGGGCCATGGGACCCAGGAGTAGCCCCACCGCTGCTGGCCGATGGAGGGTGCAGGATAGGAGACTGCAAGGCCCCCACCAGCAGTGGCTGGTGCCTTCACTCAGGTCTCCTCCTCCCACAGGATTCTGTCCCCATAGTGAGTTGCCTCTTCCCATGCCCCCCACCTCCACCCCCACCCCACTCCAGAGCTCCCCACACCACCCTCCTCATCCTTCCCTTCCCCCCTGCCCTCCTCCCACACCATTCCCAGGCAACTGCTCCCCAGGCTCTGACCACAAACTCCCTGGAATTCAGTGACCTCCACCCAAATTTCCCCCAAAGCTACATCCAGTCAGACTTCCCGAGGAGGGCTGCTAATAAATATGCGTGCGATTTGCATGCAATTTGCATACACTTATAAGGACCTGGAAGGCAGTTTTCAAGTGAGGTATTAGCAAGCCAGCTTTCCTCTCCTTATCTTTCTGTTTCTTCCCTTGCCTTTGAAACCATCCCCAGGCATTGGCCCTGCTTTCCGATTTCTGAATGTAGGGACTAAAGCAGGATGACTAATATTTTTTAAAATGACAATTGCCATTTATTGAGCACCTTCTATGTGCCCTGCCCGGCTCCTCCCAGTAACTTCCACAGAAACTACTATGTGAGGGGTCTGAGGGGACTCAGTGAAGAGGACCCCTCCCCCCTTCCTAGACCCTGTTCAGAACCAACAAAAAGATGGACAGAGGCAGACGAATTTCAAACAGCCTCTTGACTATCCAGCAAAGCTGATCTGGGATAATATGTCTTATGTCTATAGTTTCCTAATTCTGAACTCAAGGATTAGATAAATATACTCATTCCTGGACTGTGGACTCCCCACCACCCAGCCTCCCCCTAGCGGGGACAGAGCCCCATATACTTGGGGCACAGAAAAAGCATGCTTTTCTGCAGATGGGCAGACCCCCAAAGAGAGAAGGAGGTGCTACACGCAGCAGCAACTTGGTCCCCAGTGCACCCATTACATGTCACCCCTCCTTCCTGGGAAGGACTGGGGTGGGGTGGGAGGAGCCCAGGATGTTGCTCTAATGGATGCTTTCTCTACACGGAAGGAAAGAAACATCAGGAGTGGGTAGGAAGTGTCCTCCCCATTTTACAGATGTGAAAACAGAGGTTACTCAACGGAGAGGTTTTGTGACTCGCCCAAGGTCAATTGATGAGGAAACAGTGGGGTTGGCACTGAAACCCAGGGCTGTCTGATGCCAGAGGCTGTGGGTTTTCTACATCACCACAGTCATCTCTTTGAGAAAAGCACACAGCTGAGGGAAAGGGGAACAGAGAGAGAGAGGGAGAACGAGCATGGGGAGGAGAACAGAGGAAAAGCTGAAGGGTGTCCAAATGTGGGTCAAGTGCAACTGGAGAAAATCTACTGTCTCAGGGCTAGAGCAGGGAGGGTCACTGTGCAGGTCAGGGACTGCACTCAGGGACATGCCCCCAGGAGGGAGGGGCCCATGAATTTGTTGGGGGGGAAGAAACAGTAGTGAGTGGAGGGGGGCCCATGATGACCACACAGCCGCGGACCCAGCTCCCCCGGCCCATCATGGGCAAGCAGCAGCACCCGTCCAGGCTCACCGGATCATCTGACTTTAGAAATGCCAGAAATCAAGTGATCGCAGGAAATTTTCCTATTTGTATACGTTGGCTCGACTTTCAAGAGAATGAACAAACACTATTCAGGCAAACAAAACATCACTGCTTCTTGGCTCTAGCCCACTGACCGTAGTCAGCAACCTCTAAAAATCCAATCCCATCGCCTCATAAATGTGCTCACTGGCGTGTGAGCTCCTGAGCTCCAGGACTGGCTGCATTCTTGTCCCTTGCCATCTCCCCAGGCCAGCACAGGAAGTGCTCAATCAGTGGTAGGGAACATTCATGGAAACCCAAACCGGTGCCAGCAAGGGGAGCACCAGGTGTCCTGGGTCCTAGTTCAGTGTCCCTTCCACAAACTCCCAGTTATGGTCATCGTCTTCTGTTCCAGGAGACACAGTCAGAATCTCTGTGTGTTAGAAGTTGGAAATCTGCATTTTTTAACAATCTGCATTTTTAGCCCAGGGAACTCTGAAGCACACTCATGTGTGGGAACCCCACCCCCACCCCTGCCCCGGGGAAACTGAGTGCAAAGATGGATATGAGCAAGCATACATTAGAATTCTAGCTCTCCCCTGGATCAGCGACATGATTGGAAGGAACTTAACCCCTCCGAGCCTCAGTTTCCTCATCTGTAAAACAGACACAATATCACACGCCTCATCCAACTGCCTTGAGGAGAAAATGAAGTCAGGTACACAAGAGCACTTTGTAAACTCTTATTGAGCAGTAGGGTTTCAAACTTCAGGTCTCAGCTAATAAATGGGTCACAAGATCAATTTAGTGGGTCTTGACCAGCATTATTTTTAACAAAAGAATGGGATAGAAAATAGGAAGAATACTGTTTTACGAAATTTTTATAAAACATGAAATATAGATACATGTATGGGAATATATCCACTTATGGGAATTTCAGATCAAAATACATGCTGTTTTCTTCCTATATGTAGTGGTCAAAAAAAGTTGTATTAAAAAGTACACTGCTCTAAGAGGCAAACCAGGAAACAGACTCTTAACTCTAGAGAACACGCTGATGGTGACCAGAGAGGAGGTGGGCAGGGGGATGGGTGAAATAAGTGACGGGATTACGGAATGCACCTGTCGTGATGAGCATCAGGTGTTGTATGGAAGTGTTGAATCACTACATCATACACCTGAAACTAACATTACATTGTATGTTAACTACACTGGAATTTATTTATTTTTTTTCATTTTGAAGATTTTATTTATTTATTCTTGAGAGATAGAAGGAGAGACAGAGCCAGAGACACAGGCAGAGACATAGCCAGAGACACAGGCAGAGGGAGAAGCAGGCTCCATGCACCGGGAGCCCGACGTGGGACTCGATCCCGGGTCTCCAGGATCGCGCCCTGGGCCAAAGGCAGGCGCCAAACCGCTGCGCCACCCAGGGATCCCTACACTGGAATTTAAATAAAAACTTTAAAAAGAAAGTACACTGCTCTAGATAGAGTTGTAAATCTTCATGACCTTGCATAAGGCAATATTTTCTTAGCTATGATGCTGGAAGCAGAGGCAACAAAAGAAAAAATAGATAAACTGGACTCCATCGAGTTTTAAAACATTTGTGCTTCAAAGGGCATTATTAAGAAAGTGAAAAGGCAAGCCCCAGAACAGGAGAAAATATTTGCAAATCTTACATCTGACAACAGTCTAGTTTCCCGAATATATAAGGAACTGTTGTTACAACCCAACAATAGAAAGACAGCCTGATTTAAAAATGGGCAGAGGTCTCGTACAGACATTTCTCCAGAGAAGATATTCAAATGGCCAGCAAGCATATGACAAGATGCTCGACATCATCAGGGAAATGCACATCAAAACGCAGTGAGCTATCACTTCTCACCCCCTAGGATGGCTATAATCAAAAAGGCAAACAACAAGGAGCTCCTGGGTGGTGCAGGTGGTGGGGCGTCTGACTCTTGGTTTCTGCTCAGGTCGTGGTCTCAGGGTCTCTCAGGGTCGGGAGATGGAGCCCTGCGTCGGGCTCTGCCCTCAGCACGAAGTCTGCTTAGGAGACTCTCTTAAAAGACTCTCCCTCAGTCCTTCCCCCACCTCTCTCTCAAATAAATAATAAATAAATCTTTTTTTTTTTTTTAAAGGAAAAGAAAATGGTGTAGCCACTTTGGAAACAGTTTGGCAGTTCCTCAAAAAGTTAAACAAAATTACCATAAGACCCAGCACTTTTTCTCCACGGTATGTATACCCATGAGAAATTAAAATATATGAAGTCCTAGTTGACTAGAAGTGGAGAAAGCTACACTTTTTTAAAATTCCATTTTGTGCGACACTTACATGTGAATGTTCATAGAAGCATTATTCACAACAGCCAAAAGGTGTAAATAATCCAATGCCCATCAACTGATGAAGAGATAAACAAAATGTGAGATAGCCATGATGGGGAATATTATCGTTAAAAGGAAGGAGATTCTGATTCATACTATAATCTGAGTGAACCTGCCAAATATTCTGCTAAATGAAAAGAAGCCACATATTCTATGACTCCATTTACATGTTGAGAACAGGCAAATTCATAGAGGCAGAAAATAGTTTAGTGTTGGCCATGGGCTCAAAGCAGGATGTCATGGGGAGTAACTACTAATGGGGATGGTGTTTCTTTTTTGGGTAGTGGGAAAATATTCTGGAACTAAATAGTGGTGATGGTTGCATAACCTCGTAAATACACCAAAAAAAAAAAAAACCGCTAAACTGTACTCTTTAAAAGAGTGAATTTTGTATGCTTTCCATCTCAAAAAAAAAAAAAAATGTTCTTCTTAAACATTGTACACATGGAATTTATTCATGCCAAAGAAGATGAGACAGGAAAGGGAATAAAGAGCCCAAGAAGAGGGAGCTAAGATTGTAACAGGTCTGGGAGTTGCCGAGGGGCTTCAGGGACCTGCTGTGTGCCTTCTGGGAGTTTGAGCAGTGGCAAGCCCCTTGAATGAATGAATGATGTTCATACACTGTGACTGGTATTATTACCTGGTACAGTCTCTTTGATGGGCAATTTGGCAATATCTATTAAAAACTAAAAATGCTCATACCCCTGACCTCATACTTCCTATTTTGGGGTTTGAGGCCCCTCCGAAAAATCCTCCCAGAAGGGGGGGGTCACAATAAATACAAGTTTATTCACCACAACATTATTCACAATAATTGAGAGAAAATGAGTAAAAATGCCTAGCAATTGAGAAATGATTCAGTAATAATCATGATATAGTCGTACATGGAATTCTGGGCAAATGTAGGCGATCAAAGAGTTAGTATTAAGGGGGGATAAAGTTGTAAAACCAGCATGGAATGGAAGAGAAAACACAGCTTTTTTTTTTTTTTTTTTTTTTTTTTTATTTATGATAGTCACAGAGAGAGAGAGAGAGGCAGAGACACAGGCGGGGGGAGAAGCAGGCTCCATGCACCGGGAGCCTGATGTGGGATTCGATCCCGGGTCTCCAGGATCGCGCCCTGGGCCAAAGGCAGGCGCCAAACCGCTGCGCCACCCAGGGATCCCGACACAGCTTTTTTTATGACAGAAGAATTCCAACCACTGCCAAGCTGTTTACTAATTACAAAGTGGAAGATAGTAAGTTCACAGGAGAGAAACCCACCAGATGCCACCTAAACCAAGCGACCAAGGTTAACGACACCTGGGACCCATGGATATCGTGTCCCCCACCCCCACCCTGCGGAAGGGCCACATTATTTCTGACTATTTTTGCCTAAAAGGCACAATCTCAATTTTGTCATGAAAAAAAAAAAAAAAAACAGCAGACAAAACCAAATGGAGGAATATTCTAGAAAACAAGTGATGGGTACTCTTCAAAAGTGTTAAGGATACACCTTGCCAGACCAGAGGAGTCTAAAGATACCTGACGACTAAATGTGGTGTGAATCCTGGATTGGGTCCCGGAACAGAAAAAAAAAAAAAAAAAGGTTATTAATAGAAAAACCGGTGAAATCTGAATCCAGAGTATGGGTTACCTAATAGTATTATACCAATGTACTTTCTTAGTTTTGATAATTGCATTACGGTTATGCAAGATTTTAACATGAAGGAAAGCGAAGCGAATGATATTAAGGATACTCTGTACTATTTTTGCAACTTTCTGTAAGTCTATAATTATTTCAAAATAAAAAAAATTTAACAGAATGGATCCTATAAATCCTATTTTTGTATAAAAGAATTATAATCTTGTGAGCATTTGCTGATTGTCTTCTGTACTGAGCTGAATAGTGTTCCTCAAAAATTCATATCCATCTGGAACCTCAGAAGGGGACTTTGGAAATAGGTTCTTTGCAAATGTGGTTAGTTAAGTGAGGGCATCCTGGTTTAGTTAGGGTGGTTAGTGTCCGGTGACAGGTTAGCGTCTTTATAAGAAGGCCCTGCAGAGACCACAGGGTGGACGCTGTGATGACTAGGGGCAGCAATTGGACTAATGCATCCACGAGCCATGCGTTTCCAGCCACCGCCAGAAGCTAAGAGAGAAGCATACAACAGATTGTCCCTCAGAAGCTCCAGAAGAACCTTGCTGACATCTTGATTTCAGACTTCCAAACTCCCAAACTGTGAGGGAATAAATATCTGTTGCTTTAAGCCCCCACATTTGTGGTTATTTTTTAACAGAGGCCTAGGAAACCAATGCCTCTTCCTAACTGGTGTTCCCCGCCTGTTCCGCGGTCCAAAAGTCTTCATTCTTTCAAGGATCCATGTGGTTCTATAAAGCTGACTTGTTCCCATCCCAGTTGGCTCAGGCCCATGAGCATACGGCTCCCCAGCCTCTAAGAATAGTTGAGGGGTTGAGTGTGTGACCCAATGTGAGGCGGGGAGACTGGAGGAGACCTTTGCATCCAGTTTCTAGGAAAGAAGCTTCCTGGCTTCCAGAAGGAACCCTCTCTCCTATTAGGCCTGAATGAGGAAGCCATCATGCTACATAACAAGGGGAACCAGCATCCAGATGAAATGAATACAACAGGAAGCAGAATGGAGAGACAAAGGCACGGGTCCATCTGTGGGCTACTAGATCAAGCCTCACCTGAAACTAGCATATCTTAACTTTGGTGTTATCTGAGCCACTAATTCCCTTTCTGGTTTAGACCAGGAGACTAAAAAGTCTTGACTAACTCAAGTAAGACCAGAGCCACAGAAACAAAGACTGTCATCGTGATCAGGATTCTCTTTCTGGTTTAGCTTTGTTTCCCCCTGTGCTGGTTTCACCTTCAGTCAGGCTGTGCCCTCCTGGTCCAGATTCAGCTCAGCAACTCTGGAAAGAAAGCATCTCCTTTCTATGAGTCAAGCATCTGCTGCGATGATGCTAACAAGCAGCCCTGAAAATCGCAATTGCTTACAGTAGCAATCATTCATTTTGAACCGGCGAGCCGGCGGGTGGAGGGGAGTCGCTCGTCTCAGCCGGGTTAGGCTGGACTCAAGTCCTCAGGTTGGGTTCCATTTGCTCCACGTTCTCCCCCATGGCACTCCAGATGAAGGTCAAGTCTTCTCATGGTGAAGGGTCAGACGCTCAAGAGCAGCGACTGGAAACATGAGCTACCTCTTCAAGGTGGCTTCATCGTCACTTCTACTCATCATCCATCAACCAAAGCAAGTCAGATGGCCAAGGTCACCATCCCCTGGATAGGAAGAAACTCCCCCACGGCGAGCCACGGCCGGCCCGCATAGGAAGGGAAGAAAGATGGTTGGATATATCTTCCCCAACAGTGTCTCAAAAAGCTTGGAACTGACTCACTGGCCTGGTTTGGGGTCTCTGCACTCCCCTGAAGCGACTACTGTGGCCTGGAGGGGGGGAGGGGGCTTATTTCCTGAAGGGAAATCAAGGTACTGTTACCACAATAAGGAGCTATGGATCCCCTGTAGGCAGAAGAAATAAATAAGTAAACAAACCAGCCCTGGGTTGTTCCCAAACTAGGACGTGCATATGAATCACCTGGGAATCTTATTAAAATATGGATCCTGATTTGGGAGGTCTAGGGTGGGGTCTGAGAGCTCGCCTTTCTAAAAGGTCCCAGGTGATGCTGGAAAGGCCCAGTAGTAATGTCAAGAATGAAATGGAAAATCTCAACCTCCCTACCCCTGCCTCCTCATTGATAAAATGACAATTCCACCTGCCATGCCCAGTTCTCTTGGCTAAGAACACGGTGCCCTCCGGGAGTAAGGAGATGTGATATTTGCACTATTTCTCACCCTCTGATGGCCCTTTCACCCCCAGGCCTCCCCCAGCCCCCATGAAAGGGCTCACAATAGGGCCAGCTGGGAGATAAGAAGCAAATATCACAATGCAGGTACAGCTTCCCATTAACTGCCTTAACAGCCTCCTGCAATAATGTTGGTGTAATCCATAAGATTCAATTATGGTTATCAGGCAATTAGGCACACCACAGAGAGGTTAGTGCATAATTAATGCTCAGCCCCCCTCCAGCAGCTTCAGAAAGCAATGCAGGTAAGCCGACTCTCCTACCTCCACGGGGCCGGGCGCAGGCCAGAGGGAGGCCAGACAGAGGCTGCCTCCACCTGCCCCCCCCCACCCCCGAAGGTTCTTAGAAAAGAAGCCAGGGAGGCATGGGGAGGGGACAGTGTGCAGGGGAAAGAGTTTGAGCCCAGGGACTGGGGGAATGCCCTGCCTCCCCAGGGTCTTGGTGCTTGAGTGGTTGGACTTTAACCTCCAGGTGGTGTTCAAATCCTGCCTCTGCTACCCACCCGCCTTCCCGCCAGGCACTCAGCTAATGCTAAATAGAGCCTCAATTTCCCTGCCGCTAAGGAGGGAATTGGTAATAAGCACCTCCTAGAGGGTGATGAACGCTGGATAAGAGTTTGCCTATTGCTTGGAGAGTTACTCCAGGGCTCTTTGTATCACCTCCCCGTCTGGGTCTCAACATCCTCGTCTGTAAAATGGGGATAAGTCCCGCCTGGCCTAGACTTGGAGGGTCCTCCTAGAACTCAGATGAGATGACGCACGTGTGCGGAAATCCAAAGCATTTTGTTAACAGGCCATCGTGTCTTCGCCAGCACGCGCCTGGCTTCCTGCTCAACCCTCCGCGGCATCACCGCGTATAAGTCCCCGCGTGTCTGCTACCCTACCACGGGGCAGTGGGTGACCGACCCCACTCAAGGGGTGCAGATCTGCTGCTCCGAGTGGGTAGGACAGAGAAGGATCAGTCCTTGAGCCGAGTGGGTAGGACAGAGAAGGATCAGTCCTTGAGCCGCGATCTGCGACAGTCAAATGAGCCTCAAGCGACGCAAAGGAGAGAAAACTGGTCAAAGACGTTTACTGAGGGCAGCCCCGGTGGTGGCTCGGCCGTTCAGCGCCTGCCTTCAGCCCAGGGCGTGACCCCGGGGTCCTGGGGTCGAGTCCCACGTCGGGCTCCCTGCATGGAGCCTGCTTCTCCCTCTGCCTGTGTCTCTGCCTCTCTCTGTGTGTCTCTCATAAATAAATAAATAAAATCTAAAAAAAAAAAAAAAAGACGTTTACTGAAATGGTGCAGGGGAGACGTGCGGGAGGAGAGACCAAGAGCCCAGAGCGCGAGAAGTCAGATGGTGGGACCGACAGCAGCAGGGGGAGGAGGCAGCTGGCTGCAGGGACAGTGGTTAGGGCTTCGTGGGAAAGGCTGAGGACTTTCCACATCATCCTGTTGGGTCCCCGCTGGTGAAATATACACGCCCCGCGACCTGTACACACAGACGCGAGCACAGATGCGTGCGCGCGTGCACACACAAACACAGCACAGGTAGAAAGACCCAGGCCTCCGCAGCCTCACGCAGCGACTCGGTATCTTAGAATCCACCGGCCTGGGGGGAAATTGGCCCTGACGGGTTCCCCACCGCCCGCTCCGGCGGAGCAGTGCTTCCAAGACTGTCCACAGGAGGGCGCTCGGGAGCCAGACTGCAGGCGTCCCGGGCAGGAGGCTACCTAGAATCCAGAGCTTCCAGCGACCCTGCATTTTCTTTCTTTCTTTTTTTTTTTTTTTAGATTTTATTTATTTATTCATGAGAGACAGAGAGAGAGAGAGAGAGAGAGAGAGACAAGCAGAGGGAGAAGCAGGCTCCACGCAGGGGCCCGACGTGGGACTCGATCCCGAGTCTCCAGGATCGCACCCTGGGCCGAAGGCGGTGCTAAACCTCTGAGCCCCCAGGCTGCCCTCCCTGCATTTTCTAACTGAGAGAGCGGAAGCCGGGGTGGGAGAGGACCTGCGCCGCTCACAGCCTCACAGCCGACGAGGCCTGCCCGGTCGCACTGTGGGGAGGACGGTCAGGAATGGGGGGCCGGGGGGGGGGGGGGGGACCTGTTGTCACCAAGCTGATTGGAGAGGAAGGGTCAAGGAAAATTAGGGATGTTGAAGGCAAGTTCTCTCCCGCTTTTGTCAGACACTGTCCCTCGTGTTCTGTGACCCCCCCAATAAGCGCCTTGGCCGCCCTGTCCTTCCTTTTTCTCCTCGGTGAGAAAGCTGCTTCCCTGACCCACTCTTCGCCAGTCCCTCTGGAGACCCCAGACAGACCCTTCCTGTACCCGCCTGCACTAGACCTCGAGGTCTCTGCCCTTGCTGCCCATCCAGATCTCCTGCCCCCTGCCCCTTCCCCAAGCAGGCCTCCCCGCTGGTGCCCGGCCCGCTCACTGGGTTATCTGCACCACGACACCGCTGCTATTGCTGCTTAAAACTGCCTCCTTTATTACTGTGCGTTAAGTGCTCATTTGGTCTCCTCCGAAGAGGAGGAAGAGACAGGGACCCGGGGTGTCCTGTTCCCCAACCCGCCTCCCGACACCCCCACCCCCACCCCCGTACCCGGCACCCGGCACCCGGCACCCGGCAAGGAGCCTGGCACCTGGCGGCCTGCCCCAACCGTGGGACACTCCCCTCGCACCCGTACCGACCGGCCTCCTGTAGGCAGGGCTGGCCCTCCGTGGCGCTGTCACCATCGCACGGGCTTGATCCTCTCGCCCCTGAGCCTCCCTCGCCTGTGTCCTTCCTGCCCCTGAGCCTGCCCCCATTCGCACCGGCTCCCTGGACCCTGAGCCTTCCCCCCTTCCGCCTGTCCTCACCAGGACCCTGAGCCTTCCCCCCTTCCGCCTGTCCTCACCAGGACCCTGAGCCTTCCCCCCTTCCTCCTGTCCTCACCAGGACCCTGAGCCTTCCCCCCTTCCTCCTGTCCTCACCAGGACCCTGAGCCTTCCCCCCTTCCCCTGTCCTCACCAGGACCCTGAGCCTTCCCCCCTTCCTCCTGTCCTCTCACCAGGGACCGGAGCCTTCCCCCCTTCCTCCTGTCCTCTACCAGGACCCAGTGACCTTCCCCCCTTCCTCCTGTCCTCACCAGGACCCTGGTCCTTCCCACCCTTCCGCCTGTCCTCACCAGGACCCTGAGCCTTCCCCCCTTCCGCCTGTCCTCACCAGGACCCTGAGCCTTCCCCCCTTCCTCCTGTCCTCACCAGGACCCTGAGCCTTCCCCCCTTCCTCCTGTCCTCACCAGGACCCTGAGCCTTCCCCCCTTCCTCCTGTCCTCACCAGGACCCTGAGCCTTCCCCCCTTCCTCCTGTCCTCACCAGGACCCCTGAGCCTTCCCCCCTTCCTCCTGTCCTCACCAGGACCCCTGAGCCTTCCCCCCTTCCACCCGTCCTCACCAGGACCCTGAGCCTTCCCCCCTTCCTCCTGTCCTCACCAGGACCCCTGAGCCTTCCCCCCTTCCACCCGTCCTCACCAGGACCCTGAGCCTTCCCCCCTTCCTCCTGTCCTCACCAGGACCCTGAGCCTTCCCCCCTTCCGCCTGTCCTCACCAGGACCCTGAGCCTTCCCGCCTTCCTCCTGTCCTCACCAGGACCCTGAGCCTTCCCGCCTTCCTCCTGTCCTCACCAGGACCCTGAGCCTTCCCCCCTTCCTCCTGTCCTCACCAGGACCCTGAGCCTTCCCCCCTTCCGCCTGTCCTCACCAGGACCCTGAGCCTTCCCCCCTTCCGCCTGTCCTCACCAGGACCCTGAGCCTTCCCGCCTTCCACCCGTCCTCACTAGGACCCATGTCTGTGAAACTCTGGGGGGTGGAGGTAAAGCGAGCTCGGCTCCAGCCAGCCTCGTAATTAATAGAGATGAGCTCAGGGTGGACTGCGGACTCCATCCTGGAAAAGACACCTTCAGGACAGACATACAGTGGTGTCTGTCTCTACCACACCTCATGGAGCCAGATAAGCCAGTCCGACTGTTCCATTTTAAAGATGCAGTCACCGAGGCACAAGCCAGGACCGGAAGATAAGACTGCCTGGCCTAAGACAGCCCTAGAGCGACTGGCTCGTTACACCACCCACTGATAAGCAGCAGGGCGGTTTTACCTTGTGCAAAAAGCATGTGTTCCTGAAGACCCTGCATAATTCAAAACATGCATATTTTCCAGACTAATTTTGCCGTGGAAATGAATGCAAAGTAAGAAAGGATGCGTTGCATAAATCTACTCCCATTGTGGCATATTTTTGCTTTAATGCTGCTTTTTATTTTCCCGGCATTATCTCTAATATTTCGCAGAGCGCTCTCTGCTAAATTAACAGCGCAGCATTTCCTGCCGGTGGTTTGGCCTTCTTCATAACGTTTTATCACATCTCACTTCCTCTCCAATGCTATTGATTCTCAGGTGCATTTTTCAGCACCGCCACTTAAAGAACGCTTGGGTGACATTGTTACAGGATACAGATAAAAGATTTAAAGTTGTAATAACTGTGAATGTTGGGGAAATGCACGGTTGTCTCCAGAATCCCCGCCAGAAAGTGGAAGAAATTCAGATGCATGCAAACAAAAGTGCATGCATATAGATTCCATTTCATAGCCAAAGCCAACGTTGCCGTGTGGCAGGTTTACAGTTTCCACTTAACAACTCACTTAGCTCCTCCAACTCCGGGAACCCGTGCAATTCTGACAATCTGTTTAAAGGGGCATGATTCGCATGATTCCCAACTCAGTGCACAAACATGTATTAGCATTTTTATGTTGCATCTCTCCCAAGCCACATAGTGGAAATCCTCATAACTGTGACCTCACCCTTCGTGATCTCCCTGGCTAAATCCTGAACCCCAGAAGGGTGGAAATGAATGACCCCACCCAACTATCCACAGATGTGGACTTCGGAGAATTCCAGCCACTGCAGGTGGGGCCCCTTTGGAGGCAGCCACAGCAGAGGCCTGGTTGGGTGCCCCCGCCCATCCACCCACTGTGTCCACTTCTCCTGAAGTCTGGAAAAGGGGGGGTTCCCTCGGAGGAGTCCTCCTGTCTCCTCCTGCTCCCTCTTCCCATGAGCATTTGGTCCAAGTCGTTCATCATTCTGGCCCAGCTACCTCTCCCCTACATGGAGCTTAAAGGGGTTTAGATCCATTGTTAGGTGGGAGGTAAAGAAGAGCTGGCTCTCGGTTACAAGCATTTGTAAGACAGTCAGACTTTCTGCATTGGGGATAATACTGCCCACTCCCAAGGCTCCTGGGTGGCAGAGTTGGTTGACCGTCAGACTCTTGGTTTCAACCAGATTGTGATCTCAGGGTCATGGGATCCAGCCCTGCAAGGGATTCGTCAACATGGGGTTGGCTTGAGATTCTCTCTCTCCTTTTCCCTCTGCCCCTCCTCCACCCTTCACTCCAAAATAAATAAATCTTTTTTTAAAAAAGTAATAATAGGGGATCCCTGGGTGGCTCAGGGGTTTAGCGCCTGCCTTTGGCCCAGGGCATGATCCTGGTGTCCCAGGATCGAGTCCCGCGTCGGGTTCCCGGCATGGAGCCTGCTTCTCCCTCCTCCTGTGTCTCTGCCTCTCTCTCTCTCTCTCTCTCTCTATGTCTATCATGAATAAATAAATAAATAAATCTTTAAAAAAGTAATAATAATATCACCCACTTCTAGGCGGGATGACTGTGACGATGCAGTGTGGTCATTTCCTTAAACCCAGATCCTGGTGTCAGCCCCCAAATGTCTCCTCCTGCAGGAAGCCCTTCTGGGCTGGGATTGGTTAAGTCCCATGATGCAAGAAACAGTACTGGATGTTTCCCAGATACATCTTTTGTTCTCCTGCCTCTGCACTCTGCCAGCTGAAAAGTCCTTCCTTCCTATGTATCCAAATGCTCCCTATCACTGCCAAGTCTCAATGTCACTGCTTCCCCAGTGAAAGTGTCTGTTCCCTATCAGAACTGTCCTGAGTACTTTCTACCGTGAGCTACTCCGATCACGGGAGGCATGGGTCAGCCTGGGGTCAGTGGCAGCTCCCAGCCTGCTTTTGCTCAAGTGTCTCTCAAGTGACTTTCAGCTTTGGGACCTCCTCTTCACTTAAGGGGTGGAGAGGAGCTTAGAGGCCATCAACACTAACTCACCCTGAGTGTCATCTCCTCACTGGCCTATGAGTAAGACCCAGACCTATATTTGTGGGACACTCAGGAATCAGTGTATTTGTTGAGTGACTAAATGACTCTCAGCATTAAGCCTCTGACTCTCCTCTGTGCTGCAACTGCCTTTCCTCTTCCTTCATGAGGCCAGTAACAAAATCACCTTCTAAGCTGCCACCAGCCAGCCAGCCACACCCTCAGCATGACCCTGGGTGAAAAAACAAAAAAGATTAATAATATGTCCACTTACTTTTGTCCCCCAATGTAATCAGACACCATGGAGGTAATAACAATAATAATAATTGCAAATACTTATTAAATGACTCTTCAGTCTGGTACTGGGCTCCAGGCTTTCCCACAAATGATCTCATTTTATCCTCGTGACAATCCATGAGATGGGTTCTTTTTTTTTCTTTTTTAGATTTTATTTATTTATTCATGAGAGACACAGAGAGAGAGGCAGAGGGAGAAGCAGGCTCCATGCAGGAAGCCCAATGCGGAACTCGATCCCAGGACCCCAGGATCATGCCCTGAGCTGAAGGCAGACGCTCAACCACTGAGCCACCCAGGCGTCCCCATGAGGCGGGCTCTATTATTGGCCTCCACTCTTCAGGCTAGGAGAGGAAGCTGAAAGAGTTTGAACTTGCTCAAGGTCACAAAGCAAGCTAGGGACAGAATTTGGGAAATTTATGAAATTATCTTTTATGCATTTGTGTCGCAATATTCTCACATTTTTTTATAGTTCTCTTTCAGACCTTAGATTTCTGTTTGTTAATTTAATGTCCTAATCTCCTTTCACTTCATTATGCCTGCTCTGCTTGTTTGGCAATGTTTCTATGAACTGTCAATTCTGTCTGCCTCTCAAAGAGAGGAGAAATATTCTGTGGAATTTGGGAAAACATAGCTAAATAGGTAAAGTGGACATGGATGACTGGAAATAAATTTTTTGAACGAAACAACCTAGAAAGCAGATAGAATTGCTTTCAAAATGCATATGAAAATTGCAAAATCTCTCCAGGGTGCAACGAACTTATCAAGACATGATCTAATGGCTGTAAACATTCATTTCCAACCAAATTCCTTTCAGTTGATTCACTCAAACCTAGGGAGAAAACTTTATAATTTGTTATAACTTTGTCAGACAAATGCATAATAGCTGGAAAATTATTTAGAAATTAAAAGCCCAAAAGTCTGGAGGTGGAGATGGAGCATGAAGAGATATGAGTAAAAGCCAAAAAACACTTAAAATTTCAGGGCCACCCCATGGTGCATACAAATTAATACCTAAAAAACAGACCTGAAATAATACTGTTTCAACCAACCTTTTTTGTATCAGCTTTATTGAAGTGTAATTGCATACAATAGAATGCACAGTTTGGGGCACCAGGGTGGCTCAGTCGGTTAAGCATCTGCGTTTGGCTCAGATCATGATCCTAGGGTCCTGGGATGGAGCCCTGCATCAAGCTCCCTGCTAGGCCTCTCCCTCTTCTCCCTACTTGTGCTGTCTCTCACTATCTATCTCTCTCTGTCAAATAAATAAATAAAATATTTTTTTTTAAATTTTTAAATAAAATGCACAGGTTTTTTAAGTGCAAGAGTTTAAGTTCTGAAAAATATATATTCCCATTTAACAACCATACAATCAAGGCATTGATTGATATTGACATTGATAAGAGACTGAACATACCCATCACCCTGGAAAGTTCCCTTGTGCCTCTTTATAACAAATCCACCCACCCCCAGTCAACCAATGATCTGCTCTCTATAATCAGAGTTTTATATGTGTCTATTCTGGAATTTCATATAAATGCACTCTATGGTATGTATCCTGCTGTGTCTATCTTCTTTCACTCAGTGAAATGTTTTTGAGAGTTACCCACTTTGTTGCTTGAAGTAAGTAGTTTTTTCATTTTTACTGAATAGTATTCCATTGTATGAAACTACCACACTGTGTTTATACATTCATCTCTCTTTTTTTAAAAGATTTTATTTATTTATTCATGAGAGACACAAAGAGAGAGAGAAAGAGAGGCAGAGACACAAGCAGAGGGAGAATCAGGCTCCATGCAGGGAGCCCGATGTGGGACTCGACCCTGGGTCTCCAGGATCACGCCTTGGGCTGAAGGTGGCATTATACCGCAGAGCCACCCGGGCTGCCCATACATTCATCTCTTGATGGATATTTGGACTATCTCCAATCTTTTGTTATTACAAATAAAGCTTCTATGAAGATTTTTGCATAGGTCTTAGTCTAAATGTAATTACTAATTTCTCTCAAGTAAATACCTAACAATGAATTCCTGGATCATGTGAGAAATGTATGTTTAACTATATAAGAAATTTCCAAACTATTTTCCAAAGTAATTGTGCCATTTTACTTTCTCCAAGCAGTGTATAAGAATCCCACTTGCTCCCCCTTCTGGTAAACATTTCCTAGTTTCAGCTTTTTAATTCTTATTATACTGAGAGGTAAGAAGTTGTAGATCATTGTTCAACTAAATTGCTTTCTATCCAACAGCCCACAAATATGTGCACACTTGTATATTTGCAAGCACACACATGCATGTGTGCACCACTCCTGCCATCTCTGGTGTGAAGAATGCCATGAATGAGGAAACTGGGGTGGAGTTTGGCTCCTGCACAGGCACTGACTGATCCTGTGCAGGTACCTCAAACCTGTTTTTTTTTTTTTCAACAATCAAATGTGGACAGTAATCCCTGCTCACCAAAACCAGAATATCCAAAAGCACAACCCATGAAAGAAAGATTGATAACTTGAACTTCACTGAAACTTAAAACTTCTGCTCTGCCAAATAGATGTTAAGAGAATAAAATGATAAGCCATAGACTGTAAGGAAATATTTGCAAAACACCCATCTGATAAAAGACTTCTGCCCAAAATATACAAAGAATTCTTAAAAGTCAATAAAGAACAAGCAACCCAACCTAAAAATGAGTAAAAAATTTAAACAGATACTCCACCAAAGACAGATGGCAACTAAGCATATGAAAAAAAAAATACTCAGCATCATATGTCATTAGGGAACTGCAAATTGAAACAACAATGAGATACCACAATTACAACAAGCAGAAACAATGAACTCCAGGGAGAGCAAGAATGTGACATCCAGAGTTGCCACATTATACACTATTCAAAATATCTACTTTCAACAACAACAAAAAAGTGTGAAACATGCAGAGAAACAAGAAACTATGACCCATTCATAGGAAACTAAGAAATTAATAGAAACTATTCCTGAGAAAATCCACCCAATAGAAAAAGACTTTCAATCAATTGTCTTAAACATCCTCAGACAGGGCCCTGGGTGGCTCAGTAGTTTAGCGCCTGCCTTTGTCCCAGGGCATGATCCTGGAGTCCCAGGATTGAGTCCCACATCGGGCTCCCTGCATGGGGCCTGCTTCTCTCTCTGCCTGCGTCTCTGCCTCTCTCTCTCTCTCTCTCTCTCTGTGTGTCTTTCATGAATAAATAAATAAAATCTTTTTAAAAATCCTCAAACAGCTAATGGAAACCATAGACAAAGAACAAACGGAAACCAGAATCACGCATCACCAAAGAGATAATACCAATAAAGAGGCAGAAATTACAAAAGGAATCAAATAGCAATTGAGAGGCTGAAAAAATACAATAACTAAGATGAAGAACCCATTAGAGAGATTCAAGAGTAGATTTGAAAAGGCAGAAGAAGAGAATCAGTGAGCTTGAAGATAGGTCAATTGAAACTATTCAGTCTGAGAAGCAGAAAAAGAAAAGAATCAAGAGAAATGAACAGTCTAAGACATTTGGGACTCCATCAAGCATATCAATATATGCATAATGAAAGTCCTAAGGAAAAGAGAGACAGAAAGGAGCCAAGATAATATTTGAAGAAATAATGGCTGATAACTTTCCAAATTTGATGAAATACATGAATCTACAAACCCTAGAATCTCAATGAATTCCAAGCAAAAAATCAAAGACATCCACATCAAGATACACCATAGTCAAGTTGTCAAAAAACAAAGACAAAGAGACTCTTGAAAGCAGCAAAAGAGAAGTGACTCATTACATACAAGGATTTGCAATAAAATTAGCAGCTGTTTTTTCTTGAGAAACTATGATGGCCAGAAGGCAGTAGGATGACATTTGAAGTGCTGAAAGAAAAAAGTGTCAACCAAGAATTCTTTATCCAGCCAACCTATCCCTCAAAAAAATGAAGAAGAAATTAAGGCACTTCCAGATAAACAAAAACTGAAAGAGTTAATCACTAGTAGGCCTGTCCTGAAATAAACGCTAAAGGAAGTCACTCAGGCTAAAATGAAAGGATATCAGACTTAACACTGTCTGAAGAAACTTTAAAACAACAGTAAAAATAGCTACAAAAGTAAATATGAAAGCCAGTATTTCTCCATTTTTCATTCATAATTTCTCTTTTCCTAAATATTCAAAAGACAAATGCATAAAACAATAAGTATATATTATATTAATGGGCACTCAATATATAAAGATATAACTAGTGACAATAACAACATAAAGAGAAGGGGATGGATCTACAGAGGAGCAGAATTTTTTATACTGTTGAAACCAAATTGGTATTTAGTTTAGATGTTTAGACTTAGTGTAGCTTTAATACAATTTTAATTGTAATCCTGAGGGTAATCACTAAAGAAAAAAACTAAAATATATATACAGAAAAAGAAAAGAGAAGGGAAGCAAAATAGCACACTACAACAAAAAACTAATTACAAAAGATGGCAATAGTAGAAGAATTGAAAGACAAAAATGACATAAAACATATTGAAAAAACAGCCAAATGAGACAATTCTTTTCTTCCAGTAATAACTTTAATGTAAATAGATTAAGTTCTCCAATTGAAAAGCAAATGGAAATCCACTGGCAAAACAGATGCGCACGTGCACACACACACACACACACACACACACACAATATCCAACTATATTCTGACTGTGAGAGACTCACTTTACATTTTTTATTTAAATTCTATTTAGTTAGGCAGCCCTGATGGCCCAGCAGTTTGGCGCTGCCTTCAGCCCAGGATATGATCCTGAAGACCTGGGATCGAGTCCCACATCAGGCTCCCTGCACAGAGCCTGCTTCTCCCTCTGCCTGTGTCTTTCACTCTCTCTCTCTCTTTCTCTCTCTCTCTCTCTCTCTGTCATGAATGAATAAATAAAATATTTTTAAAATTTTTTTAAAAATTCTATTTAGTTAACATATACTGTATTATTAGTTTCAGGGATAGAATTTAGTGATTCATCAGTTGCATAGTAGTGCTCATTACATCAAGTGTATTCCTTAATGTCCACCCCCCAATTACTCCATCCCTCCACCCCCCTCACCTCCAGCAACCCTCAGTTTCCTTCCTATAGTTAAGAGAAGACACTCACTTTGGATCCAAAGACACAAATAGATTGAAAAAAATGTTTGGAAAAAGAAATCTCATGCAAATAGTAACTAAAATTCAACTGAGGTGGCTATATTATTATACAAAATAGACTTCAAAAAAATAGACTTTAAGACAAAAACTGTTACAAGTGACAGAAAAGGACTTTATATGTTGATAAAAGAGTCAATCTATCATGAAGATATGGTTATTATAAACATATATGTGTCTAACAACAGGGCCCCAGATATATGAAGCAAAACTGAGTGGATTAAAGGGAGAAACATTTGTATAAGTCCACAGAGGCTACTAGAACAAAATGCCCCAGATTGCATGATTTAAACCACAGAAATTTATTGCTCACAATAATGGAGGCTGGAAAGTCTAAGATCAAGGTGCCAGCAAAGTAAGTTTCATTCTGAGGCTTCTTCTCATGGCTCATAGGCTCTCATTATACGTGTCCATGATTTGTGTACATGCAGAGAGAGAGAGAGAGAGAGAGAGATCTGGTGTCCCTTCTTAAAAGGACACTAATCCTACCAGATCAGAGCCCTACCTTATCACCTTTTTTAACCTATATTACTTCTTTTGGTGTCCCATCTTCAAATATACTCATACTGTGGAGGGCTTCAAAATATGGATTTGGAGGGGAGGACACAAACATTCAGTCCATAATATCAGTTTTAGAATAATAGTTGATGGGGATGCCTGAGTGGCTCAGTGGTTGAGGGTCTGCCTTCTGCTCAGGGCATGATCCCAGAGTCCCGAGATGGAGTCCCACATCGGGCTCCCTCCATGGAGCCTGCTTCTCCCTCTGCCTATGTCTCTGCCTCTCTCTCTCTCTGTGTCTCTCATGAATAAATATATATAAAAATATTTTTAAATATATAGAATAATAGTTGAAGACTTCAATATCCCACTATCAAAAATGGATAGAGCAACTGGACAAAGGCCAATAAGGAAATCAATAATTACCCAACACTGTATACCAACTAGATATAAACCAAATTATGTAGAACACTCTATCCAACAACTGCAGAAATTGAAGCATATGTCCACACAAAAATTTGAACACAAACATTCATAGTAACATTATTTATAATATTAAGAAGTGGAAACAATACAAAGTGCATTTACTGGTAAGTGAACAAATAAAATGTGATATATCTATACACTGAAATATTATTCAGCTTCTGATGGCCAACTACATCAATTTGACCAGCCACAGGGTGTTCAAATTAGACATTATTTCTAGGTGTGTCTGTGATTGTGTTTCCAAATGAGATTAGCATTTGAATTGGCAGACTCAGTAAAGTAGATCACCCTCTCCAGTGTGGATGGGCATCATCTAATCCATTGAGGGCATATAACAAAAGATAGAGAAAGGAGGAATTTGTCCCCCTTTTAAAATTTTTGTTACTAAAGCATAGTGTCATACAATTGTTCTATTAGTTGCACAACATAGTCACTGGAAAATTCTATACATAATGTAATACTTGCTATGAAAAGTGTAATCCATCACCATAACATTATTACAATATTATTGACTATAATTTCTATGCTGTACTTTCCTGTCTCTGTCTTATTTATTATATAACTAGAAGTTATATATAATCTTAATAATTTTATATATAATCGTAATTCCCTTCATCTATTTTGCCCATCCCTCCACCCCCACCTCTGACAACCTCCAGCTTGTTCTTTGTATTTATGAATCTGTTGGTTTGTTGCTTTGTTTGTTCATTTGTTTTGTTTTTTTCAATTCCACATATAGGTAAAATCATATGACACCTGTCTTTCTCTGTCTGACTTATTTCACTTAGCACAATACCCTCTAGGTCCATCCATGTTGTCACAAATGGAGAGATCTCATTACTTTTTATGGGTAAGTAATGTTCCTCTGTGAGAAATCATTTTTATCCATTGTTCCATGATGAACACCTAGGTTGCTTCCATATCTTGGCTACTGTAAACATTGAACATAAGGGTGCATACATTTTTTTGAATTAGCATTTTTGTTTTCTTTGGGTAAACACCCAGTAGTAGAATTACTGAATTTCATGATATTTTTAATTTTTTGAGGAACCTCCATACTGTACATTTCCACAGTCATCTTCTGCCCTCAGACTGGGATTTACACCATCAACTTCTCTGATTCTCAGGCCTTCACATTCAGACTGGATTATACCATCAGTTTTCCTGGGTCTCCAACTTGCAGATGGCAAATCATGGGACTTCTCAGCTTCCACAATGAACCAATTCCCTATAATAAGTTTCCTTACATATATATATATCCTATTGGTTCTGTTTCTCTGGGGAACTCTGACTAATACACAGCCATAAAAAAAAATAGAAAATGAAGTACTGATACATGCTACAAGTTGAATGAACTTTGAAAACATTATGTTCGATAAAGGGAGCCGATCACAAAAGACCACATAGTGTATGAATCCATTTATATGAAATGCCCAGAATAAGCAAGTCTATACAGACAGAAGGTAGATTATTATCTACTTAGGATTGAGGGGGTTGGGGGAAATGTGAAGTGACTGTTAAGGGATGTGAGGGGCTCTTGCTGGGGTGACGAAAATCATTGAAAATGATCATGGTGATAGTTGCACAACTTTGTGAATATATTAAAAACCATTGAATTGTACTCTCTTAGTAGGTAAATGTTATGGTGTGTGATTTATATCTCAATAAAGCTGTTTTTAAAAGCTATTAAAACCTATAAGGGAGTTAAGCAAGGTTGCAGAATACAAGATCAATACATAAAAATCAATTGTATTCTTTATATAGAAATAAATGAGCAAAAATGGAGTTTTTTAAAGTATCATTTACAATAATAACATAAAACCTGAAACAATCAGAGATAAATTTAACAAAACATGTGCAAGGCTTCTATGCTAAAAACTATAAAACACTGATAAGACCAAGACGTAAATAAATGAAAAGATATATGAATGCTCATAGATCAAAAGACTTAGAACTGTTAAGATGTTAATTCACCCCAAATTGATCTATGTATTGAATACAATCTGAATAGAGCCCCAGCAAATTTTTTTAATAAAAAATGGCAAGCTGATTCTAAAATTTATATGAGAAAATAAAGGATGTAGGCTAGTCAAGCATCATTTAAAAGAAAGACAAAATTGGAAGGTTCACAGTACCTGACTTCAAGATTTAATATAAAGCTACAGAAATCAACTTTACATTACTTATTATAAATATAATTACATTATTTTTTTGTGGTGAAAGGATAGATATGTAGATCAATGGAACAGAAGAGAGTTCAGAAATACACACACATTTACATGGTCAGTTGATTTTCAACAAACATGTAATTCAAAGAAGAATGTATTTTCAATAAATGATACTAAAACATTTCAACATACCTATGTAAAAAACAGAAAACAGAAAAACCCAAAAGAACCTTGACTCACACCTCATCGCATATACAAAATTAAGTCAAAATGGGTCATAGATCTAAATGGAAAACTTTAAATCATGAAACTTCTAAAAGAAAACGTGCAATGGAATACATGTGATTTTGGAGAAGGCAAAAAAAAAAACATTTAATGGGATACAAAAGCATAAGTCACAAAAGAAAAAATTAATCAGTTGGACCATCAAATTTAAGAGAATGTAAAGACAAGTCTAAGATGGGGAGGAAACACTTGTGATGTACATATCTGATAAGAGATTTTTATCCAGAAATATAAAGAACTCTCACAACTCAGTAATGCAAAGCAACCAATTAAAAAATGAGCAAAACATGAGAACAGACAGCAAAAATGGAATGTGAGTGGTACGTAAATAGGTACATAAAAAGAAAATATCACTTGCCATGGAGGAATGCAATTCTAAACCACAGTAAGAAATCACAACACATTTACCAGAATGCATAAAATATTTTAACTGACAATAACAAGTACTAATAAAGACGTAAAAACATTTGGAATTCTCATATATCTTTGGCGGATACAGTCATTTTGGAGAACAAATTGACAGTCTCTTTAAAAAGTTAAACATATACTTGCCATAAGACCTAATAATCCCACTCCTATGTATTCCCCCAAGAGGAAAGAAAACAGACCTCCAACAAAGACCTATACACAAATATTTACAGAAGTTTTATTACTAGGCCCCTCCAAACTAGAAACAACCCAGAAGTCCAACAACTGGTGACTGGATGACCAAATTATGGCACACAGTAAAAGGAACAAACTGATATGAATAATATGGAGGGATCTTAAAAGCATTATGCTAAGTGGAAGAAGTCAGATACAAAAGGGGTTTTACTATATTATTTCATTTGTATGACATTCTGGAAAAAATAAAATGATAAGGACAGATATCAATTCACCAATGACCAGAAGGAGCTTTCTGGGATGATAGTAGTGTTCTCTATCTTGATTATTGTGGTGGTTACCCAAGTGTATATACATCTGTCAAATTCATAGAATGGTATACCTAAAATGATACATTTTCCTGAATGTAATGTACATCTCTATAAATCCAACTTCCGAGAAATTCAGTATTATCTGCAGAGTTCAACTTTATACCATCAGCAGTTACATTGCTCTCCCTATTATATGCTGCACATTTGCTGCACTAAGTAGTCTCTTACTTTCAACTGAGGTTAATGGAGGAGCAAGATATTTATATTTATAAAAGAGGGAGATACCACCTTATTTTTAACCACCTTCCTTCTTCCTTCATACTTTTTATGTTCTTTATCATGTCTAAATGGAAATTAATTTATCACTGATTTTATTGTACTTGATATTATAATTTTTCTTGTAAAACAGAGATTTTGATCTTAATTGATACCACAAAATATGAATAATTCCCAAATCGACATTTTCCTGAAAGATTAATAGTCTAAATGGAATCAAATAACTACAAATTAAATACAGTTATTAGAAGTTACTTTATTTAATGTTAAAAATGCTATCCTGCCAAACAATTCCATAAAAACTGGAATTATAAAAGATAATTGAAACTCTATTATTCTGCCTACTACTCTTATTTAAATTTGTATAAACATTTACCAGTTCCAAAAGAATAAAAGCTTCCTAAAGTTATCTAGCTAACACATTCTCTCTTAACATGCATATGAGTCTATTTTCCTATCAGGCTATTTTCCTATTTATTTAAATATTTGAAACTTAGCAATTATTTTGCACATAAAATTAACATCTTTCAATTATCATTAGTCATCATACTATTTTACCCTAGAATAATACATATATGTATATTCACGAACTAATTGAAATATTTCAATATATAAAGCACAAAAGATTTTTCAGTTTGAGTTACTTCTGAAATGCCTACCTATGTTTGAAAATGTTCAAATATTAATAATAAATTCAAATGACACAGCCTTGTTTGTAATCCTGATGCCATTACATTGGTTAAACATGATGTCTGTCTCCTAATCACAGGAACATTGAGAGTGGACAATCGGGACACTTGGGTGGCTCAGCAGTTGAGCATCTGCCTTTGACTCAGGGCCTGATCCGGGGGTCCTGAGATCAAGTCCCACATCGGGCTCCCCACAGGGAGCCTGCTTCTCCCTCTGCCTATGTCTCTGCCTCTCTCTGTGTGTCTCTCATGAATAAATAAATAAAATCTTTAAAAAATAAAGAAAGAAAGAAAGAAAGTGGACAATCTCAGAGATCTCAGGAATGACACTGAAATAGGCACTCGACTAAGTTGACCTTCCAAAGGCTGAAGCCCAGATTCAATAGGAGGGCTTGGCTGAGTTGGAAGGCTGAAACCAAACTTGGGTCATGGTTTTCATCTGTACTGGGATGTCTCTTATGGGACGTCCACAGGGAAGTTGGCTTCCCAGAACACCAGAAACAGCTCTACAGCCCAGCAACAAATCTTTATTGAATGCCACCATGTGCTGAGCTCTATGCTAGGGATATAGTGGCAAACAAGAGACTCTGGTTGGAGAGAGAAGTAACCTGTAACTCTGCAGTGTGCCAGAGAGATATGGTTGCATCATGGCCCCAATTATGCCATTAGCATACCAGCATAAGGTGTCCCATAAATCCTATGAACTGAAGAGTGAGCCCAACAGAGAGGAGGGGGCACAAAGAAAGGGCTCCTACGCAAAGATTCAGAAGATGTTTGTTAAATAAACCAATTTCAAATTCCAAGGTACTCACACCAGCCCACTTCCCCGCTGGCTATGAACCTACCCCCTGCCAAGTTTAGAGCACAGGCACAAAGGAAGAAGCCAACCTTGACTACATCCGCCTGCTGGCAGCCCTTCTGCAAACACACCAGTATTTACACATTCTGGTCTACACTTCCTGCTGCCTCTTCCTTTCTCTACCCTGCTCTTGGAACCCCAGGGCTTGGGGAGAAACAGGGCTATGGAAACTAGATTCATTCCTTGGAGTCGGCTGTTTTCTACCCCGACCCCTCTTCTTGGACAGAAGGAAATGCCCACAGTAGCAACCTAGAATTTTCTGATTGCCAGCAACAGACTCCAGCCAATTTATGTAAAAATGTCATTGGAAGAGTTCAGTGTTGCGTGCAGAACTGAGAAAAAAAGCACAACAGGGATGGGAAAGAACAGCAAGCAGGGCAGCTCTGGGACAGAAAGCGGTGAGCAGGCTTTCTGATGTGGCTGCCACCATAAATCAGTCATAACCAACTTTAGGTTTTGTTGTGGCAGTGGCTGTTGTTTCTGCTCCAGATTCCATTTAAAAAAAAACAAAAACAAAAACAAAACAAAACAAAAACCTTTGGCTGGAGGAAAGCAAGCATGCAGATTGATGGTCCTCCAAAGACTGCCAAAACCATGGGGGAGAGGGGCACCCTAAGATGAGACTGGGAAGTTCTGACTCCAAAAGAGAATGGATGCCTCCTACATATACTCTCTTGGCATCTTGTCAAAAACGGGAAACAGCAGGAGTGCCTACCAGGGAGACCTGATCTAATGGAGGGTCCCCTGCAGAACTCATGTCTGCACTGGGTCCCACAGGACAAGAAGTTAGTGAGATTTGGGGGTGAATGTGGGAGAGCACTGAACAAAGCAGAACCACAGGAGCAAAGGAGGGAAGAGATCCATGCAACCTTCCAGATACTCTCTCCACCATCCAACACTGGCCCCTCACAGTGGACATTTGTCATTTGCCAGCATCCATCCCTCTTCTTCTAGTGACACCTCCTAAATTTCAGTTCCAGAGCCACCCTACCCCCATCCACCCTCACACCACCTCTCCTGGGTCGAGGGGTGGAACTTGCAATGCAGGGCTTAAGCCAGTGGCCAGGTTTATCCAACTGATCACCATGATGAGTCAAGACCTGAGCCAGACCACTCAGAGTAAACCTAAAGGCTTCTGAGAAATGGTGATATTTTTTTTTCCCACCAGACTAAAACACCTAAATGTCGGGGGAATGGGTGATCTCTGTACCTTTTGCTCAATTTTTTTTTTAAGAATTTTATTTTATTTTATTTATGATAGTCACAGAGAGAGAGAGAGAGGCGCAGAGACACAGGCAGAGGGAGGAGAAGCAGGCTCCATGCACCGGGAGCCCGACGTGGGATTCGATCCTGGATCTCCAGGATCGCGCCCTGGGCCAAAGGCAGGCGCCAAACCGCTGCGCCACCCAGGGATCCCCCTTTTGCTCAATTTTGCTGTGAACTTAAAAGTGCTCTTTAAAAAATAATCTATTTAAAAACAAACAAATAACAACAGCAAAACTCTGAATGGTGTAAGGTCTGGAAAGCTTGAAGCCATCCATGATGCCATCACAGGGAGCCTGAGAACAAAGCCAATACCTAGAGAAGAGCCCAGACCAGGATTTGTTTGATGACATTTTTTGAGCTGCTGGGTCAAGCTGCATCTAAACCCAGGACTCTCCCTGGACCTTTTTTAAAAGATTTTATTTAGTTATTCATGAGGGACACGGAGAGAGAGGCAGAGACATGGGAAGAGGGAGAAGCAGGCACCATGTGAGGAGCCTGATGCAGGATTTGATCTCCGGACCCTGGGATCACAACCTGAGCAGAAGGCAGACACTCAACCACTGAGCCACCCAGGTGCCTCTGGACTTTTTTTTTTTTTCAGTGACCTAAACCAGCAAATTCCATTTGGCTTCAACAAGCTCTCTCCCACCACTCCCTATATCATCTGGAATGAGAATCAGAGCCTTTTACATCTGAGAGCAGGGTCACTCCAAAGGCCCAGAGACCCAGGAAACCAACTGGAAAACCTGGGCTCAGGATGAGCTGAGCTCATGCAGCAGGACAAACTTTTGCTCAGCAGCCAAATTGGCCTGGGTTCAAATGTGGTTCTCACCTCTTCCCTGGGTGGCCTTGGGCTAGTGACTTGACATCTCTGGGTCTAAATTTCCTCATCTATAAAATAGGGATGATAATGAGATTGCCCTCGTAGCATCACTGCAAGGACTGACAGGTTGCACATAAAACATCTGGCTTGAAGCCACCCTCTAACATGTGTTAGCTGTTAGTAAAACACCCTCTGCCAAGAGGGACTGACACTGGTGCTCAATTCCCACAGATGAACTGCTAATCTGGGGGAAACCGCGAGCTTGCTCCTAGATTACCCAGATGCATATTACAGGGGCTTTAGAGAGATATATTTTTGGCTACTCTAGATCCAACAAGAACAAAAAGACCTGCGTGTTCCAAAGCTAGGTGCTTTCCAGAAGCCAGACCAGGAAATAAAGGTGACGTCTCTGGTAAATGTTTTTTGTTACAGAGCAGCTAGCTCTTTGCTAATCCTCTGCAATTTTCCCTATTATTTTCCCATGTGGGGACCTCCTTTTTGCTGACAAACCCTCATCCCTGGCCATGCACCCCATGCCCTGGGATTTGCCTATCCTGAGATTGGCTCTACCATTCCATATCCTTATCCGGTAAATGGGCCCTGCCTTTGGAATGCACCATCCCACGGCCAGCTCTGCAGCGTGGCTTCCCTCCTTGATAATTGTATCACCTACATTGCTGGCTCAGACCCAGTGCCAGCCAATCCCAAGCCTTCCTGGAACCTTACATATGAGTTCCAGCAACCGTGAATTACCCATTAGAGCACTATTGCAATTGGGACCATGGTTGCCTGCCAAAAACAGAATATCGTGCTGCAATGGCTCACTCTGATAGGGGTTTATTCATCTCCTACAATAAGGAACAAGCAGCCAAGAGATGGGATGACAGCTCATCTCCATGCTTCTGCTCTGCCATCCTTAGCTTTCTTCCTCAGATCTTTTGTCTCATGGTTACAAGATAGCTACCATCCTTCCAGATCTCAGGTGTGCATTAAAGACAGAACACATAAGAAAAAAGAAGCAACAAAGAATATACTTATATCAAAAAAAAGCAAAGCTTCCCCAGAAATCCTCAGCTTATGACTCACTGGCTAAAAGTATGTCGCATGGTCACATCCAGCTACAAAGGAGTCTGGGGAATAGGTATTCTTAGGTGGAAACACTGACATACAAATAAAATATGGGTAATGTTAGTAAGGAAAAAGGATAAAGTAATATAGAGTTAAATAGGGGTCAGCAAACTCTAAGCAGTGAACCACATCTGGCCCATGGCCTATCTTACAAAGTTTTATTAAAACACAGCTGTACCCATTTGTTTGTAACATTACAACAGCAGTGTTGAGTAGTTGCTACAGAGACCTAATGGCTCACAGAATCTAAAATATTTACTTTTTGGTCATTTACAGAAAAAGTTTGTCAATTCCTAGGGTAGACAATTAGCAATGTCTACCACATGTACCAGCAAAGGAAAGACATAATTTTTTTTTCTGGAAAGAATATATTATTTTCAGAAGAACACTCCAATCTTCATAAAAAAAATCAGATATGGAAAGAACCAGATGTCCACTAACAGATGAATGGATAATGAAGATGTGGTATATATATATATAATGGAATACTTATTCTCAGCCATCAAAAAGAATGAAATTTTGCCACTTGCAATGACATGGGTGGAACTAGAGGGTATTATGCTAAGCGAAGTAAGTCAGAGAAAGACAAATACCGTATAATTTCACTCAAATGTGGAATTTAAAAATAAAATAAGATAAAATCAGAAAGTGAAGCAAACCATAAGAGACTCTTAACTACAGGGAACACACTGAGGATTGCCCGAGGGGAGGGGGTTGGGGGATGGAGTAATGGGTGATGGGTGCTAAGGAGGGCACTGATGCAATGAACACTGGGTGTTACATGCAACTGATGAACCACCAAAATTCTACCCCTGAAACTATTAATACTCTATATGTTAACTAAATTGAATTTAAATTTTAAAAAATTTAAGGAAAAATCAGAACACTTTTTGTTCTGCTTACATTTATTTTAGAGTTTAGTATTAATTTTTAATTTTGAATTATATATGGGATAAATGAAGAACCTCATAAACTTTCAAGGCTTAGGGATGATAAAGGTCTTAAATTGGCCTTGATTTTCAAGCACTTCTTCTAGTGGTCTGACTCCCATTCATTCCACAAATAGGTACTGAGCATCTACTATGGCAGGGTCGTGCTAGGTCCTAGACAAGGACAGTATAGATGAATGGATGAATAGATAGATAGATAGATAGATAGATAGATAGATAGATAGATAGATAGATGATAGATAGATAAACTGAGAGCAAGAGAGAGAATCAGAGATCATTATAATTATATCATGCCTTCAGGGACACCTGGGTGGCTCAGTGGTTGAGCACCTGCCTTTGGCTCAGGGCATGATCCCAGAGTCCCGGGATCGAGTCCCACATCGGGCTCCTTGTGTGGAGCCTGCTTCTCCCTCTGCCTGTGTCTCTGTCTCTCTGTCTCTCTCTGTCATGAATAAATAAATAAAATCTTTTTTAAAAATTATGTCATGCCTTCTAATTTTGGTAGACAACTAGTAGCGTCCACCACACAAAGCAGGCTCAATGAGTCCTTGTTGAACTCAGGGATGAGATAGTTGACATCTGTGTGTTCCCAGAAACTCTCAGGTCCTACTGGTGCAGATCCACTGTCCCCTACACCTGGAGGTTACTTCCAGCCACTCCGTCTTGCCTGCAAAGATCGCCTTCTGACGTCATCACTGGCTCCCAGCCAAGGCAAGAATAGAACTACACCCGTAAAGGGCCCTCCTTCCTGGATTATTACAGCATTTCGCCTGCCACGTTGATGACCTTATGCTCTGCCTCCCACCAAGTTCACACACTAGGTAATTACTCTGGACAAGACCTAAAACCTCACCCTTGATGAATGGTTTAGACAATTAAGAATCCTTAAGAAAAATTCAAAAACAAATGTATTGTGCAAAGTGTACACCTCCTGAGGCCTCAGACCCCTAAGAAACACACCCCTCCCCCTTTTCCCTCAGGAGGAACAAAAAGAATTAGAACCTTGAGAAACTGGCTATACGGGCCTATTATAACCTTCATGCAGGGGAGTGACGCTGATGGGGAAATTTCAGGTAAAATGTAAGGGCAGAGATTGGAGGCAGGGATACACATTGGTCAGCTGGCTTGCAGAGATCCCAGGCTGTGCCCCACATACCTAGCATGGACTGCCCCCGGTCTCTCCCAGTGAAGATCATCTGGCCTATATACAGTATGTATCTCTTCCCTAGGGGTTCAATGTGGCAGCACATTCATCAGATAAATTAATTCTGTTAATGTGCCAAGGAGAAGGGCCCTTCCAGGAAACCAGGTCATCTCATAGATGTGTTGGCCCTGTTTGCTATTAAATTATTTGTCATAGTGAAACATCAGGCCTAAGAGGGAAGAGCAAAGAGGCAATGCTTCTGAACAAACGAAACCCACAGCCTTCAAAGTTTGGCTCTGGAATGAGACCCTCCAAGTGGGATTCTGATGACCAGTTCAGGCCCTTTCAGTCCTTTAGTCCCCAAAAGGGTAATTTGATCCCAAAGGTGACAAGATGACCAGGTGGCATTCTCCACCAGGACACCAGCCCATAAGTAGGAAGCAGAAAGGCCCAGAAGGGAGAGTAGTGTAGGTCCCACAGAGCAAGGGCCAGAGGTCTGATGGAAGAGAATAGGCCAGAGGCAGGCTCACCCTGGGGCGTTTGCACCTGCCATGGGGCTGCTGGACAGTGCTTATTTACCTGTAACCCTACAGCCTCCACATATCCCACCAAGGCCTGTGTTAAGCTGGGCGCAGGATTTATGCAGTCAGCATATGAGACTTTTTTTTTTTTTTTTAATATTTTACTTATTCATGAGAGACACAGAATGAGAGTCAGAGACACAGGCAGAGGGAGAAGCAGGCTCCATGCAGGGAGCCCGACGTGGGACTCCATCCCGGGTCTCCAGGATCACACCCTGGGCTGAAGGCAGCGCTAAACCGCTGAGCCACCTGGGCTGCCCAGCATATGAGGCTTTAAATGTACCCCCATAGGTTTTACCCTTTTATTATGGAAATTTTCAAATGTACACAAAAGTAAAATGACCCTTAAAACCCCCCTGTACCTCTCCCCAGCTTCAACAATTATCAACATTTTGCCTATCTTGTTTTACCTGCCTATCCACCTCTTTTTTTTCCCCCTTTGGTGAGTATTCTGAGTACTTTAAAGCAAATCTAAGACATCTCACCTGTACATTATATCATACTAATTAAATGGTGTTTGAAATACTACAAACAGACAGTAGCCCCTACTTTCAACCGTACCAGCCAGAGTAATAAGCAAGGAGATTGAGACACCTTGGTTTAGTCCTGCCAGCCGCCTTCTTTTCACAACAAAGAGAACTCAGAAGTGAGCCACCCCGCGATGTCGGTGCCAAAGCAAGAACCAGGGAGAAGTCGGCCCTCAGGCTGCCTGGTGAGTGGCGGACCCATGGCTGATGAGCGACTTCCGAGGCCCGGGTCCTGGGGGAGGGCAGAGGACCCCCCACTCACTCTTGGCAGGAAGCGGTTCCAGCACACACTTCTGGAAGCGCAGGCCCCGGGTGAGCAGCTGGCCAGGGATGAAGCCGGGTCCCAGGATATGCAAGCTGCGGTGATTGGAGTGGGGTATCCCGGGTGGCCGGGGTACTGGGGTTGGGGTGGCCTATGGAGACAAGAGGAGGCTCGTTCCCACGACTGGCGGGAAACCCGGGACCAAGGTCGGCTAGGGCCGGGGTAGTCAGGCCGCCGCCCCGGGGCCCACGTGGGGCGCAGGCAGCCGAGGCTGGCTTGGCGCCCACGCCTGGGGCTGGGAGCAGGAAGTCGTCTCCAGGGGGCGCGGCCCTGGGCGCGGTGCTGCAGGTGCGGCGCTGCAGGTGCAGCGCTCGGGAGCCGGGCGGGCGGCCAGTACCGAGGAGGAGGTGAGCGTGGGGTCGCGGTCGAGACCGGGGAACGCCGGCCCCGGGGCCAGAGCTGGCGGCTGGGCCCGGCTTGGGGAAGGGGTTTTTAGAAGGGGAAGGGAGCCTGGGGGGTGGAGGGGGGGGGATGTTGCCTTGATGCTTGCATGGGAGGTCTTCTCAAATGGGGTGGGGGGCGCAGACTGATTGAAGTCCTGCAGGGATATTGTGGCCTCCGGCCTCACGGAGCGCCACGGGGCGGGGGGGTGGTGTCTCATGCCTGTAAGAGGGATGGGGGGAGTAAAAGTGGGAGAAAAGAAGGGAATGCGACGGGAGTGAGCTGGGGATAGTAGAGGAACGGGGCGGGGTTTGGGGGGGCTGGTATGGGGCCTCGACGCCCAGGGACGCGAGGCGCTGCGGAGGCCCTGGGGAGGCGGTCGGGCCCGGGCTGGGGGCCAGGGGGAGTGAGCTTCTGGAGGGGGATGCAGCTGGGCGGGGGGCGGGGCTTACAGCAAAGGGGCCGAGGCTCAAGCACCTATAGAAGCCTTCCGCGGCGGCCGATCCCCACCCCCACCCCCCACCATCCCCGAGCGGGCAACGCACTGGGTCCGAGAGGCGGCGGGGGCCCAGACGCGAGCCGGACTCGGAAGGCGGTGTCTCGCCGGCTGCGGCTTTAAGGACGACGCCGGGCGTGCGGGCCCTTTAAGGAGGGGTCGGGGGCGTGTCAGGAAATGAGTCTTGGGCCCGCCTCTCCCGGGAGGGCGGCCGCGGACGTCCGGGGGCTCGGGGGCTGCGCGCGAGCTGGGGCTCGGGGGGCGGCGCGCTGCGGGCTGCGGCCGGCCCGGCCTCCTCCCGCGTCCTTCGGACCCCGCCCTGGGCACCTCTGACCTTCCCTGCACCCCTCTCCCGAACCCCTCGCACGGCCCCCTCCAATCAGCTTCCTGCACGCCTCCCCTTTCTCCCTGCAAACGCCCATGCCTCCCCGTCTTCCCCACGCCGCCCTGCGCCCGCCCCGGCACCTTCGCCCTGCCTTCCTCCGCCCCCTCCTCCTCCCCCTCCCCCTCCCCCTCCTTCCTGAGACCCGTCCCTACCGGGCTCCGGCCCCCTCTCCCCTGACAGGTCTTCTGTCTAACGTGAGCCTCTTCCTCTCCCCCCTCTCGTGTCTTGTCTCATGAGCCCCTCCGGGTGGGGGCAGGTGGTGGGGCTCCCGCCAAAGCAGAGCCTGTGGATGGGGAGGCCTCTAGGCCATCCCCCCCCTGACAGTTGAGGGCTGCGGCTTGCAGAAGGCAGACGGGAGCTGACAGCCCTGTACTCCAGTTCTGGTAGGGTGACCCGGTTCCTCTGCTACCATGAACAGGGCCCCCCTGAAGCGGTCCAGGATCCTGCACATGGCACTGATGGGGGCTTCCGACCCCTTGGGAGAGGCAGAAGCCATCAAGGAGAAGCCCTTTTTGCTACGGGCATTGCAGATCACACTGGTGGTGTCCCTCTACTGGGTCACCTCCATCTCCATGGTGTTCCTTAATAAGTACCTGCTGGACAGCCCCTCCCTACAGCTGGACACCCCCATCTTCGTCACCTTCTACCAGTGCCTGGTGACCACGCTGCTGTGCAAGAGCCTCAGCACACTGGCTGCCTTCTGCCCTGGTGCCATGGACTTTCCCACCCTGCGCCTGGACCTCAGGGTGGCCCGCAGTGTCCTGCCCCTGTCAGTGGTCTTCATCGGCATGATCACCTTCAATAACCTCTGCCTCAAGTATGTCGGGGTGGCCTTCTACAACGTGGGCCGCTCACTCACCACCGTCTTCAATGTACTGCTATCCTACCTGCTGCTCAAGCAGACCACCTCCTTCTATGCCTTGCTCACCTGCGGCATCATCATTGGTGAGTGGCCAGCCAGGACCATGGGGAGTGGGGGCAGGGGAGGGAACGGGGGCCAAAACCTCAGGGAGCGACCGTGCCAAGCATCTTTGGGCTTTGTCTGTCCCTGCTCCCTTGCACAGAGTCATATGAGGAAGAGTCTGGGCCCAGAGACAATAAGTTAGAGGCCCAGCAAGTTAGAGGCCTAGCCAGGGCCCCTCATAACAAGATAGCATTATAATCTAAATTTCACAAAGGGGAAAAAAAAAAACAAGATAGAGAGAAGTTGAGTAATTTGTTGAAGATCACACAGCTGATAAGTGGCAGAGCTGGAGTCTGATCTCAAGCAGGCTGGCTCCATATGCTTGTCCACTCTATTGCTTCTCAGGGGTTCAAGGGCCCTGACTCCCTATCCAGTGCTATTTCCAGAGGAAAATACATCTTATAATAAGTATACATCACCGTCTGGGCCTGCAGGCTCATAGTCATGGCTAAGAAAGTGAAGAGAAATAAGCTTGGTGAGGTCTTAGCTGTCTTTCCACAGTTGACCCCTAGAAGAGAAGAATTACTGATGGGGACATTGTGCCAATCATTCACATATGGCATCTTCTTTGTTCCCCTGGAGATCCCCTCGGTGGTAGTATCTCCCTAATTAACTCCATACAAACAAGGAAACTGAAGATCAGAGAGGTTAAGGTACTTGGCCAGGGCCACACAGCTAGAAAGTAGCCAGGCTGGGGCACAAACCCAGATTGGCCAGACTCCCAGGCCTATGCTTTTAACGCCCCCGACTCTGCTCCTGTGCCCTAGAGATTGCAGCTGTGCCCTCCAAGGCAGTACATGACCACATGTGTCTATTTCAGTTTAATTCAACTTCAGTGACATGTTTAACATTCAGCTGCAGGTGTTAGAGTGTGAATCTGTGGCCACATTTCCAGTGCTCAGTAGCCACATGTGGCCAGTGGCTACTGTCTTGGAAGCGCAGATTACGGAACATTTCCATCCTCACAGAATGGTTTTTTGCAGCACTCTACTCTGGGTAAGAGTGCACCCACTTCCTTCTGAATCCTCCCAGGACTCTGATATCCAGGAACGTGGTCTTTCTTCGAACCTGTTTTTCCTGGTGCTGTCAAGCTCATGTTGATTGACCTACATATTCTTCACTGGTGTCTCAGAGTCCTCAGGCTGAGGCACACAGGTGGCAGGCAGGAGAGGGGCCCTTTCCCTGCCACCCGTCCTAGAAAATGTTACCCTCATTGACCAGCTGCTGGATCTCAGACTACTCAGTCCAGATCCAGGAAGGGAGAGGGGACAAGGCTGAAGTTAGGGTAGAAGGAGCAGCTGAGACCTCTGGCAGATTTTCACTTGTCCCTCAGAGTCCCAGGGCTCACTTAGCAAATGCCCACTGGATCTCCACTTTGGCCATGAAGACCCTGGGAGTAGGGGGCAGAGGGAGAGGGGAGCCTGGATGGGGGGCAGGGAGAATTTGCATGCGGAAAAGTGAAGTTACTAGGGAAACTAGGCCCAAGTCCTAAAAGTAATCAAAGTAGCTGATGGTGTGATAGCTCTGAGAAAGGGCATTCGCTGGCCCTACTGATGGGGCCCAGGGGCCGGGGAGGCTGGTGCTCTCTGCCTGCCCCAGACCCAGCCCCCCTCTCTGCTGTGCTTCCCCTCAAGATGGGTCTCTGGTGATGATTCCTGGGTCACTGCTCCTTTCATTGTACCTTTCAGAGCTCCTTCTGGGTGCAAGCCCCTCTAGGATGCAGAACCTCATGGTGGATGTCCCCTCTGGACTTGGAAAGCAAGGAGCCAGGGGACAGAGGGTGCCCTGGCTAATCCTCCCAGAGCAGGCCTATAGATACCTGTTGGCAAAGGTTCTGCCAAGAAAAAAAAATACCATGCATGAGTGCCTACACTCCTTTTCTCCTTCAACCTTTAAAACCACCTCCTGAACAACCTCCATTCACATCATTCATTAATTCATTCAACAAATATGGCCACGCACAAGCCAGAGACCATGCTAAACTTTGGGGATGCGAATTTGGCAAAGGCAGATGGGGTGCCTATGCTCCGAAGGCATGGTGGTGATGTATGGCAGTGAGTTATGCTGCAGGGGTGAGGCTGTGATTGGATTGTAGAAAGGAACCTGGTGGGGAAGAGTGAACCCAAGTGAGGGGTGGAGAAGAGGAAACCCAAGTGGGGGTAGAGAGGAAGAGGGGGTTGGGAATGGGGTAATCTAAGCAGGCCTTCTGAAAGTACTGGAGGGGTATAAGGAAGGGGTGAGGAGAGAATGTTCTAGGCAGAATTAAGTACCTGTGCATTTCTTCCTGTTTGGGCCAGAGCAGGAATCGCCAGACAGGAGGCTGCCTAAGTTAAGGGAGTTGGTATGTTTCCTGGGGTAGTAGGTGAGGAGGGGCTTTAAGCCAGGACAGGACCTGAGCAGATCTATCTGTACCTTAGGAAGACCTGGTTACGAGGTGGGAAGTAGTTTGCTTGGGGGGGGGGGGGGGTGTCAAGAAAGTTATCATATCATCTAAGATGAAGGAAATGGGAGCTCTGAAAAGTTAAGCCAACTTCCTCAGGCCACCCAGGCTCTAAATGGCAGAACCAGATCGAACCCCAAATCTCTCTGACACCAAAACTTTTCGTCCTCCCCCATGTTCCAGATGCTGTGGTAGGGGATACAGCCCATGTAAGATTCAGCCCCTGGCTCCTGGGAGGGTGGTGCCTCACTAAAGAGATGGGCAGGTGCCTAACAGCCTAGGGCAGGCAAGGAGTCTTGCAGGGAAGCCCAGGCAGGGAGAGGCCAGGAGGAGTTGGGGGGGGCGGGGGTGGCTGGAGGTATCAAGAAAGACTTACTCCCTTGAGAGGCCAGCTTTGACCTTGAAGAATGCATAAAATTTCCCAGGAAGGAGGAGGAGGGTGTTTCTGGTGCAGGAAATGAACGAGGACACTGAGTCCCCACATGAGGAACAGGGAGATGAGAGAGACAACTTGGGACAATCGTAGGACAGAGACAGGCAAGGAAGGGTGCGGGAAGCCCAGTGTGCCAGGCTGAAGAGCGTAGACTTGATGGTGGGCAATGGGGAGCCATGGAAGCTGTGTGAGCAGGAGGTGACACAAGATGAGAGTGTCCCAAAGAGAGTCCGGCCACAGGTGATTCTAACCCATTATAGGCTCCCATTTTACAGACAAGGAAGCCACGGCTCTGAGACCTTAAATCACTTACCCAGGGTCACCTTAACCATGAAGCACTCAGCCCTTTGGAGCTCATTTCTGATACAACTTTCCAGATGCCTCAGGCCAGCACAGTCTTGGGTTATGGGTTCTCTGAGCACACTGCACTGTTTTTATGACCCTCATTACAACTGTAATTAAAGAAATAATTGGGAAATGAATCGTTTTAATGTCTTCCTCTGCTAGAATGTAAGCTCCTGAGAAAGCGTTCATGTCCGGGGCCACTTCCCAGCCCTTGTGTGGTGCTCTGCACATCATAGAGCGTTTATTGCAGAGAGGGCTGGAGGATGGGACGGTGAGGGCAGCATTAGTCTGTGAACTCTGGTAGCAAAATTCTCTTTCTCTTCCCCATCTTCACGCCCCTTGCCCTACTCCTCTCCCCACTGCAGGTGGCTTCTGGCTTGGTGTGGACCAGGAGGGGGCTGAGGGTACCCTGTCTTGGACGGGCACCCTCTTTGGCGTGTTAGCCAGCCTCTGCGTCTCTCTCAACGCCATCTACACCAAGAAGGTGCTCCCGGCAGTGGATGGCAGCATCTGGCGCCTGACCTTCTACAACAATGTCAACGCCTGTGTCCTCTTCCTGCCCCTGCTCCTGCTGCTGGGGGAGCTTCAAACCCTCCTCAACTTTTCCCAGCTGGGCAGCACCCACTTCTGGGGCATGATGACACTGGGCGGCCTGTTTGGCTTTGCCATCGGCTACGTGACAGGTCTACAGATCAAGTTCACCAGCCCCCTGACCCATAATGTGTCTGGCACGGCCAAAGCCTGTGCCCAAACGGTGCTGGCTGTGCTCTACTACGAGGAGACCAAGAGCTTCCTCTGGTGGACAAGCAACATGATGGTGCTGGGGGGTTCCTCTGCCTACACCTGGGTCAGGGGCTGGGAGATGAAGAAGATTCAGGAGGAGCCCAGCCCCAAAGAGGATGAGAAGAGCAGCATGGGGGTGTGAGCTCCTCCAGAGACCTGGGGATGGCACAATAAGGGAGAATGCCCAGGGTAAGGCCAGAAGAGCCATGAAGGCATCTCTCTGGACCCTGAGAATGTCGTCTGGAGGGAGTACTGTTTGTACTGTTTACAAACGTGATCACAATCAGGTGGTTGAAACGGAACCAGTGTTTTCAAGTGATGTCAGAAAGTTGCCAAACCTATCTCAACCCCCTTTCCTGTTTCTGGGTTTTGTCCTCCCTTAGGGAGGAGGGACCCCAGGGGAACAGACAGATTCTCTAGAAAAACACTAGCTTTCAGGGAGTAAGAGAAAGTGCGGCACCCCCTCCTGTTCCCCTTCCAAGGGCTTCTACCTCCACGTGACCTTTGGAGTTGGGATGGGCCACAATCTTTAAGGGACACCAGTAAGTCTTCCCTTATACTCAGGGGAGATGGGGGTGTGACCCCACCACAGGCCAACTGAAGGGATTTGGGAAACCTCATATCTCTGGGTCCCAGGATGCAGTGAAGCTTTGACCCCACAAATCAGCCTTCTAGAGGAGAGTGTGGGCTGGGCTAAGGGAGGAAACAAGACAGACCCATGTTGTCTCTTCTCTGTGTCGAGACCAACAGGCCCCATGGAAGGGCACAAAGGATCACGCGTGCCCAACCCTGGCCCAGGAACCCCAGGAACCTCTGGGAATAGGCCTGGGAATGGGGCACATCATAGGAAAGCACCCTCTCCCCACCATCCGCACCCTGTGTTCCCAACTTTTGAACACAGGGGAGCCATACAGCTTTTACAGGTTGGGCAGGGTCGTTAACACCCACCCCAATCCCTGATACTGAGCAGTGACTCAGGTAAGCCCTCGGGGGGGTGGAGCCAGGTAGCCCTCCCAGCTCCGCCTTCTCAGAGCTTCATCCCCTGGGGGCTGGTGGAGCCAGGGCCCTGGCTCTGAACTTCCCACCTCAGTGGTGCTGTGCCATCCCCAATCTGATCCCTGTGCAGGTAATGTAAACTGACTATGTCAAAGGCCATCAACTGACCATTCTGCTTTATCCATGAAGTTAGGACTGAAAGAAACTGCTCCTCCCTTCACCAATCCCCTGTGGCCGCAGGATGGCCCTCATGCCCCCATCCCTTCTGTTGCACATTCTGTTCCATATCCTGGAGGTAATCCCTGATGTTTTTAGCCCCTCATGGGGAAAGGCCGGAGGGCATGGTCTTCTAATTCACCGAGGTTTCTAATGAGGTTAGTAGGGTCTGATGCCCTGAAGTGAGTGAATTTCATTAAAGGTGGGAGTAAGACATTGTAATGTAAACCCTTACTGTTGGTGTTCTTTTCTGCAAATTAGGTGCCTGACTTAGCTCTGATGGCTAAAGCATCCACTTCAGAGATTGCCAGCCACAGGACAGGACAGAGAGCCAAGTGGGGAGGGGGCCTGTGTTTTAAAGATCTTGGTTGATTTCAGTAACTGATCGGTTGGGTCATTTGTTTTGTTGTTGTTGTTGTCGTCGTCGTTTTCCTCTTCCTACACTTTCAATTTCCACTCTGATGTTCTGAATCCACCAGTAAAGTGTGAGCCCACAAAATCCTCAACCCCAATAAAAGCAGAGCCCCAGGCCGGTGTGTGCTCTCTCAGTCTCTCTCCCTTCCCCCACACCCACCCCCACTCCCGCATCACTGTGTGGCCCCAGGTGTGCTGTGTAGTTTCCAGATCCTGTAAGGAATAAACCTTTATTTTTTTCAATGTTTTCTGATGGTTATTGCTGGAGGGTATCTTGGAATCTTAAGAACCACAAGGCTCGGTCCCACTGCAGCATTTCTTGGTGACAGGCTGAGACCAGCACAAAACAATCAGTGTAGTTGGCAGGATTGCACGATTGCCCTTGCAATGAACCGAGAGGAATGCCCTTGTTACCTGGGATTTGCTTACTAACCACCTAAGTCAGGTGGATGACACCATCTGGATAAGGAACACGGACTTGCTGGGGGTCTGTCGCACTGCCACGTGCTTTCTCACACTGCCTCTGTGGTGTTGCCTGAGGTATCCCCACCCAGAAGTTCACAGCTGCCATGATTATCCAACAATCTCCCCAGAGCACCATGTCCAAGGCCATATGGTCTAATGAGACAATTAGACCACTAATTACAAAGGCTTTAATTGACTGTTAATCTGCATAAGGGTCCTGTATACTCAAGGCCAAGGAGAGCTAAGGAGGGTGGGTTAGATAGCCAGGCTGTTGTCTCTACCTAAGGAGTGGCTCTGGGCTGGACACTAGGAAAAGATTCCCTCAGGTGAGGAGGACGGGTGACCACCAAGTGCTCTAATCCAGAAGAGGGTTAAAAATCAGTGGTGCCACCAGAGGGAAAATACAGTTGACATCTATGCTTTCTGTGTCACCAGTTCACTCAACTTGTCACTCTTCATCTCCTGACCTGATGGGATATTTTGGGTCCAATCCCTGCTATGATGTTACTAAAATAATAATAATAATAATAATAATAATAATAATATCTATAAATGTCCTCAACCTCTGGTTCCAATGCCTCCTAAGAACCCTGAGGAGGTACACCAGCAACTTGACAGATGCAGACTCTCACGAGTGCTAGATGTTAATCTAGGTGTTTTTCGGTGCCATGCATACCAATAAGCCAAGACTCTGCGATTGGGCTCTGGGGATCCAGGGGGCTTTTCCCAAAGACCCGGCATATATTGTGCTAGTGGAGGTAGCTCTTAAGCCTGCAGAGGTCTCTTGGGACACCCTGGAAGAGAAAGTGGCCACGTACCAAGAGGGTTCACTGTGATGTCATTCAGAATTTCCCAGTAACAACAGGATAAAAGCAAGAAGCAGAAACTGAGATTGAAAACTATACCTGAACTAAAATTCAAACCTTTCCTAAAGATTGTATGCACAAGATGAGAGTAGAACTATTTGGCTATTGTTCTTATTTTCTTATTTCTTTGGAATAGGCTCTGAATTATTAGAGCTGCCAAAAAGGTGTCCACTGGCTGTTATCCCTAAAAAACCCCAAATCCTTAACTTTCTTAAAGATCCATCTTGGCTATATCCTTGAAGGAGACCCCACAGATCCTGAGCCTGGGAGGTAATTAGAGATTACTTCTCAAGGACAAATACAAATCTTAAATGTCCTCCCCACAAATATTAGTAAAAATCTGTAGCTATCTGGGGAGCCTGGGTGGCTCAGTCAATTAAGCATCTGACTCTTGATTTCAGCTCAGGTCATGATCTCAGGGTCGTGAGATCGAGCCCCATGTTGAGCCCCATGTCATGCTCCATGCTGGGCATGAGCCTGCTTAAGATTCTCTCTCCCTCTCCTTCTGCCCCTACTCCCCATAAAAAAATTAAAACACACACACACCTTTAGCCATTTGAGCAGGTGAACTTCTCACACTCCAACTGCCAAACAAACTTTGGATCCAACTGCCCTTTTATAAATTCATGACTTTTGCAGTGTCATACCCATCTCACAGCTAAAAGTTTAAAACAAAAGCTGTAAGGTCTCTGTGTCTATCCATATGTTTGCGTGTGTCAGTATCTTCCATTTGCAACATATAGGTATATGTGAGAGATTTCTACTTCTGCATGGTTTTACTGAAATTAATTTGTAAAGACCTCTGTTCAGTTGGCTAAAAAACAAGTGCATATATAAATTAAGAATTCTGAACTCTCAGAAATATAAGAGAAATTAAGCCAAATGTTTTTCAAGCTCTTGTGATCTAGAATATTTGGTAAATAAAAGCTAGTTCAAGGGTTTTTTCAAGTTTTTTTTTATTTAAGTAAAACAGATATGTCTTTAGAGTGATCATTGGACTCCACTCTACGCATGAAGCCTACTTAAAATACACACACACACACACACACACATTTAGAGTGATCAGCATTAAATACAATAATTGTATTCCAACTAGGTTTACTAAAGGTTTACTAACGATCAAATAAATTCACATTATCTCTGTTGCAGAATTTGTCAGCAAGAAAAGTAGCTTGGGATTATGTCTGACTTTGTCTGGTGTCTAATGAAGTTTCTGCACGTAATCTAAACATAGTTGTTGGGAAAGGGATACGAGTGGGATACGTTGTGAGTGGGATATAATTTTTAGGTAAACTTACCAACAACAATTACGTATTATGGTATGTTTATTTAAAATGTCTCCCAAATCTTTGGTAGCTTTCACCCTTAGAATTTTGCCAAGTTCAATTAAATGATGGAAATTCATTTAATGTCTAGATCATTTCCAAACAAGATAAAATACTGACATATTAATTATTAATTCCCAAACAAGCCTAAGTTTACCTGCTTTTGACCTATTATTACAGAGGAACTGAAGGTATTTGGGTTTGTTAGTAAAGATGTCTTGTGCCAAATTGAAAACCTGTGTCACAGGGAAATGAGGGTTTCTAGAAATTATGAAATGTATAATCTAAAGAACACTGGTATAACAGTTCATGATTGCTTTTTTCTTAATTTTCACTGGAAATCAAGGCTCCTAATGGTGAAGAAAAATGTGAGTCAAAGGGCACCTGAGTGGCTCAGTGGCTGAGCAGTTGCCTTTGGCTCATGTTGTGATCCTGGGGTCCTGGGATCGAGTCCTCCATCAGGCTCCCTGAAGGGAGACTTCTCCCTCTGCCTGTGTCTCTGCCTCTCTCTCTGCATCTCTCATGAATGAGAGAAATAAAATAAATAAAATCTTTAAAAATATATATTAAAAGATCTAAATTTTACTCACAACTTTATAACCTTCTGTACTTGCCTTTAAAATCTTTTATTGGGGGATCCCTGGGTGGCTCAGTGGTTTAGTGCCTGCCTTTGGCCCAGGGTATAATCCTGGAGTCCCAGGATCGAGTCCCACATCGGGTTCCCAGAATGGAGCCTGTTTCTCCCTCTGCCTGTGTCTCTGCCTCTCTCTCTCTCCCTCTATGTCTATCATGAATAAATAAATAAAATCTTTTAAAAAAAATAAAATAAAATTTTTTATCGTTACTTTGTTGAAATAAATAAATATCGGTTCATAATAATCTGTGATCCTATTTAGTCAAGTGTCCAAAACCTTTTGATATTTTAGACAAACTTCCCTAACTCATATTCTAAATGAAGTCTTTTTGGTCTTGAATGCAGTGGTCAATTTAAACTTGATCCTATCAGTTTTTAAGCTGTTGCCAGGTTCTTTCAACAGAATGGTTGCAGTCATTTCTGCATCCTTTGTGTGATCAGAAAATTGAGACATTTTTAACGTTATTTGTACTTTCTTGGACAAGAATCAAGAGTTTTAACTTTTACCAGAAATTTTACAGTGCAGAAAAAGAGGTGTATGGCTTCCAGCTTCATCTCAAATATCAAACTAATTCATAAGTCGCTTTTCTTTTGAAGATTTTATTTATTTATTTGTCCGAGAGAGAGCATAAGCAGGGGGAGCAGCCAAGGGAGAGGGAGAAGCCGACTCCCCGCTGAGCAGGGAGCCCTGTGTGGGGCTGGATCCCGGGAACAGGGATTGTGACCTGAGCCGAAGGCAGACACTTAACCAACTGAGCCACTCAGGCGCCCCACTAATTCGTAAGCTTAAAAAAATTTTCAGGGGAGCCCCAACTCTCAGATCACAATTGGACAGTCTACCTCACTGTGACACATCCCACACACACAGGCACAAACAACTGGGAGCATGTGTGGTTGGGTTTGGATCCACACGCTGCCACAGACCCCAATTTTGGATGCAGATAAAGCCCAGGGAACAGCCTACCAGCACCCCAGCCTGCTCCCACAGTCAGCATCAACACCCCCAGCTCAGCTCTGTAGAATTTTTAAAAAATATTTTATTTATTCATTCATGAGAGACAGAGAGAGAGAGGCAGAGACACAGGCAGAGGGAGAAGCAGGCTCCCTGAGGGGAGCCCGAAGTGAGACTCTATCCCAGGACTCAGGGACCATGACCTGAGCCAAAGGCAGATGCTCAACCACTGAGCCACCCACACATCCCAGCCCTATAGAATTTAAAGGGAACAAGACTGCATCTAGGAAAGTTTCCCCTCCAAGGAGGCAGAAATAGTGCTTCTCCCCACCACTATTCCAGAGCCCAGACTGTCCCCCTTCTCTCTCCTCCCTTTCTGAAGACTGGGCTGAGGAAATCCGACCTCCCAGTAAAAAAGTGGGGGATGAAGATGAAGAAATGAAGAACAGTGACCTGGCCCGATGCTTCCAGGCCTCCCTTTTCCTATCTGAGATATAAGAATAATCCTATCCTTCTTGCCATGCAACGTGGTGGCGAAATAGTGCTCAGCATCATCCTGGGGGTACAGTGAGTTATTGCTCTTGTTAAATAACAAAATTAAGTCAAGTAAATGTGAAGATTTCATTGGCTATATGAAATGATCCATAAATTGGGCAGCACCCCATCCCCAGCAAGCCGAGAGGCATTCCAAGGACTTGTACAAAATGAAAAGTTTATGTAGATGGAGGGTGGGGGCAAGAGAGTTATTAGCAAAAGAAAAGGATTATTCCAGAGGAAGTTCTTTGCTAGGGGAAAAGCAAAGTGTCCTATCACGCAGATTACCTCATCTTTCTCTGGAATATGGAGAAGACCCAAATACTAACTGACAAGGATGGAAAGAAAAATTTCCTGAATGATAGGTTAATGCTACATCTCTCTCTCTCTCTCTCTCCTTTTTTTTTTTTTTAGATTTTATTTATTTATTCATGAGAGACACAGAGAAAGAGGCAGAGACATAGGCAGAGGGAGAAGCAGGTTCCCTGTGGGGAGCCTGATGTGGGACTCGATTCCAGCGCTGCAGGATCATGCCCTGAGCTGAGGCAGACGCTCAACCACTGAGCCACCCAGGCATCCAAGGCTACATCTCTTGGGGGGTGAAACTGCAGTTAGATTGGGACACCATTTGGGGCCACAGTTTTCTTTTTTTTTTTTTTAACACTATTATCAACATTGACAAATGACCATCTCTTCATTGAGTACTAACCATGCCCCCCACTCACTAGAGGACAAGAGACTGTGGACAATCAGACACATGCAGTGTGGTAAAAATAATGAAGAATGCAAACAAAGAGCCAACATGGAGAATATCACAGGGGAAACTTCTAGATAGAATAGTCAAAGAAGGCCTCTCTGTGAACACATTTATTTTAAAGACTTATTTATTTATTTGAGAGAGAGAGAGAGAGCAATGGAGAGGGGTAAAGGGAGAGACTTAAGCAGACTCTGTGCTAAGCAAGGAGCCCGATGCTGGGCTGCATCTCATGAGTCCCTGAGATCATGACCAGAGCAGTAATCAAGAGTTGGCTGCTTCAGCCAACCCCGCCACCCAGCACCCACTGTGAATACAACTTTTCACCTCAGACCGAAATGATAAGAAGGAGCCAGCCATAGTAAGGGCTAGAGAAATGCTGTTCAGGCAGAGCTTACAGCCCATGCAAAGGCCCCATGGGCATGGTCGAGAACGACAGTGAAGGCCAGGGTGGCAGTAGAGCCGGGGAGCCCAGCTGGTCATTCCTTCCCACTGGACTCACAGAGGAAGACAAAATCCCAGAAATAGAAAAGGGGGATAGAGGTAGATTTAGCAACTTCCTGACATTACTTGGAAATGCTGGCTCCTTTTGGTTCCCCTCACCACCGGGAGGAGTAGAAATAGAGGAGTCAGAGGCCAAGTTCCAGCCAAGGAGCATCTATACTGGTGACAGCCAGGAGGTTAGAATTACTCTCAAGGCCATGGGCAGCCGCTAGGGGTGCCATGACTTGACTTATATCTTAAAACAATCCCAGATGGGGAGGGGGTGGGAGAAATACGTGGAAGGGATTAAAGAGTATACATATCATGATGAGCACCGAGCAATCTATAGAATTGTTGAATCACTATATCGTACACCTGAAACTAATGTAACACTGTTGCTAACTATACTGCAATTAAAATTAAAAACGTAATAACATACTCAACAAAAAAAATAATAAAACTTTAAAAAATTCCCTCTGGCTGTTATGAGGAGAATGGATGGGCACAGAAGGCAAGGGTCTCACAGGCACAGTGAGGGTGACCAGTCGGGAGCCTGCAGTGGTGGCCAGGCAAGAAACGATGCTGATTTAGACCAGGGTGGTGGCCCTCGAGGGTGGGAGGAGACAGATCTGAGATACACTTCGGAGGTAAAGCCAATAGAACTCTCAGAGGGGTTGGATGTGGAGTTTAGAGAAAGGGAGAATTCAAGAACCCTGCCCAGACCCTGGCTTACAGAACTGGGGAAGGAGGTGCCATTTATCGGGACATAGAAGACTAAGAGGTCAGAGGTGGGCTCGGGACCAAAAGTTTATTAGGGGGCATTTCAAGTCTGATATATCAGATGGTTGGTGGGCTCGGGACCAAAAGTTTATTAGGGGGCATTTCAAGTCTGATATATCAGATGGTTGGTTGGAACAAGACATCATCCAGTGGGGATGTCAAGTAGAGTGCGGGATATTAGGACTCTAGAAGTCTCTGTGAAGGAGAAAGCACTAAAGAAACAGCCTTTTACACTTACTATTGATCTGCACATGGCCTCTCCAGCATGGTGGTCTCAGGGCGGTCGGATCCCTTTCCTGTCATTGGCTTCCACCAGAGTTCATGTCCCAAAGAAGAGAAGGTAGATGTTAGCTGGCCTTTTCTGACCAAGCCTTGAAAGTCACAAAGTCACTTCTGCCTTTCTCTATTGATTGAAGTAATTACAAGCCCACTCAGAAAGGAGGGTAGGAGACTGAGTCCACACTTCCCATGGGAGGACAGAGGCCAAGGCCACTGGGGATATTCATTACCACTATGCAGCCCTTCTTATGGCTGTCCATTGAGAACAGTCCCTTGGTAACCCATGAGGTGTAGGGAATACAGATGACACACATGTGGGTTTATTCCTGCAGCTCAGTGAGGAACCCCATTTGGTCACAGGTATAACAAACACCCAAGCCCCATCCTTCACAGAACTCCCACGTGCCCTCTCAGTAGTAATAACTCGGTGTTGATATCGTGCCTTTAGATCTTCAAAGCACTTTGAATAGTGCTTCTAGTCATGGACTAGCAGAACTAGAAAGGGCGAGAGACATTGAGATTATCCAACCTTGGTATGAGCATCACCTCCTGGAATCATCTGTGATGTCATTTAAGCTGCATCTAATCACAACTTTTTGAATATTAATAATATAATATCTAAAAGGCATGAAATTCCTTCTTTTTTCCGGTAAATGTTTGAGTATTTACCATGAGCCAGGCATACATCAGAGATCCAGACAGACCACAGTCCTGGCATTCTTGGAGCCCACTGAGGAATGAACAACAGTAAACAAGAAGACAAAAAATAAATAATACATAGTAAGGGTCACCAAGAAGATAAGGCCTAATTAGGGCACCGATAATGTTGGGGGTGTCACTAGTTCAGGGATCAGAAAAGACCTCTCTGAGTAAAGATCTAAAAGTAACAAAGGAGCAGTGAGAAGAAGATCTGGGGTCAGAATGTAACAGGCAGAGGGATCAGCAAGTGCAAACGCCCTGGGGTAGGAGTATAGTTTGTGTGAATGAGGAAAGGCAAGGCCCAGGTGGCTGAGAGGTGGTGAGAAATGAAATCAGAGTGTGCTAGTTGGGAATAAGCAAGTCATAAGATATATTACTTGCATTTCTTTTGTCTGTGACTAAGAAATCCACTGCGGCTAGTTGTTGTATTTGTCTGAACACCCAGCACCTTCCATTCCTCCCACTCCCAATGCACACACTGCATCCCAACAGAGGGGGAGTCTATTGAATCCTGAATCAGGGTCAACTTTGTGACTTGCTCTGACCAAGAGAATACAGAAAAGGCAATAGTCTGGGGCTTCTGAGGCCAGGCCTTAGCTGGACTTCTGTTTCTCCCCCTGGCAATCCTGAGATCACTCTCAGGAAGCCTAAGCTAGCCACATAGGAAGGCCACAGGGAGGAGAACTAAGGCACTCCAGCCAACAGTCTCTGCCTACTAACCAGGTGAGTGCACCACAAGAGCCACCCTAAAGAAGGCCAACCAAAGGGCCACCCAGTCAACCCACAGAATCAAGAGAAACAGGAAATTTATGTTTTAAGCCTCTACATTATGGGGTGATTGACTATGTGGCAATAGATAACTGATAAATTAACGTAAGCAAATGACGGAGGGGAAATTAGAGTCTCTTTTCTTCTTTTTAAAAGATTTTCCTTATTTATTCATGAGACATACAGAGAGAGAGGCAGAGACACAAGCAGAGGGAGAAGCAGGATCCCTGTGGGGAGCCTGTTGTGGGATTCGATCCCAGGACCCCGGAATCATGCTCTGAGCCAAAGGCAGACACTCAACCACTGAGCCACTCAGGTGCCCTGGAAACTAGAGCTTCTAAAGGATTTTCAGGAATTTGAGAGAAGCCAAGCCTCAGAAAGAGCAGGAACCAGAACCTATGGCTATGTGAGCAGGAGTTCATGCCCCTCCTGCCTGAGCGCTCCCTGTAATATGGCTCAGTTTCCCTTAGGGGTCCACTTCCCAATTTCTGGGAGGAAGGTATGATTGGGTTAGTAAAATCACATACATCACCCAGACCATTGCTATGGGACCCACAGGTGGGCCCCAAGATGCTGAGACAGCAGCTCAGGCACCACCTACAACATTGGAATAGTCTCCCCGATAGACTGAAATAGATAAGGAAATGTGATCAAAAAAAGTTTTGATGTTTTTCCTGACTTGGGCTTTGTTCAGAAAAGGCTGCTCATTGACGAACTTGTCCAAGCCCCTGATTTTATAGCTAAGGAAACCAAGGCACAGAAAGTTTAAAGGATTGTTTATTTATTTATTTGTTTGTTTGTTTATTTATTTACTTTAAAGATTTTATTTATTTATTCATGAGAGACACACACAGAGAGACAGAGAGGCGGAGACACAGGCAGAGAGAGAAGCAGGCTCCATGCAGGGAGCCCGAAGTGGGACTCGATCCCGGGACTCCAGGACCATGCCCTGGGCCGAAGACAGGCGTTAAACCACTGAGCCATCCAGGGATCCCCTAAAGGATAATTAAAAAAAAAAAAAAAAAAAAGGCTTACAGGAGGTCTCTGAGGCCACAGAGTAAATTTAGTGGCTGAGCCCAAAGTGGAACACAAGTCTCCTGGTCCTGATCCAGAGTGGTTGTTTTTGTTTTGTTTTGGTTTTTTGTTTTTTGTTTTTTTGGTTTTTGTTTTTTTACATGCTTGAGATTTTGCACCTGATTGGCAAGGGAGCTAATTTTATTAATTCAGCAATACTCAAATAAATCTGTCAGGCACCGTGCTTTACACATATTAATTTATTTAAAACTCAGAACAACTCTATGTGGATCCAAATACCATCTCCCATCTCACAGATGAGAAAAGCTGAGGTACAGAGAGATTAAGCAATTTGTCTGAGGTCACAAAGCTAATAAGCAGCAGCACTAGGGTTCAAACCCAGGCAGTCTGTCCCTCAACCATAAAGCCATGGCTTTTGCCTTCCATCTAAAGATAGAAGGGGGAAAAAAATAAAGATAAAAAGAGACTAGATCTTGGGGTTAAATGACAACTCAAATCACACACTAGTTGTGTGGGCACAGCTAAATCACTTAACCTCTCTGAGCTTTTCTCCTCATATGATAGAAAAGAAAGCTGTTTTAATTTAGAGATAACGTGATGATTTAAGGAGTCAATATACGTGAAAGTAGTTGCTAGGTAAGAAAACTGAGGCCCCGGGATGCCTGGGTGGCTCAGTGGTTGAGCATCTGCCTTTGGTTCAAGTGGTGATCCTGGGGTCCAGGGATTGAGGCCCCCATTGGGCTCCCAGCAGGGAGTCTGCTTCTCCCTCCCCCTGTGTCTCTGCCACTCTCTGTGTGTCTCTCATGAATAAATAAATAAATAAAATCTTTAAAAAAAAAAAAAAAGAAAAGAAAACTGAGGGTCAAATGACTTGCGCACACCAATGAGAAGGTGAAGCGGGGCTCTCAGCCCTCTTGACCCTGCTTGTTTCCCACAGCACCAGTCAGGTGGGGAAGCTGCCTCCCCAGACACAGCCCTCATTCCAGCCCTGCCCCCACCACAAACAGTGGCTTCCGTGAAAGGGCCAAAATTAGGGTCTGAAACCTGCTGCACTGGGGCCAGCGGAATCCCCTGTGCTGGAGCACCTGGCCCAGGTGTGCTAGGAGGAAGGCTACGTGGGTGTGGGGGAGGGGAGGCCCTGGGCACAGGGTGGGGGGTGGAGGGGAGGTATGGAGTGGGGAGGAGCCCTTCCACAGAGCACCACGGTAATAATTTTCAATAAGAATTATTATAATTGGGATGCCTGGGTGGCTCAGTGGTTGGGCGCCTCCCTTCTGCTCAGGGCGTGATCCTGGGATCTGGGATGGAGTACCACATCTGGCTCCCTGCCAGAAGCCTGCTTCTCCCTCTGCTTGTGTCTCTGCCTCTCTCTCTCAGTCTGTGTCTCTCACGAATGAATAAATGAAATCTTAAAAAAAAAAAAAAAAGAATTACTATTATTATACTATTATTACTGACATTTGTTGGATATGCACCACGTGCCAGGTCCTCTTCTAAACACTTCCTGTGTATTAACATCTGAGACAGGTCCTATTAGCATCCCCATTTCACAGATGGGAAAACCGAGGCATGGAGCATCATAGTCGTGGTTCTGAACCTGAATCCTAACCATATGTCATTGATCTCTGCCCTTGACTGCCCATGCCTGGTGGGGTGGAGTCAGCAAAGGCAACACGAACTTCCAGCTCTGTCCTCGAACTAAGAGCTCAGAGTCATCTGAGGTGGCCTCTGCAGGGAGGTGAGAGGACATAGAAGGGACATGAAGGTTGTCACCTTCTCCAGAGGCCAGGCTAGTAACAAGGGATGAGGGAAGAGGCCAGGGTGTGGATCACCAGGTATTGGTGGGACCTGTGGCAAACTGGAAACCCAGCAAAGGGCAAAAAATACCCAATTTCCAAAAATATTGCTGGCCAAACCAGCATGCTTTCAACTGGCATGAAGTTGGCCATCAGCTTTCAACTTCTAGGGTTTGGAGTCAACTGGACCTGAGCCAGAACCCCAGCTCTGCCATCTGTTGGCTGGGTGTCTTCAGCTGAGTGAGTAACCTACCTTGTCTCAGTTTCCAATCCACTTCCTTGCTGTGTGACTCTAGGCAAATGACTTGATGTCTCTGAGTCTTGCTGGCCTAAATTGTGGAGTGAGGACAGCAATACTTGCAACTCCAAAGGGCACTATGGTAATTGGATGAGTAGTGCATTGTGCATGCTGAGCACACTCTCTAGTACACATGCAGCAGGTGTGATCGCTAGAAGGAAGCTACCAGAAGAAAGAAGGGTGTGACATTGTCCCCTCTGCCACATGGGCCTGTGGATTCATCCCTGAGAGGCCAGACATCTGTGCTTCCTGCATCCTTGTGGCCCTCATCTGCTAAGTGGATCTCTGCTCCTTCCCTCCAGCAGCTTTTGCAGGGAAGATGAAAACTTTTTTTTTCTTTTAAAATCACAGGAGCAAACTTCTCGTGCAAACACCAACAGGGACAATCAAGAACATAAATGGGGAAGGTGAGCTGGTGTGTGTGTGGGGGGGGGTACTCTGGTGAACGGGACAATCATAAACAGGGATTCACAACTCAAGTTCCCAACACTTTTTGCCCTTTGGGAATGTAGGCTTGTCTTGCTAGAATGTCTGATTGTACCAAAGAAGCTGGAAATCTGAACCTGTGTATGCAATCTCCTGATTTTTAAACAATGGCTCAGATTTATAAACTACCACGGTGGCTTTGTGGTTCCATGGATTGGATTCGGCCTCAGGCCACGTCTCTCACCTCTTTCTTAGATTATAACTCTAAGCAGCCTGTCACAACCGTGACAGGTTGATAGGACACGGAATGCACAGGCCTAGACGGTGGTCGGTATCCCTGTGAACCAGAGCTAATGGAATTGCCCCTTAACCTGTCCTGGTTAAAGCATCCTCCTTTCTTCACCTCCCCCAAGAGACGATTCCCGAAAGGAGTCTCTCTGGCTGTAGCGATAATAAAATGATCAATTTCACAAATTGTCTTGAGGATCAAGTGAATTGAGCAGATCCCTGGGATACAGTTAGCTATTGTGACCTGATCTCTGAACCCCTATGCCCTTCCTCCATAGGGAGGAAAGCGTCCCCCCCCGCCCCGCCCCCATGTGACTGTAAGGTCCTTGATAGCAGTAAGGGAGCATCTCTTATTCATGTCTGAATCCCCAGTCCTGGCAAAGCGACAACAGCATAGAAGGCCCTTAGTAAGTATTGTGTAATGACCCCCAGCCTGCAAGCAGCTGATAGCATCGAGGAAGAAGCTAAGAGAGCATGAGGCAGAGTCTTGGGGAATTGTTTGCTGCCTCAGGATGTTGCAAGTTTTGCCTAGATGTTGAGCTGGTTCTCCAGAGAACTGCTTCTCTGGTTCCAACATCCGGGGCCTGCAGAAGCTTTTGCCCCTAACAGAACCTTCACTTTTCCATTTCTTATCCTATGGGAAAGGTCAATGCAGTTCCCATAAAAAGTCTCTCCCTTGTAGCTTTTGCCATATTGTTCAGGGCCCCAAGTGATCCTCACCTGATAGAAAAATGACTTCTCCCAAACCCATAAGGGTTTGCCTGTGTTGTGTTTCTCTGCCTGGCTGGTTGGGAGCCTGCTCTAAGTGAGGCCCAAGAGTGGTAGCTTTTGTTGACCTGGGTTCTTGGCATCAATTTCTCCTTCGTCCTCTTTTAGTGCCTTTATCAGTTTAGATGCCAAAAAATAACAAACAACAACAACAAAAAGCCAAATCACAACTCAAAGGGTGTAAGTCAGGAGTCTGCAAACTTTTTTTATGAAGGGCTGGATAATAACTGGGGCTTTTCTGGTTATTGTGTCTTTGGCAACTCTGCCTTTATGGCTCAAAGCAGTCATTGACCATGTGTAAATAAGTGAGCAGGGCTGTGTTCTAATAAAGTTTTACTTACAAAACAGGTAGCCATGGAGGAAGCTTAAACACATTATGCTGAATGGGGGGCACCTGGGTGACTCGGTTGGGCATCCAACTCTTGATTTTGGCTTGGGTCATGATCTCAGGGTCATAAGATTGAGCCCCAAGTCAGGCTCTGCGTCTGCTTAAGATCCTCTCTCTCTCTTTCCCTCTGCCCCTCCTCCATATTTTTTCTTTCTCTCTCTCTCTCAAATAAATGAATCCTTAAAATAATTTTGCTAAATGAAGGAAGTCAGGCACAAGAGGCCACATAATATGTGATTCCATTTATATGAAATATCCAGAATAGGCAAACCTCTAGAGATAGAAAAGAGATTAGTGGCTGCTTAGGGTTTGGGTCCAGGGTAAGGTCATGGGGAGTGACTGCTAATGGGTTTTGGGGTTTCTTTTTGGAGTCAATCAGAAAAAATATTCTATGGTTAGTCTGTGGTAGTAGTTGCGCAGCTCTGTGAATGTATTAAAAAGCATTGAATCGCACCCTTAAATGGGCGCATTTTCTGGTATGTAAATTTTATCTCAATAAAATTGTTTGAAAAGAAGAGGATACCAATGTTCAGAGCAGGGTCATTCACAACAGCCGAAAGGTAGAAGAAACAACCCAAGTGTCCATGAACAAATGAATGGCTAGACAAATGTGGTGTATATGCATGCAACAGAATATTATTCACCCTTAAACAGGAATAAAACTCTGATATATGCTTCAACATGGATGAGCCTTGAAAACCTTATGCTAAGCGAAATAAACCAGACACAAAAGCACGAATATCGCATGATTCCACTTAAGTGAGACTCTTGGGGGGCATGGAATGAGGTTGTTAGAAAAGACAAATTTAGGGGCACCTGAGTGACTCAGTGGTTGAGCATCTGCCTTCAAGTCAGGTCATGATCCTGGGGTCCTGGGATTGAGTCCCACATCAGACTCCCTGTGGGAAGCCTGCTTCTCCCTCTGCCTATGTCTCTGTGTCTCTCATGAATAAATAAATGAAAGTCTGGAAGAAAGAAAAGAAAGAAAAGAAGAAAGAAAGAAAGAAAGAAAGAAAGAAAGAAAGAAAGAAAGAAAGAAAGAAAGAAAGAAAGAAAGAAAGAAGAAAGAAAGAAAGAAAGAAAGAAAGAAAGAAAGAAAGAAAGAAAGAAAGAAAGAAAAAGAGAGAGAAAGGAAGGAAGGAAGAAAGAAAGGGCAAATTTATAGAGACAGAGAATGTAATACGGGTATCCAGGGACTGGTAACAGGGCATGGGAGTTATTGCTTATGGATACAGGGTTTCTGTTTGGGATGATTCTAAAAGTTCTGGAAAGGGATAATGGTGATAGTCACACAGCATTGTGAATGTACCTGAATTGTACACTTAGCTCTGAATTGTATATTTAAAGATTAAAAAATGGTATATTTATGTTAAGTATATTTTACCCTGATTTTTTTTTTTTTTGAAACAAAAGAAACAGGGACAGAAAAAAGAACACTAGAGTGGCTGGTGGCAAGCAAGAGCATAGTAAAAGGAGGGCAAGGGGTGGGGGCAATGCAAGTCAGGCCTCTAAGATGGAAAGAAATGGGCAGATTCCAGAAAGATCCAGGTGAAGGAGCAAGTGTCAGAATGCTGCACAGGTCCTCAAACAGATGCCGCTGGAAGAGGCCAGCAGGCCCCATCAGCGCACACAGACATCCCAGAACCTCCAGCACCTCCTCAGGGCCTGCATACTGTGAGCGCTCAATAAATGTTTCTGAATGAAGAAAATGAATGAGTACTTCAGACTGTTGTGAAATGCTAGAATTGACACAAAATCTTCATGTTCTGAAAAAGTAGACTTTCTGAATTGTTTAAAATGAACTTATACAACTTTTGCACCTGGACGAACAAAATTCAATTAAACAAAGAAATAAAAGCCCAGATGCAGCTGTCGGCTGTACCATCTCCAGGGGTTTCTGGCTGCTTCTGCTTGGAGCGCACCCCTTCTCTGTTCAGCTGGGGTCTCCCAGCTTGGCTCTGCTCCTTAACCCTGAGCATATATCGTTTCCCTCTATTTCCACCCCCCACCACGTCAGGCCCTTCATTTGGGCCAGATATTTGGTATCAACTTCCATGATAGCTCCCTTTGAAGACATTCTCATGCCTTTACCCCTTGTTCACTGGTCCTCAGCTGGTGGGGGGGATATTGCCTCTCATGGGGCATTTGGCTGTCACGACTGAGGGATTGTTATAGCAACTAGAGGGCAGCAGCCAGAGATGGTGCTAAACATCCTACAATGTTCAAAAAGGCTCCCATTTCAAAAAATTATCTGATCCAAATGCCAAGCTTGAGACAAGCCTGTGCCTGAGCCAATAATGATAAAATCAGCAGTCCAAACCATCATTTGGTGAGAGTCTTCTCAGTGCAAGGCACTGTGCAGGATACATTACAAGATTTAGCAGACATAATCCTTGCAAGCTCCCTGAGAGGGAGGGAAGATTATTATGTTTTCTAGATAAGAAAACTACAGCGCAGAGAAGTTAAATAACTTGTTTCAGGTCACACAGCAAGTATCAGAGCCAGGATTTGAATCCAGGTCTACCTGACTCCAAACCCCATTAGAGACCCTGAGGGATGCAGGCCCATCCCATGAGACTTCACTGCTAGAAAATGATCACATCACACTCTGGTTGGGCTAGGATCTCTCTGGCATTGGGAGAAGACAGATTATAATAAGGATCACCAACATGTGTATAACATCTTCCTCAGGGTTTAGAATCCTGCTATCATGGATAGATCAAAGCCTGGAACCCCAGCTGCTGGGAGACCATGGGAGCCCCTACAGCCTGGGCTTCTGCAGTGCTCTCTGCCTTGTAACCAAGCTTCTCCAATGCTCCCTTATGCTTATGCTTGGCAAACCTCTGAAAACCACATTGACCCATTGAGCTACCCCTGTGAGGACCAGCTCAGCACCTGTGGTTCATTTCTCTGGGTCAGCCAGATTCAGGTTCAAATCCTGGCTCTGCCACGGGGTGACCCTGGGCAAATTATTCAACTGTTCTGAGCCCCAATCTCCTCTTCTGTAAGGAAAAGACAATAACACCAACTTTGTTGTTGTTTTCTAAGAATAAATAAGATCTTAAATATATTCACATATGTTTCTTAGTAGAGGAACTGGCATAGAACAAGCTCCATATGTTATTATGAGTTCTCATTACTACAGTCATCTCCCCCAGCCATGCACCAAGCCAGAGTGAGAGGGCTCCCCTGGGTGCTGGCTTCTTCTCCCTCCCCTAGTTAGTGTTTCCAAAGTCCCAGTGTGTCTCTGCCTGAGTCTCAGGGTAGTGGTGGGGCCAAGGGTGGCAGTGGGATTTAAAGAGGCTCTAGGAGGGGTGCCTGGGTGGCTCAGTCTGCCTTTGGCTAAGGTCATAATCCCAGGGTCCTGTGATCAGGCCTCACACTGGGTTTCCTGCTCAGCAGGGAGTCTGTTTCTTCCTCTGCCCTGCTCATATTCATTCTTTCTCTCTCTCAAATAAATAAAATATTTTTTTTTTAAAAAAGACAGTCTGAAAAAAATTAAAATAAAATAAAATAAAGAGAGACTCTGAGAAACACAATAGTGGCAGGTCTAGTCCCAGCTCAGTGTGATTTGCTTGTCCCCCTTGACCTGACTGAGGGGCCTCAGAGCTTGGAGACCCAGAGTGCCCCACCCGTGGCTTAAAGCAGTATTTTCCAGAGTGTGGTCCGTGCAGAACCACCTGCATCCTGGTAGGCACAAATTCCCAGGCCTTGCCCCAGACCTCCTGAGTCAGACTTTGCAGGAAACCTGCATTTTGAACACCTAGGAACACCTGCATTTGAGAAACTCCACTAGAGAGGCTGGAATCTTGTTCCTCAACCCCACTCAGTTGCTGGCAGGCAGGGGAAGAGCCTTATCAGCTCCCTCTTTCTTCTCCCTCTGAAAAGGATGCAGGGCCACAGGGCTCCTGGGAGTGAGGTAGTGGGAAGCAGAGGAAGGCAAATTCCTTGTCCTTCGATAAAAAGTCACTCACCTGGATGGGGACATGTTAACTTTACATGAGGACTAAGCAAGATCATTGTCTTTGGTATTTTCTTTCTTCTTTTTTTGAGCTAATTGTTAGCCTGATATCTTTTGAAAAAAATGTTTTAATTAACCACAAATCGAACAATGCTTATTTTAAAAATTCAAATGAAGCCTATAGGGTCAATTTTCCCTTTACCTCATCCGTCCCCCCACCTCAATAACCTGACCCTGAAAACAGTTATGTCACCCTCCTCATTGTTGACTCGATTTGCCTTTTTTTTTTTTCAAAGATCTATTAAATAAAGTAAGACGAAATCAGAGAGGGAAGTAATCCATAAGAGACTCTTCATCAAAGGAAACAAACCGAGGGCTTCTGGAGGGGTGGGTGGGTAGAGGGATGGGGTAACTAGGTGATGGACATTAGGAAGGTGATGTGATAAGCACTAAGTGTTATATAAGATTAATGAGTCATTGACCTCTACCTCTAAAACCAATAATACATTATTTGTTACTTAATTGAATTTAAATAAAATTAAAATAAATAAGTAAAGAATTATTTATCTATTTGAAAGAGAGAGAGAAGAGGGGGGCAGGGGCAAGGGAAAAAGAAGCCCAAGTAGACTCTGTGCTGAGCACAGAGACCCACAGGGGGCTTAATCTCAGGACCCTGAGATCATGACCTGAGCCGAAACCCAGAATTAGACACTTAACCAACTGTGTCACCCAGGTGCCCCAGTCTCCTATTACATTTTAATATGTGTTTCTGAATCATTATCTCTCTGTTTTTATAACAAATTTAGAGACAAATGTAACCTTTTTTCAAAAGAAACATGTAAGTTAGATAGGATAATCCTATACATACTATTTCATAACTGGCAAAAGGAGAAGCTCCCTGTGAGGAACCTGATGCAGGACTCAATCCCAAGACCCCGGGATCATGCCCTGAGCCAAAGGCAGATGCTCAACCACTGAGCCACCCAGGTGTCCCTTTTTTATACAATTTAAATTAAATTTCATCCTCTTTTTTAGGATTATTTATTTTAGAGATAGAGTGTGCACAAGCAGGGGGAGGGGCAAAGGGAGAGGGAGAGAGAATTTGAAGCAGATTCCCCAGCTGAGCACAGAGTCCCACATGGGACTCAATCCCAGGACCCTGAGATCATGATCTGAACTGAAACCAAGAGTAGGCCACTTAACTGACTGAGCTGCCCAGGTGCCTCATCCTCTTTACTTTTTTATTGAAATATAATTGACATACAATTCCTTGGTATTTTCTAAAATCTCTGCTGCTGGAGTGGGAGACCTTGGGATTTACAGACCTGCACTGGAATCCCTGCTCCCTGCTTCCTAGCTGTCACTTAGAGGATGCTCAGCCACTCCAAGCCTGTGTCCTCATCAGCAAATGGAGGTCATTGCTAAGTAAAGGTTGACAGTAACAGACCTTGCTTTATAGGGTTATGTCAAGGGTTAAGTGAATAGTGGCTGGCTTAGAGCAAAGTTCAACAAATGTTCACTATTAATATTCTTCTGTGATCTTATGATTTTCATTTGCACAAAACTCTATTATTATACTTCTCATGAAACATATAACAAGAAAAATGTTAATACGCTTATTTCCTTCACTGTAAGTTTCTCAAAGGGCAAGAATTAGGTCGAACTCAACCCTGTACCTTCGAGAACCTTCTTGTAGCCTGGCCCAGCAGGCACTTGGTCAAGTTTGCCCAGTGAATGATTAATACCCTCATAAGCAAGAGCAATGATAACTAATGTCTGCTCAGCACACAAACCTCCACCTCCAACGCCTCCATCGATCATGGGGGTGTGCCCTCACTCCATGTTTAGGACCACAGGCTTCTGTCCCTTACACCTGCTGACCGGACCAATGTCCTAGGCTGCTCATCATTCCTGAATCAGGATCTGAAAGATACTGGTACTCTCCTAGCAGTAGCCAGAAGTCACCAGGCAGCTATGTTTGGCCTTGTACACAGAGCCAGCAGAGGGAACAGGTCCTCAGAGATAGAAAATGGAGAAAATTGCAAAAAGAAGCAAACAGGAGACCATGGGATATCAGAGAAAGAGAGAAATGGAGGGAGGATGGCCGCCCTGTATCCAGTGGCTTTAGTGATTCCTGCCTTCAGTTCTGGTAAAGCAAGATGTGTGTTAGGCCCTGGGGTCCCCTGAGATTTTCCTGTGTCCTCCTAATGTATGTTTGCTTTTTGCTTCAGCTAGCTTGAAGGTTTTGGCTACCTGGCACCAGAAGGATTTGGACCAAGGTCATATATACATAGTTTCCACCTTGACTCACAGACCCGAGGAGTCTGGGGCACAAGGTGGCAGCTATGTGGCTCCTTCCACACCCTGCGTCCCCCCACCACCTCTTTGGAAGGTAAATCCCACCACGCATAAGGCAAGCAGTCACCAGAAGCTTCCTTCACAGAAGGTGTCAATCTCTTATGCTCCATTTCTAGCACTTTGTTCTTCTAAATTAAAAAAAAGGACTAACCAGAATGGAAGGAAGGTTCCATTTCTAGCACTTTGTTCTTCTAAATTAAAAAAAAGAACTAACCAGAATGGAAGGGAGGATGAGCAAGTGCTAATATCTCAGAGAAGACCATGATTGTATATTAGCGGCCAAAGCCCACTCTTGGGGGTGGCAGTGCTTGGAGGCTCCACTCCTCCAGCAGAGGCCTATAATCAAAGGCAGACTGAGGCATCTCTCTCACCAACCTGTCACCTCAAACACATCACCTTTCCCTGGGCCTTGGAGACAGATGAGCAGGAAAAGACTCAGCAGTGAGGGCCTTTCCCTGGTGGTTCGAGAGGCACATGTCATGCATGCCCTTTGTCACTCTCATCCCTGCCACACACAGATCTGCAGACACATACCCCACACTTCCCTCCCTCGAGCCCAGTGAGTAGCTGCTGTTCTCTTAAACAAGAACCTTGAAATTTTCACTTTGAAATTAAACCAAGTTACATACCCTCTTCTCTTAGGAAGCCCTTCCTTCTGGTTTTTCTTTCTCAAGTTTGCTCCTTCTTACTGAGTGGTCTGACATCTAGGTTGGGACCTTGCCTTTCAGGGTGGAGAGAATGGAGGGCAGCTGTCCTGAGGGTTGAGGGGTGACTGAGTTCTCAGTCCTGGGAGATCTGAGCAGAGCCACCTGCCCATCCTCCACGGGCCATGGGCCCCTGGCCCAAGGTCTGATGGCCACAGCTCATCTGGAAAGGAACAGCCTGTGTGCTCTCAGTCTGTTGTGGCAAAGATCAGAAAAGCACTCACCTGCCCATTTCCTTGGTCCTTTGCTCAAGGCTATAAGCTTCTGGGGCAGCTAGCAGGAAGCTAGGCCCAACTTGTCCCTTGGCAGTTGACGAATGGTGAGGCCTCAGTAGGATGGAAATAAATGAATGAATGAATGAATGAATCAATGAATGAATGAATCAATGAATCAATGAATGATACTGGTTGCTTCCTGCTCAGGGGGAAACTCAGGTGTGTCTGTGAGAACTCAAATTTCATCTGCCCAGTTGCCTCAGTTCGTTCGACCAGCAGAAGGGTCTGGGAAGGCTCCGAGGGACATAGAACGTTATCAGTACCCCAGAAACTCCCGGGGACCCCATCTCTAGCCCCCCTTCCTGGTCAGTAGTCACCATCACCCTGGCACGAAATGTCTAACACCATGGATTAGGTTAGTTTTCGGCTTTGTTCCTAATTTACGAACTGAAGATCTGTAGGTTCACCAACACACTCATCTGCTTAAAACACGGTATGTGTTAATCCAATGCATATATTCGGATACATATAAGACCCCATAACATCAATAAAAAACTATATGTACTTACCTATACAAATTCGATACAAATGCCACTTTTTTTACTTTGGCATTTCTGAGTGGAATGTCTGTCTTTTTTAACGTCCCACTCTGGGGGCACCTGGGTGGCTCAGTGGTTGAGCATCTATCTGCCTTTGGCTCAGATCGTGATCCTGGGGTCCTAAGATCAAGTCCCACATCAGGCTCCCCGCAGGGAGCCTGCTTCTTCCCTCTGCCTATGTCTCTGACTCTCTCTGTGTCTCTAATGAGTAAGTGAATAAAATCTTTAAAAATATATAAAAATTAAAAAAATAAAGTCCCACTCTGGTGCTGAGGCTTATTTTACTTTTTATTTACAATGTGCTATACTTCTTTTTATTTTTTTTATTTTTTAAAGATTTTTATTTATTTATTCATGAGAAACACAGAGAGAGAGAGGCACAGACAGAGGCAGAGGGAGAAGCAGGCTCCATGCAGGAAGCCTGACATGGGATTCAATCCCGGGTCTCCAGGATCACACCCTGGGCCAAAGGCAGCGCTAAACCTCTGAGCCACCCGGGCTGCCCCTATACTTCTTTTTATAAATAAAAGCTTTATGGAGATATATTTCACATGCCATACATTTCACCCAATGTTGAATTCAGAGTGGTGCGACCATCATTATCAGTTTTAGGACATTTTCATACCCAAGCCCCCCAAATTCAGTATCCATTGCCTGTTACTCTCCCTTTCTCCCCAGCCCTCCCTGCCCTAGAAAGCCATTTTCTGTCTATATGGATTTGCCTATTCTGGGCATTTCATATAAATGGAATCCTACCATATGTGGTACTTTGCAACTGGCATCTTTCTTTTTCTTTTTTTTTTTTTTTTAGATTTTATTTATTTATTTATTTGAGAGAGAGAGAGAGAGAGCAAATAGGCAAAACGGCATGCAGAGGGAGAGGGCCCTCTCCTCCTGCTTCTGCAGGCTCCCTGCTAAGAAGAGAACTCCATGAGGGGCTTGATCCCAGGACCCTGGGATCATGACCTGAGCTGAAGGCAAATGTCCAACCAACTGAGCCACTCAGGTGCCTCACAACTGGCATCTTTCACTTAGCAAGAGGTTTTCAAGGTTCGTGGATGGTGAAGCGTCTATTGGTACTCCCTTCTCATTTATCGCCAAGTGATATTCCATTGTGTGGATATACCACTTTTGTTTATCCATCCATCAGATGATGGACACATGGGTTGTTTCTACTTCTTTGGCTATTAATACCAAATATTAGCTTTGCCTGGTTGTGAACCTTATATGGTGGATACATACATATATAAATGTTTCCTTTTGTGTCCAGCTTCTTTGTTCAATATTAAATTTGTGAGATTGAGGGCCCCTGGTTGGCTCAGTCAGTGGAGCATGCAACTCTGGATCCCGGAATTATAAACTCCAGCCTTACACTGGGTATAGAGATGACTTAAAAATAAAATCTTTGAAAAAAATTGGGGGGATGCCTGGGTGGCTCAGCCGTTTGGCACCTGCCTTCAGCCCAGGGCGTGATCCTGGAATCCTGGGATCGAGTTCCGCATCGGGCTCCCTGCATGGATCCTGCTTCTCCCTCTGCTTGTGTCTCTGCCTCTCTTTCTGTGTCCCTCATGAATAAAAAAATAAAATCTTTAAACATTTTTGGGTTTTTTCCCTCATTTTAATTTTTGTATAGTATTCCTTTGTTTGAACCCACCATAATTTATGTATCCATTCTACTGCTTAGAGACATTTGAGGTGTTTCTGGCTTAAGATTATTACTAAGAACATCATTACCATGAATATTTCCATACATAAAGTCAAGGACAGGCTTGAAGTCTCCCTGAGCAGACAGCACCAGTTTTAGTTATGCAGACAAAGCTTAATTTACCTTTTTTGCACTAACTTGACCTGGATTGTTTCTTGCTTCTGCCTCTGGAAATGATAAGCAAAACTTGGACTGTTTCCAAGGTTAATATGGGGTAACCACTGAAAATTGTAATATTATAACCAAACACCAAGAATAAACAGTCACTGCTTTCTGGCTGTATAAACTGCTTTATAACAATATACCCCTAAGCCTCCTTCCCTGTTCTGTTTTGATTGCTCTGGTTTGCAAGCTGCCTTTGTGGTGCACAATAAATGTTTACTAATTACTATTTCAGTGATTAATTCATTTTACTTTGGCTATTTTGAACTTTTGACAATGTCTTTTGGTGTACATGTGCACAAATTTCTGCTACGTATATGCTAGGCATTAAGTTCCTAGATGAGAGGGTATATTGTTTGCCATCTGTAGGATTTTTCAAATTTAGTATATAACACCAGACTCAAAGCCCACATTTTCCCCAAAGCTCAGTTTTGTCCATTCTTTTAACTTTATCCATATTAGTGGGTTTATAGTGGTAGCTTATGGTTTTTATTTGTATTTCTCCCATGAACTAATGTAGGTGGGCACCTTCTTCTGTGCTCATTGGCATCTTGTATACTATCCCTCATGGGGCAGAAGGTGCCTGTTCAAGCCTGACTTAGTTTCATATTGGGTAGCCTGTCTCTTTTTTCTTTTTTATTCTGGATCTGAGCTCTTTTTTTTTTTTTAAGATTTTATTTATTCATGATCGACACACACACACAGAGAGAGAGAGAGAGAGAGAGAGGCAGAGACACAGGCAAAGGCAGAAGCAGGCTCCATGCAAGAAGCCCGATGTGGGACTTGATCCCTGGTCTCCAGGATCATACCCTGGGCTGAAGGCAGGCGCTAAACCACTGAGCCACCCAGGGATCCCCATCTTTTTTTTTTTTTTAAGATTTTATCTATTTATTTGAGACAGAGAGAGAGACCATGAGCAGGGGAAAGGGCAGAGGGAGAAGTAGGCCCCCCACTGAGCAGGGAGCCCAATGTGGGGCTCCATCCCAGGACCCTGAGATCATGACCCCAGCCAAAGGCAGCTGTTTAACTGACTGAGCCACCCAGGCACCCCATGGTTTTGAGCTCTCTAAGAATTGTAAGTGTTACAGTGATCTTGTCTCATTCTGTGGTTTGCTTTTTCACTTTCTAAATAATGTTTTTTGATAAACAAAAGTTCATAATAAAGCAAACAAACAAAACTGGAAACAGACTCCTAAATACAGAGAACAAACTCTGGTTACCAGAGTGGGGAGGGGTGTGTGTGGACAAAACAGGTGAAGGGAATTAAGACATACACATTTTCAGTTATAAAATAAATCAGTCATGAAAATGAAAAGTACAGCGTGGGGGAATATAGTCAATAATATTATAATAACTTTGTATGGTAGCAGATGGTGATGACACTTACTAGGGTGAGCACCACATGATGTAGAGAATTGTTGGAACACTATACCGTGCACCTGAAACCAATACAATATTGTATGTCAACTATACTTCAACCAAAAAAAATTTTAATGGTCATAATTTTAATGTAGTTCAATTTATCAGTCTTTTCATTTGTGGTTAACACGTCCCATGTTTTATTTAAGAATTCTTTGTCTCCCCTCAAAGTCATAAAGATTTTCTCCCAGGGGAATCCCTGGGTGGCTCAGTGGTTTAGCGCCTGCCTTGGGCCCAGGGCGTGATCCTAGAGTCCCAGGATCAAGTCCCACATCAGGCTCCCTGCATGGAGCCTGCTTCTCCTCTGCCTGTGTCTCTGCTTCTCTCTCTTTCTCTCTGTCTCTCATGAATAAATAAATAAGATCTTTTAAAAAACATATTTTCTCCCATATAATCTTCCCAAAACTTTCTTTACTGTTTTACCTTTCACATTTAAGCATATAATCTACCTAGAATTGATTTATGTGTATGTTCTGAGATAGGGGTCAAACTTATTTATTTTTTTGTTTACATTGAGATATCTGTTTGACTCATTGTCATTACAAGAAAAACCACCTTACCCCACTTCCGTACAAAGACATCTTTGCCCTGAATAAATACCTAGATATGTGAGAGTCGGTTCCTGGGCCCTCAATTCTGAGAGTTAGTCTGTTTATCTTGTTCCAAGTCCTTGCTGCACGTGTATTATCATCATCATCATCCCCATTTTCCAGATGGGGAAACTGAAACACAGAGAAGCTAAGCAAGTTGCGCAAGTAATTTGCTAGTTTGTGGCGGAGCTGGAGATGGAACAAGGAGTCTGGCTTCTCGGTCTCTAAGTCCCTCTAAGTTTTACAGGTTCCCAGGCTGAAGAGTTCAAAGAACATCTAAGTAGGCTTTGTGTGAAATCTCGGGGATAGGAACGCCGCCGCTGCACACCGCGGGCCTGCATAGCTAAAGGGAGCAGAGCAGGGACGCCTGGGTGGCTCAGCGTTTGAGTGTCTGCCTTTGGCTCAGGGTGTGATCCCAGAGTCCAGGAATCGAGTCCCACACTGGGCTTCCTGCACGGAGCCTGCTTCTCCTCTCTCTGCCTGTGTCTCTGCCTCTCTGTGTGTCCCTCATGAGTAAATAAATTACATATTATAAATAAATAAATAAATAAATAAATAAATAAATAAATAAATAAATAAATAAATAAATAAATAAATAAATGGAGCAGAGCTGGGTGCTCAGTCCCACTCGTACCGGCCGCTTCTTTCCCCGTCCCACCACTAGAGGGCGCGGGTCACTTAAATTCGCCAGGGACGTCCCTCCTCGCGCCCCTAGTTACCTTTCAACCAATCATCAAATATTTACCGAAGCGCAACTCGAAGGGAATGCAAGTTGCCCAATCCAGTCTCCATGCAAGACTACAACAACAAAAAACGCAGGACTGAGGTCTTCTTAATATCCTCAGCGAAGAAAGAAACCTTCCACTACCTAATTTGTCGCATTCCTAAACCACTATATACTAAATCCCTCCTTAAATCTCTTACTCTTTCTAGCGTAAACTGGATTATTTTTTTAACCCAGATTCCTTCATTCTACGCCCAATGGAAACAAAGAGCAACTGTTTAGCATCCTCATGGCAACCACCCTTCAGAGATGCTTGTAAATTGCGAGATATATGGCTATGAGGTCAAACCTTTTTATTTCTCTCGAAGATACAACAGTACTCGATTACATTTCACCTCCCTAGCAATTTATAGGTTTCTTTGGTCTCTCTTCAATTTCTCTATGTCCTTTTTATTTTATTTTATTTTTTTTAAGATTTATTTATTTATTGAGAGAGAGAGTTGGGGCAGAGGGAGAGAAGCAAACTGGATCCCAAGCCAGGCTGGATCTCATGACCCTGAGATCATAATCTGAACCAAAACCAAGAGTTGGCTGCTTATCCAACTGAGCCACCCAGGCGCCCCTCTCTAGGTCCCTTGTAAAATGTAAAGTTCAAAAGTGAACTTTGCACTCCAGTATTCTATCCAGTGTCAGATTTACTTCCTGGTTCATTCTTGAGTGTTAACCCTGTTATTATACTCAAACTATATGCAATCATTCAATAAAATAATTCATCCTTATCAATATGATGACAGATTATATAGTCATTAAAATAACAGGCACAATGACACAGCAATATAGAATATACTTAATATTTTGTATAGAAATGCATGCAACACTGCGTTGGTTTGGGGGATTGTTGTTGTTTTTCATTATTGGTATAATTTTGAGGTCTTTTAAAAACCGACTAAAATCTTTTATTCACTCAGCAACTCCTTGAGTGCTCGTTATGTGTAAGACCAAGAACGAGGTGTTGCAAGGAAGACAGAGGCAGACACAGATCCTGCTGTTCAGAATAACAGTAGCTGACTCTTATTAAATGCTTACTATATCCTTGCTACTATTGTCATCCCTATTGTATAGCTTAAGGACATGGGGAGCAAGGAGGTCAACTAGTTCACCAAGGTCACACAGAGTAAAAGCAGAACCAGAATCTGAATCCAGCTACTCCAGTTGTGCACATTAGGCTTTTTAACCATTATATAACACTGCCTCTCATGATACCTTAATAAGATAGAGATAAAAGACATTCAATCATTCATCAAATATTTATTGAACAACTACTACGCGTCAAGTACCAAACTAGTGCTGGGAATATAAGTGATGAGCAAGATCAGCACAGTCCCCACCCTCAGGGACCTATAGTCTACACAGAAAGCATTACAGGAATTCAGGAGAAAGAGCACCCATCTTTGAGGCTAGGGCAAATAACTATCTCCTTACACTCTGTTTCATTCCTCCTCCACCTTGTGGAGAGACAAGGGGATAGGAGAGAGGAATTACAAAGTCTCAGAAAGGAAATGAGAGGTGGAATCTATTCATTTAGTAAGCATTTGGGATTCAAAAACAAGGACAGAGTCAGGACTGGATAGACTTCTAAGGTTCCTGCCAACCTGAGACTAGTTACTGTTCAGCTTTTAAAACTATGTGTTCTTTATTTATTTGAGAAAGATCACGAGCAGGGGAAGAGGGAGAAGGAGAGGGAGAGGGAGAAACAGACTCCCTTGCTGAGCAGGGAGCCTGATTTGGGGATGGATCCCAGGACCCCAGGATCATGACCTGAACAGAAGGCAGAAGAAGCTTAATCGACTGAGCCACCCAGATGCCCCCTCCGTTCAACTTGTACTCAAGTAATCCTCAGTCAGTAAGTGCCAAGCACTGTGCTAAACCCTGAAAATTCAACTATAAATAAGCCATGGCCCCTGCCCTCCAGGGGTTTATAGTCTAGTGGCACAGATAGACAAGCAAGAAATTCCAGTACCATGTACCAAAGCCAGTGATAAGAAGCAGCACAGAATGAGATGGACATTATGCAGGCTGGGACCAGACAGCAAGAAAGTGACATCCATACAGAGCAGTGACACAGAACAAACTGGAGTTAAAGAGGCGACAGGGTGAGGAGTGTGATTCAGGTTTGAAGGAACAAGTTATGCAAATGAGAGAGAACCTAGGATTGAAAAAGATTCTGTGGTTTATAGAGTAATGCCAATTAATGCCACTAAATTGCTAAATTCCTTCATTGCTCATTCCCGAATTCAGGAAGGGTTGTGAGTATGGGCACAAGCTAGGGCCAAATTCAAACAAGCTCTTTGGTTGATAACCACAGCGCTCCAATCTGATTAGGCTACCTTAGCCCACCATCAACACTTCATTGCAGGTGTTCATATGCTTCTCTTGCCATTCAGTCTATCAGCAAGGCCAGTACTAGACTCCAGAAGAAGAGGGTTCCACTTGGCTCCCCAGGGGAGTAGTGAGGACAGTGTCTTCTGTATCTTTGAATCCCACACAGAATTCAGTTCAGTGCTTTGGGAACACAGAGGTACCACTATTCTACTAAACAGAGAACAAAAAGAAAAGTTGATCTGATGGCATAATTACTATCTCGACCCACATCCTCTGCATTGCCGGAGCCTACTCCCAACCCCTTCACTGCTGCACATCAGGGCACTTCTCCTCCCTCCTTAGACTCTGCCACTTGCAAATGCCAAGGAGCTCTACGCAGATAAAAGTATAGCTTTGTGGATAAAAGTAGAAGCTTCAGACTCAGAATAATCTGGGTGGGATCCTTTTATTAGCTTTATGACACAGAGCAAGTCAGTCAAGCTGTGGCAGCCTCAGATTTCTCTGTCTCTAGGATGAGAATAATAACAGCTCTTTCACTGGGATCTGTTGAGTGAACATAACCGGGTTAAGAACAGTGAATAAGACAGTCTATGTGAGGATATTATCACGTTGCTTGGTATATAAAATGCACTGAATAAACAGGAGCTGTAGCAGAATGTTGCAGATGAGGTCATAGAGTAGAGGCAGAAGTGGATGATGCCGGTTAAGTCACCGGCTGGAGGCACAGCAACCCCCACAAGCCCAGACAGCTTCCAGCCACAGGCTTAGAACAGGACGCCTGTAAGAGATCCGCCGTCCCTGGAGGCTCGCTCCACGCCCAGGCCTCCGCCGCGACCCGCGGCTTGCGTCACCAGCCCAGCCCGCCGCCTCCTCTCCCCCAGACACACACATGGTGGGAACGTGAGGGGGCGGAGCCGGGCTCCGCGTCGCTGGGCCAATCGCCCGGCGGGAGGCGCCCAGCCAATGGCAGGGGCGCCCCGCGGCCTCGGGGGGCGGGACCACGGGGAGGAGCGGCGTCGTCATAGGTCACTGGGCGGGCCGGGGGCGGGGCCCGCGGCGCCGGCGCGGGCGGAGCGGCGGGGCGGCGGAGGCCGGAGCAGTCAGAGCGGTGATGGCGGCGGCTGTGGTGACGGCGGCAACGGCGGCCCCGGTGCCGACAGCCGGAGTGGATGGCGCCTCCTCGGTGCACTGGTTCCGCAAAGGGTTGCGGCTCCACGACAACCCTGCGCTGCTGGCGGCCGTGCGCGGGGCGCGCTGCGTACGCTGCGTTTACATCCTGGACCCCTGGTTCGCGGCCTCCTCCTCGGTGGGGATCAACCGATGGCGGTAAGGAGGCCAGAGCGGGGTCGCGGGCCGGGGGCAAGCGGCCGGCCTCCAGGGCGCCCGGCGAAGAGCCCGGTCCCGCCGCCCTACAGGGCGGGAGGTTCTGCCCCCCTGCGCCCACGGCCGGAAGACCCCGGGCCTGAGGGAGGTGGGACAGGCCGACGGAGCCGGGCCTCCAGCGGGAGAGGCCGGACAGGGGAAGCAGTTAGTCATCTTGGTACGGCCGGGGGCGGGGGGGGGGGGGTGGCGGGGGGCGGCTCGACCTCCACGGAGCGCGTTCGCATCTTAGCCCCTGGGGGGCCTCACAGCATTCCTGCCGAACTGGGATCCTGCTCCCGGTTTTACAGGTGGGACTCCTGAGGCCTAGAGACACAGAGTTGGCCTGCCGAAGGGACTTGCAGCCAGGGTGGCAGAGCAGGGACTCCTGGCCTAGGGCTTTTAGAGGCGTGCTCAGGAAGAGGAAGAAGGGAGGTACGTGATGTGAGCACGGCAGGTGCTCCTGGCGTTCTTCCAGTAAAGAGCCTAGTACTGGGCTCCTGAAGGCCATCTCTATCTCAGCTTCTGGCTTGTTGAGTCCATTCTTTCACCCATCCTGGTTTCCCTCTGTCAAGGCCTTCCTGCCTCTGGAGGTGTCTAGAGACCCTGGCTTAGCATTAGATAAGGCAGGTGCCGTCGCCCTTTATCATGAAGACCCCAAGGGCTTGTCCAGTTAAAGGCACTGTGTGTCCTGCGCTACAGAGGAGTACTTAGACCTATTTTGAAGAATTCCCTCAGCCACTATCTGTGAGCTTGCTAGGAAAAGAGAGAAAGAGAGAAAGAAAGAGGAACCCAACAAAGAAAGAAAAAAGAAAGAGGAACCAAAGTATCACTTTCTTCCTCCTCTTCTCATGAGACTGATTTTTGTTTTTTATTTTTTTTAAGATTTTATTCATTTACTCATGAGACACACACACACAGAGACAGAGAGGCAGAGAGGCAGAGACACAGGCAGAGGGAGAAGCAGGCTCCCCTCAGGGAGCCCGACATGGAAGTCGATCCAGGGAATCCAGGATCAGGCCCTGAGCCGAAGGAGACCGTCAACCGCTGAGCCACCTGGGCATCTCATGAGACTGATTTTAAAGGACAGTTGAGACACTGTAGATTAGACTTTTATCAACTGATGTGCTGAGGTTAGGGAGCAGGATAGCTATGATATCAAGGAGATCCCTCTATGATGATTCCCAGAGTTGCGGTTGACAGAATCATGGGAAAGGATTAACAGATAGGTAGCTGATGTATTTTCTCTGTAATCAGTGTTTAAAACCAAGGAGTTTTGAAACATCCTGTACCCATCTCTCTTTCAAACACCCCACAGCTGTCCTTTGGTTTGTTTGCAGTGTTCTGAGGGATGTTTGCTTGTGGCCATGTGCCACTGATGGGCAGCGTTATTCCCAGGATACAGTGGCTGTCAGTACACCATTCTTTTCATCTTCAAGGTGTGTGCCCTGCTAGGAGAGTGAGTGCCCCTAGCAGTGGGTCTATTAAATGCCCCCTCCTGCCCCATTTATATAGAGAGAACAACTAAAGATAGTCCTGTGGAGAGCCTGCCCACACAGTTTTCAGGCTGTTCTATTGTTCTGCCTCTGCTCCAGTTTCTATAGATAGGAGGTTGGGTTTGACAGACATACTCAAATGACCATCCCTAGCCTAGACATTTAACCAAGCCTCAGACTTTGCCCTCTGTCTGTGGCAGTGTGCCAATTAGAGCAGAGTAAATAGAATCTGAGCACTTGCTTGATACATTGTCATGAAAGAGGTTTTGTTTTGTTTTGTTTTTTACCAGGTTTGGGGGGACATTGCATAGAGCTGCCTACTCCTTTGTGGTAGGAGAGATTAAAAATCAACAAGAAAACCTCTGTTGCTGATTAAACTCAGATTTGCCAGGAACTAGGTGTTTATGGTCACTCTTGTGTGATTGTGCTTTTGAGCAAGTGAAGGAGAAAAGGAAATGTGGTGGCTCGGATGCCTGAGTGAAATCCTGAAGTCAGAGGCCGTGTAGGAATGTAGAAATTAATTGAACAATGATTGATGAGTTCCTAGTATCTTCCAGGCACTGACCTGGATGTTGCTAGGGACACAGCAGTGAACAAGCAGTTGTGGTGTCCAGAGCTCCTGGAGCCTACATTTTAGTGGAGGGAGACTAGTAAACAACCATACTTTAGCAGAACTAAGTGCCATGAAATAAATAAAATAGGGGGACAGACTAGAGCAGTATCAATCTTGCTGCATATGGGAATCACTAAAGGGCCTTTAACAGATGCTTGGACTCCATCCTCCCCCAGTTCCAATTTCATGATTCTAGGTTCTGGCCTGGGAATTAGGATTTTTAAAGCTTTCGTGTGCAGTGAGGCCTAAGAAGCACTGGACTGGAGAACCACAGACTTGAGCCTCACAGCTTGAGGAATGTGTTGCAGTGCATTGTCAGGGAGGCTAATTAGCTTTGGCATTCAGAAGAAAGAGATGAAAAAACACAAAATGGATCGAATATGATAACTGCTCTCAGGCCTGGAAACTGATAGGCAGGTGCCATTCCCACCATACTCTTGTTACTATGGTCAGATCCAGGGCACCCTCACCATACTCTTTGCTCCCATGATCAGATCCAGAACACCCTCACCACACTCTTTGTTCCCATGATCAGATCCAGGGCACCCTCACCACACTCTTTGTTCCCATGATCAGATCCAGGACAACCGTCACCACACTCTGCTCCCACGATCAGATCCAGGACACCCTCACCATACTCTTTGCTCCCATAATCAGACCTAGGGAACTCTCACCATACTCTTTGCTCCCATGATCAGATCCAAGGCAGAGCAGCAGATTGTTTTACACACTCAGGTGGGGGTTGGAGGAGTGATGGAGCCAGCTGTACTTTGGCATAACTACAGTTTGTGTAATCTTCCGGTGGCTGTTTCTGGATCTGGGAGTGATCTGAGACAACTCTGCTGCAGCATAATGTCCTAGTTCTGCAGCTACTTCAGTTGCTGCCTCTGAGAAGCCTCCCTAAAAAGGGTGGCCCATGGGCCATCTTCAAGAGGTGGGGGGAAAAATCAAGATCTGAGATGTCTGTTCTCTTGCATTTCTTACCTCTTGCACAGAATTTTTCAGCAGGTGAATCAGATTAAAATAACTATGAATGGCACTTTCTATGAGTAAAAGAGGACAAAGAAAAGCAACCAAGAAATATGTATATTAGCATAGCAGAAGGGCTAGCCTACTCCTTGCCTTAGTGGTAGTGGGAAGCTAATGGGCTAATTGTAGCTCAGTGAACCTCAGGACTTTTTTTTTTTTTTTTGGTCAAGCACTACTTGTCTAACCCCTTTGCCATTTTTTCCCAGCCCCACCATCCCCAAAATTGCTACATGTGGAAGGAGGTACTGCAATGAGAGCCACCCCAGAAAGGGGGTGATCGGCTTCTAGATTTAAAAATGGGTACTCAAAATAGGTTTTTATTGCCTTCCTCTTGCTCCTGCAACCTAGATCGATATTGGCAACAATTCACTGCACCCTTTATTTAATTCATTTTCTTCCTGACCCTGTGCTGCACCTGTATCCAGGAGCTGCTGGACAGGGGGAATTGGTAAAAAGAAAATATCAGCCCATATAGCTCAGAATTAATAAATGACATGAACTGGGACCTCCAGGATATCTGGTAAAGACCAAGTGTGTCTCTCATCCCAGTGCTGGAAGCTAATCACTATGAGACTGTCAGTTTGGTTGGTTCTTCCCTAGGACTTGGTCCACAAGCAGGGCATTGACAGCTGTAGCCTGTTGGGGTAGAAACCCGAATTTCTTTGAGCTGTTCACACTGGTACCCAGGAGAGTCACTTTACTGTTCTGCTACTGAGGAAACGTTTCCATGTGCCAAAAAGGGATGAAAACCTTCATCTTTGTCTTCAAAATTAGGGAAGAATAAATATATTTTTAACTGAGCAGTACTTAGAAATCAATTCCTGCTATGGATTGTAGATTTGAGTTACCTTTTTCCATGGGGCTTATGCTCTCTTACTTAGGATAAATTAATTTCTATTAATATTGTATGTACCAGTCTGGGCCAGCCTATGATATCATCATATAGTTAGATAACTTTGGCTTGAAGCAGAAAAACTTGGTCAAGGGCAATCTGGACCCAAAAAAAGAGTTCACTATCATTCTCCCTCCTCCTATGAATAACAAATAAAATATTCCTCAACGCAGAATTTGCCATCTCTAGGGAAGGTCTTCTCTAAAGATCTGCCTATCTTATTCTAAAGGGCTAGCGCCATGGAGTACCTGAATTACAGAATCCTTTCTGTATTTTTGGAAATCCCTGTTTGGTCTTCTCCAGTACCATCTGCCTCTAGCTCCAGAGCACTTACATAATGTAATTCAATTGCACATGTTGTCTAATCCTAAGGGTGAGCTTCAACTGCTTGCACAGGACCGTGTGCTCTGAATTTTGGCCATGTGAGCTCAGCTTGGAGCTGCCAAGGGTGAACTGCCAGCCTCAAGCACCACCATGTCCAATGCCCAGGCCAGTTTTTTTAGAGTTCACCCCATTGGAGTGAAGAGAAACTGGCCATGTAGAGAGGAGGGCTCTAAAGAATGCCAAAAGGCCCCAAATTCTCTCCAGTGAAAGAATGCACACACCTGCCCCAGTGAGCATTTGCTCAGTAGCAGCGTTGTTCCTGTTCCTCGTTTCTTTGGTGTTATGCAAAACTGTCACCTGGCAGGTAAAGTACCATAGCAGTGGCTTCTCTTTCTCTGGCTGCCTGGAGGCTTGGGCTCCTGGGGGCCTGTTGCCTTTTATGGGGGCCATCCTTAAGCCTCCTTCCTGGAGAAACCCTTTAGGGCTAGATTCAGGAGGGAAGTTGGAAGTAACAGCATCTCTAGAGCACCAAAAAGGAAGCAGAAACCAGGATCTCAAAGAGAGAGAGTTTAGTAGGAACAAGTTAGAAGCAAAGAAAGGCAACTTGTAAACAGAAGCTAAAGTGAGGTTCAGTTTTCTAGAACAGTGCTTGCGAACCTTTATCCTGCAGAGGAATCACCAGGGGCTCTTGCTAAAATGCAGATTATGATCCTAGAGCTCTGAGATTTTGCATTTCAACAAGCTTCTGGGTGGTTTAAAGCTGTTGAGCCTCAGAGGAGTTGGCTGCAGTTCTTGACAGTTGCGTCCTGGGCAGCGCAGCCTCAGTGCTCAGGCGGGAAGTCCTGGTCAAGAGGCAGTGGAGCCTGGTGGTTAAGAATGCAGACGCTGAGCCACACTGCCTGGTTTGAATTCTGGCCACTTATTAGGCTCTGTTTCCAGATCTGTAAAAATGAGAATAATCATGGTACCTGCTTCACAGATCTGTTTGAAAATGAAATGAGATAATGTATGTAAACTAAATAGACTAGTGCTGGGTTCACTGCAGATGCTCATTAAATGTAAGTTGTTGGTGTTATCATTATTATCATTTGGTTGTTGAGTTCAGAGTCGGGCCTTCTACTTCCTGCTTCAACTGTAGAGATTTCTCTTGTCAAAGAAAAGGGCTGTCGTGGGGTTATCTTACTTATCTTACTTCAGAGATGCTTACTCCAGAATTTCTCCTTTTAGTAAATGAGGTCTAGAAATGAAGCTCTGGGGAGGCAGCGGGAGCCTAGCTTTCATGTGCACGTCAGCCTTATTTATAGCTTCAAACTGAAAGCCTGTGCAGCCTGGTGGACTGAGAGGGAGGAGGCCACCAACGTGCATGGCAGGGACATTCCTGAGAGCCACAGATGGAGGACCCTGTGCCCAGAGGTGATAGAATCTAAGTTGCCAGTTACACCCGGCATTCTCCCCGGCCGGACCCAGGTTTCCGTGGTCCGAGACTGTTCACATGAGTCTCTCTTCTTCATCTCTTGAGAGGAACAGCGTGGCCTGGGAGGAGGCGGACACAAGTGCAAGTGCGTCACTCTGGGTTTAGCTTTCCTTTTCTGAGGGTGTCAGTTTCTCAAAAACAGAAATTCACAGAGGCGGAGCTTAGGATTTGCAGAAAGCAGCAGTTTCCCATCCCCACTTCTGGGAGAGTCTCTGCAGGCCTGCATAACGCTCTGGGCTGAGCCTGGGACTCACTCAGCTCTGCTGGAATGTGGGTCTGTGGCGTTTGCTGCCACTGCTGTGGGAGTGTCATGATGCAGACGTCAGAGGCAGCAATGGGGACTGGTTCTAGCTGGCAGCCTGGGAACAGGGGCTGCTCCTGTAAGCCTGCAGCCGTCGGGGGATGTGATGTGCTACAGAGACGGCACAGGGCTTCATTGTGTTCAAAATAAAATCGAGTGATTTCCATCATTGACAGAGATGGGTGGGAGATGATAACATGTAGATGGTAGAACCAGGCTGACCTGTTGGGGCTTAGCTCCTCAAGAAGTTCAGAATGTCAGTGGATTACCTATATAGTCAGGTTCGTGTTTGTCAGAGAGAGGGATGTTTCCAAACACTTGAGGTCCAGCAGAATCTCAGCCCCGGGGTGCCACTAAAAAGCTTTAGAAATGGGGCACAAGTTCCTATCCCAGCTTTGTCGCTTAATAATTATGATCTTAAGCAAATTAATTATCCTCTCTGTATTTCATTTTCCTCATCTATAAAATGAAGACAGTATTTCCATTTAAAATGTATTGAAAGAATTAAAAAGAAAATATGCTTTAAAACCATAAACAGATATGTAACATCACTGACATTGTTTGCCTCTGGGGAAGGGAATTAAATTCCTGATGGATAAAGGAGAGGCTTTTTTTTTTTTTTTTTAAGATTTTATTTGTTTATTCATGAGAGAGACAGAGAGAGGCAGAGACATAGACAGAGGGAAAAGTAGGCTTCTTGCAGGGAGCCAGATGTGGGACTTGATCCCTGGCCAAGGATCACTCCCTGAGAGGAAGGCAGATGTTCAACTAATGAACCACCCAGGCATCCCGAGTGGAGGCTTTTTACCATGTACCTTTTTATAACATGAATTTTACAATATATAGTTTTCTGTTTAAAATGTTAATTTTGGGAGGACTTGGGTGGCTCAGTTGATTAAGCATCTGCCTTCAGGCTCAGGTCATGATCCCAGACATGATCCCAGGGTCCTGGGATAGAGCCCCACCTCCTGACTCCCTGCTCAGTGGGGAGCCTGCTTCTCCTATCCTCCCTGCTCCTGCTTTCTCTGTTGCTATCTCTGTCTCTCTCTCTCAAATAAATAAATAAAATCTTTTTTAAAAATGTTAATTTCATTTAACTTAAACATATAACACATGTTAGTGCGCTTGGCTGGTTCAGTGGATAGAGCATGCAATTCTTTTTCTTTTCTTTTCTTTTTTCTTTCTTTCTTTCTTTCTTTTTCTTTTTTAAGAGGGAAGGAGCTGGGGAAGGGGCAGAGGAAGGGAGAGAGAGGAGAGAGAATCTTAAGCAGGCTGCATGCAGAGCCTGACTTGGGGCACCCTGAGATCATGACCTGAGCCAAAATCAAGAGTCAGACACTTGACTGAGCCACCTAGGCACCCTGAGCATACAACTCTTAATTTCAGGACTGTAAGTTCGAGCCCACATTGGTTATAGAGATTCTTTAAAAATAAAATCTTTAAAAATAAATAAACAAACACGTCATGGGCACCTGGCTAGCCATCACGGTAGAACATGTGATTCTCGATCTCAGGGTTGTAAGTCTGAGCCCCACGTTGGGTGTAGAGATTACTAAAAAAATAAATGAATAAACTTAAAAAAATTTTTAAATAAAACACATGTCACAAAAACGTATTGATAGATTTCTCAGAAAGGTGGTTATGCCTAACTGAACAGTAAATAAATGTTTGTAGTCAAATAAAAATAAGTGAGGTGCTCAGCAAATGCTCTTCTGCATAGTAATCCGGCTCTCAAGGGTAGGTCTCTTGAGTATCTGAGGGTCTCTACCCCAGCCCCCTAGCCCCAAAAGCATGTAAGGGTATCCTATGGAGAAGTACCTCCTAAGACCTCTCTCGGGATGAGAATCTGGTGGCCAGAGCCCCGGAGAATGAGCCACCTGCCTGATGAAACCCTGGGAACTTGGGCCCCAGCCCAGGCTGTGGAGCTGTGGCAGTAGACATGTGTACAGCCTAAAGCATGCTGACAGAAAGGCAGGGGGTCTGTTGGACCAGGTAGGTAGGATTTGCCAGGGCAGTTGCAGCCTTGTTCCTCTCTAGTAGGACTACAGTTTTGCTCTTGTTTGTCAGATGGCTTTCTCCCCTGTTTTCCCTTTTGATTTTCACAACAGCCTTGTGACTGAGAAGGAGCAAGTGCCTTGCCTCAGCTCACAGAAAAGCCACAAAGTAGGAGCAGCTCACATTTGTCCTAGGTTTTCTCTATGCCGGGCACTGTACTCAAGTTTTTCATGCATTATTTCATTTTCTTTCCGTAGCAATTCTAGAAGATGGGTACGAACATCAACTCCGTGTTACCGATCAGAGGGAAAAAAAAGAAAAGCTAAACAAATTAGGTAACTGCTTAAAGTCACAGAGCTAGTGAGTGGCTAAGTCAGGATTTCAGTGGAGGCCATGCCCCCCCCCCCCCACCTCCCGTCTCATAGCTAGAGCAGAGGACTAGTGATGCTATTTGTTTAGCGTAAACAGTGTACCAGGGTCTCCCTGCTTTGTCAGGCAAAAGAGTGCCTCTTTTGAATGTTACCACTAAAAGGCCTGTGTGGGCTCTTGTAGGTTCCTACTTCAGTCTCTGGAAGATTTGGATACAAGTTTAAGGAAACTGAACTCCCGGCTATTCGTTGTCCGGGGACAACCCGCTGACGTATTCCCAAGGCTATTCAAGGTGAGTGTGCTGATCCTAGAGAAGACGGTGAGATTCTCTTGTCTGGACTTTCCCTGCAAACTAAATGAGGTGATATTCTGACTAAGAAAATGGAACCAGTCAGCGCTAGCCTGTAGGGAAGTGGGGAGCTAACCCTATGAACTTGCCAACAGAATGGAAACTGTGTTAAGGAAAAAAATTCTGTGAAACCAGTGTCTTGTTGGAAAGTTCCCAGCTCAGTCCAGACAAGGGATGTAGCAAGTTATTCCACCCTGGATGCCACTGGCTTCCTCAGATGTTTTCTTAGCTCATGCCAACAAGATTTATTAGGGCTCTTCTCTATGCCAGGAGTTTGAAGACAAGTTTTCCTTTTTTAGCACAGGGCGTTTCCTGTCTTGTTGTGTGCTGCTTATTGGGGGGAAAAATCAGCCTTTTTGAGGGAGCTCCCTGCTTCTCTTGGGGCAAATGGTTGATAAAATCTTCACTTGGGTACTATGTAGACCTCTGTCTCTTCTATCAAGTAGCCAGCCCACTTCCCCCACCCTCCCACCCAACCCCTTTCTTTATAAAGCACATTTTATGGCCCAAACAGGCAAAAGTACTCATCTCACATCATCACAAGAAGAAAGGTAAGTTTAGTAATAGGTATTTTAAGAGAGAGACCACATTCATGTAACTTTTATTTTATAATTGTTCTATATACACAAAATAACACTATATTTTATAATTGTTCTATTTTATTATTAGTTACTCTTGTTAATCTATTGTGCCTAATTTATAAATTAAAGTTCATCATAAGTATGTATAGGAAAAAACAAAATACTATACATAGGGTTCAGTACTATCTGCAGTTGCAGGCATCCACTGGTTGTCTTGGAACACATTCCCTGCAGATAGGAGTTTACTACTATATATTTATTGAGCTTCTACTATGTCCCAGGCTCCCGACGAGGTACTAGGGTAATGATGAGATAGCATGGTTTCTGCTCTGAGAGTTCACACTCTTAATGGAGGAAAGAGGCAAGTACTGGACAATTTCACTGCCATATGATAAATGCTGTGATGATGGGTAAAAGGCAAGGTACAGGAAAATCCTATTGAAAGAGGAGATCTTTCTTCTCAAGAAGGAAAGCTTTTTGAAGAAAGTGGCATCTAATAATACTTTTATTTCTTCATTTTTTTTAACAATATTTTTAATATTATTCAGAGTTATGCTTTTTTTTTTACCAATGTCATCTATATGAGTTGCTAAGCATGGTACCCAGCTCATAGTAAGGGCTCAATAAATGTTTAGTCCCATTATCCTGGATGAGGGATAGCCAGCCCTTGTCAGGATCCTCACCACAGGCAGGACTCAGTTAGGTCCTGCATAGCCAGGACATTTGCCCTAGAGGCTTAGAATATTAAGGGACCAAGACCAGAGACTTTGGTTGGAACGTGGTTTTCTTCTTGCTAGTTCTGTTTTAGGGCTTTCTGTGGGTTATCTGTACAACCTTTCACTAGGCCAGCTTTCTTCCAGCATTGCAAGGAAATCTAGAAAATTCTACTAGGGAAGACTAAAGGCTTGAAAAAGAATTCCCTTCTTTTTTAACATGTGGCCCCTCTGGTCTGATTTCTCTGACCTCTGGACTAAGGATTGCTCCTCCTTCCCCAGCCTTCTGAGAGCTAGAGCCTGTTAGCTCTGTTTGCTCCTAGCCCCAGGAGTGTTGCTGTGGATACCATTAAGACAATTCACATAGCACAAGTCTGCCAAGAAAACTAAGCCAGAAGTTTTCAGGGCCCTGAGAGCTCTGGGAAAGGCATGCTGGGCAGGAAGGAGGCAGTGATCCTGTCTCCACTGTCTCCATCAGTGAGTCAGTGCTTCTTTCTGGAACTAGGGGCTCCCCTGAGAGCATTGTATTTATAGCCTCCTACTTCATTCTCCTACCAAGGACACAGCAAATGTACAGGACTACCCACCTCTCTCTTGATTCCGCTAGCCTAGGCTCCACTGTTGGCATGCTAATGGCCTCACCTCAAAGGTCTGCTGCTCTTCTCAAACTTTAGGAACCTCAGATTATTTGCTTTCCAGTTAAATCTTTGTCCCTAGTTTGTTCTGCAGCCCATTTTGGCCCATGAGCCACAGATCTCTAGGCTCATTTCTTCCCAGGAAGGAGCTGAGTCCTCAGCTTCATTCTCCTCCCCTAGTGTTTAGCTTAACAGATTCTCTCCCCACAGGAATGGGGGGTGACCCGCTTGACCTTTGAATATGACTCCGAACCCTTTGGGAAAGAACGGGATGCAGCCATCATGAAGATGGCCAAGGAGGCCGGTGTGGAGGTGGTGACTGAGAACTCTCATACTCTCTATGACCTGGACAAGTAAGACATGGGTCCCAGGGGTCAGGTTGCCAATTGTGGGAGTCAGTGTTTTGGTTCCCTGCTGAGCAGAACTCTGGGAGGTTTACCAATGGAGCCATGAAGTATGAAGCACATGAAGTATGGCATTTTCTAGGAGCTGGAGGGGAATGAGCCAGAGTTGGGGCCTGTGGAACAAATCACAAAGAGCTTTAACCAGTTTGGGTGCAAAGAAGCTTACTAGGGCTGAGGGATAAAAGCAATGAGGATCCCTACACAAGACCTCTATAGATCTGCTTCTAATCTGCTGTCCCAATTGCTCTTCAACACTCCCACTTGTCCTGCTACTGAAAGGCTGTCCTCTGACCTCAGTGGACCCTGCCTGTTACCCCTCCTGACAGAGCTCTGTTCTCATAGGTCCAATTTCTGTAATTATATGAGTTCCTTGGGCTCCCCTGGCTATCTGGGTTTCCAGGCCATGCATTTAGATGTTGTGTGGGAATCTCTAGAGATCCCTGCAGGGGGCTGATAACTACAGAGCAGCCTCCTTCCCTAGGGACAAGCCTCTGCTTTCAGAGCATCTAGGAGGAAACCCTTTCTTCCCCTTCCCTGGCAGAGCTGTCAACCTCTTGCTGCTGCTGCTGTTGCTGCCAAGCCAGCAGCCTTCCCTGCTCCCTGCCCCCCCTTTCTCAACATGGTGATGGCTGCCAAGAGGCCAGGTCACACATCTCTGCACGTGAGCTAGCTCTCAGGAGGAGCCCCTGGGTGTGGAGCTCCTCCTCCTGCCACGTGCCAGAGGACAGGGCGAGGTACTGCAAGGGGCTGCAGCCAACCTTATATCCCCACAATGAACTCACCCAGCCAGCCAGGTCTTGCGTAAACTGCCTCTTGGCCAACAGGAAGAACCCTGGGAATCTGGCTCCTGACCACCCCAGTGCATTTTATAGAAACAGCCTCAGTTCTCCTTTCAGTCCTGTATATTCTTTTCTTACCTGAATGCAGGTCTGTTTCCTTTGGTCATAAAAAAAAAAAAAAAAAAAAAGTTGTAAACTGCCAAACACCCTTTAAATAGTTGTTGCTGTTAACCCCAGCCCCAGTCTCTGATCTAGGAAGAATAAACTGTTCTCCACCTCTCTGTTCTGATAAATTGGGGCCAAGAAGGGAATGATTTTTTGACAAAAGAATATGCTTGCCGTTCTTATCAAAGAACTTCATGAAGGTTTATGTTGGGAGAGAAAGGAAGGCGCTGTGAGGATTCCCATAGCTTGGACACAGGCAGAGTACCAAGAAGACTAGTGGGGATTTTTCTATGATTAGAGAGATATGGTCAGTCTCTGTCTTTAGGAGGCTCCACGTCGACACCAGGGAACCTGGAATTGAGTCCCAGCTTTGGCCCTGCCTTGCTCCATTACCTGAGGCACCTGCTCCAGCTCTCTGGGCTTCATTTTCCCTCTCGGTAAAATGGAGATGTAGCCTCCCTTGCCCCTTCCTTTCCACTTAGGGGTGGGACCCATGAGTGGATGAGGAAAGCCACCCTCTAAGCCTTCAAAGTCTGGGTTCTTTTCTGGGTGGGCAGGGACCTAAAATGAAGCGCCTTGTGCATGACGTTAGGTGTGCTTTGGGATTCCCAGGATTATTGAGCTGAATGGGCAGAAGCCACCCCTTACCTATAAGCGCTTTCAAGCCATCATCAGCCGCATGGAACTGCCCAAGAAGCCCGTGGGCTCTGTGACAAGCCAGCAGATGGAGAGCTGCAGGGCCGACATCCAGGACAACCATGACGACACCTATGGCGTGCCCTCCCTTGAGGAGCTGGGTGCGTACTTCCTGCCAGGGCCCATGTTTTATAAGATAAGTGGCTTTATCTTCTTTGTCAAAGTGACACATGTTATTATAGACAGTGTAGAAGACACAGTGAAACAGGAATAAAAATAACAATCACAGTGACCCCAAGCACTCCTGATTTTGGAGCATGTCTTTCCAGTCTTTTTTCTGTGCTTACTCACATACATAATGTTATGTTTCTAATTCCTGCTCCCGTTTTTCTACTTCTCTGTCTCAGAAGATATAGGCCTCAATATAGGCCTTTCAGTCTCTGTGGACTCCTCAATACCAAGATAACAAGTATTGCTCCCATTAAAAGGGGTTGGTAAGCCCCTCAGATTACTGACATACTCTCTCTCCCCTTTCTCTCTCAGCCCCCATTTCTTGACCTGAATAAAGTTAGCCTTCCTCACCTGAAAACTGCTATCACTGCCAGCCAACCCGATAGGGTGAGCAGTGCAGGATTGTTCTCATGTGCCTGGAATGAGGAGTGGCTGGATAGGGAAGGCAAAGGAAAGGAGAGAAAAAAGTCACAGTGGAAAGAGAACTGGGACAACCTGGGAAATGCTGAAATGTTTGGATGATCTCAGCCCCAGCAGCACCAAAAACATGGTTTAGTTCCCATGAAGCTCAGAGAACACACCGATGTGTCAAGACTTGCTGAGCTATCACTGAAATGGCCTGACCTCTGGTCCTGTGACCTCCTCCTCTTATAGGGTTCCCCACTGAAGGACTTGGCCCAGCTGTTTGGCAAGGAGGAGAGACGGAAGCTCTGGCCCGGCTGGATAAGCATTTGGAACGGAAGGTATGGTCCCTGTTTCTGGGTCACAAAGCGCAAGCAGCAGGGGATATGAGGGTCAGCCTTCATGTCCTTTCGTGCCTCTTAGCTCAGAGTGGTTGAAAATGAAAAGTCTTCCTGATGACAGTAAGAGTAGTAATAGTTGCTGCTATTTAGTGAGCATGCTTACCACATGCTGCTCACTGGACTAAGCATTTCTGGATGAAATACCTACTTGCATGATTTCCTATTGTCTTTTCAACATCCCTGCAAAGTAGGTGTTAAGCTCTCCATTTGACAGATTATGAAATTAAGGTTTAGAGAGGATAAGTAACTTGCCTGAGGTCACACGGTTAGGAAGTAGTAGACTGAGATTTTGTTCTATGTGATTTCAAAACTTATATTCGATTGCTTTTCTTTCATCTCTAACTATGCAGGTTCCCTTTACTGAGAAGGTATCTGGTTGATGAAGTCCCTGAGATTAATTTCTTTGTGTTTATGTGTCCCCTCCTCACCTTTTGCTGGGTCCTCTCCAAGCCTTCAATTTCCATTTGTTTGGACACAGAGAACAAATGACCCATCTTCCAATGAAGTAGGAATTGGACAGGGGAAGGAAAAACCCTGAGGCCCCAAAGGCACTCCTTAACAATGTCACATGGCTTCCATGACCCTGGAGCTAGAGGAGCAGAGAAAGTTCTTAGGACTGAGTCACCCTCTGGTTTTCTGCCCGCTGTTGCTGGTTTGTAGACCAGTTCAGAACTTTTTGTATTCTCAGATGGATAGGCATTGGGCCCAGCAGCCAGGTGATAACTATGGAACAAGCAGACCTACATAGGAAAAATGCTTCCCAGCCCTGAAGATGCCTCAGCAGCAGTGAAAATGGGCCAGAGGCCCGACCTCCCTCAGAGAGGCCTTGATGTCTGTATCTGGGTGTTAACTTGAAGCCACTCACTGACTGAAAAGGATGAAACTGATGTCCAAGGGCTATGGGGAGGACTAGCTGTCCCTGTCTGCATCAAGAGCTTTACCCAAAAATTCTTGGAGTCAGTTTGGGAACATAGGCCAGGCCAAGGGGCAGAGTGGTAGAGATGATAGATGGGATGGCAGGAGTAGAAGACTGACAAGTGTGAAGAGCTAACTTATAGCCTGTGGATTAGCATTACCTTAAAATCATGCTGTGCAGGGCTGTCCCTTAGGTCACCAAGTCAGGGGATCCTTTTCCACATACCCCTGGAGTGTCTGGTCTGTCATGGGATCTTATGTCAGGATCCTTCAGACTCCATGGTGATCAGTGGGAACACTGTGTCCTGCATGACTGGGAGAAGAAAAGGGGCTGGCTCTGAGGAGGTTTATTTCAATCTTCAGTTTTCTAACTCTGGAATAAACATCTGTCTACTCACGTCAAGATGGCTTAGCGCTAGAAAGACTGCCCAATGAAGCAAGTATGGAGTCTGTCTCCAGAAGAGTAGTTGATTGTAGATAGGCATGAGACAAGGAATTTTGTTTGTACTGAGGATCAGGAAAAAGTGGTTCAGAAGGTTACTAGAACAAAGAACGAGAGAATTTTATTAATTAGCTTGTATTTGCAAGCTGGCTTTTGAGAAGGAATCTTTGAACTCAAGTAACTAAGAGTCTAAGGCATAGCCTTTAGGCATAGCTGGAATCAGGTGTCCAAACAATGCTACCAGGAATACATTCTCTGTCTCTGAGCTCTGCTTTCCTCCCTACTAGTTCATTCTCAGGTGGGCTTTCCTTGAACAGTGGCGGAGTGGTCACCAGCAGCTCATTTTCAGTTGCTTAGCACACCAGAGGAAGTGGCATGCCTCATTTCCAAAAATTCCAGGAGTTTTCATTTCCAAAAATCCCAAGGAATATTTTCATTGGCCTGTTTTTGGTCATGTGACAGTCCTTGACTTAATCACCATGTTTGAAGAAAGGGCACTCTCCCTGGCCCAACTTGCATCTTAAGCCTACTCCCTGAGTCAAAAGTGAACTTAGCTCCTCTTCACCCACAGGGACTGAGATTAGGAAAGGCTGGATCACCACAAGAAAATTAGGTGCTGTCACCAAAAAGGGGAGACACACTGTATGATCTTTGCCCCTGAGGTACCCAAAATAGTAGATGAGGGCAACCATCTCTTTTTAAAAGTATCCCTATTTTTAAATGAAAACGGAATGATAGAATTAGAATACCACCATTTTGTGGCCTTCAGTGATGACGTATTGTACATTACTGACTGCTAACCCCATAAAGAGAGATAGGCAGGCATTATGTCCCCCCACAGTCTTGCCAAAGAAATCAAACCTGAGTCCAATCCAGTCTCTGGTACCAGCTGCTAATTTGCAGTCAGTAAGTACACCATGAGTCTGCAATAAGCAAAATGCAGGCTGTGAGAATCAGTACAAGTTAAATGGCCTGGATTCTTCCATAGAAAAACTGAAAAGAAAAGAAATGACTGAAAATGCGTAGACTAAAAGAAACTGAGGGGCGCCTAAGTGGCCAGTCAGTTAAGTGTCTGCCTTTGGCTCAGGTCATGATCTAGAGTCCTGAAATCGAGCCCCGCATCAGGCTCCCTGCTCAGCGTGGAGTCTGCTTCAGGATTCTCTCCCTCTCCCTCTCGCCCCTCTCCCTGCTTTCTTTCTTTTTCTCATAAATAAATAAATCTTTAAAAAAAAAAAAAAAAAGGAGGGGATTCTTGGGTGGCTCAGCGGTTTGGCACCTGCCTTTGGTCCAGGGCGATCCTGGAGTCCCAGGATCGAGTCCCACATCAGGCTCCCAGCATGGAGCTTGCTTCTCCCTATGCCTGTGTGTCTCTGCCTCTCCTTCTCTCTCTGATATACATAAATAAAATCTTAAAAAAAAAAAAAAAAAAAAGGAAACTTAAATTAGCATCTCAAAGACCTGTAAATGGCCAGGGCTAAACTATATAGTGCCTTGGGATGCACATGTGGTTGAAAAAAAAAAAAAAACTTAAAAATGTAAGGAATAGGGTTGCCTGGGTGGCTCAATCAGTTAAATGTCAGACTCTTGATTTCAACTCAGATCATGATCTAGGGGTCTTGAGATCAAGCCCCAAGTCTGGCTCCATGCCTTGTATTCTTTCTCTCCCTCTGTTCCTCCCCCACTAAAAAATGTAAGAAATGACTGAAAAGATAAAGCCCTCCCTCCAAATTTGCTTTGCAAAAATAGAAAAATGTCAGCATTTTTAAATGCAAAGAGGTGATTATTATAAAAGCTGGGTGAGTGGTTACTTGTGGAGCCAGAAGGGAACTATGACTGGGATGGGTTTCTGGGGTGGCTGGCAAAGTTTCAGTTCTTGAACTTCAGTGATGGTTGCACAAATGTTTGCCTTAGAGTAATTCATTAAGCCACACATTGCTTTTACTTCTATATCTGTATTTAAAGGCTTGGGGCACCTGGGTGGCTCAGTTGGTTAGGCATCTGCCCTCAGTTTGGGTCATGCTCTTCGGGTCCTGGGGTCCTGGGATTGAGCCTTGTGTCAGGCTCCCTGCTCAGCAGGGGGCCTACTTCTCCCTCTCCTCTGCAGTTCCTCTGCTTGTGCTCTCTGGTGCGCTCTCTGTCAAATAAATAAAAAAAAGAAAATCTTTAAAAAAAAGAATACAAAGGCTTTCAGAGGGAGATAAGTAAGGGTATGGGCAGGCAAATATACTTAGCGTTTGTCAGAAGCACTTAACCTAATGCTTGAGGGGTTACTGCAGAGGAGGTGAGTGTTAGGTTGAGATTTGAAGGAAGAGTCAAAGTTAACCAAAGGAAGGTGAGTAAAAAGGGGGACAACACTCCAGGCCAAGGTTGCTGTGTGTACGAAGTCCCACGAGAGTATAGCATTTATAGCCAAGTGGCTAGAGATGAAGCTAGAAAGACAGGCTCGCCCAGACAATGGGGTACTTGTAAGTCATGTTTAAGATTGGGACTTTATCCTAAGAGCAACAGGAAGCCCAGTGCACCTTTGTTTTTCTGCAGGATGGCGTGCTTAAGCAATCACTCTGCTCCCAGTGTAGAGATGGGATTAGAGGGGAATGAGAAAAGATGCAGGGAGGTCAGTTTGGAGTCTACATCTGACCTGTGGGTCACAGTTGTCTAGTCTACATCTTAGCCTGAACCAGGTTGGTAGTAAGAGGGATGGGAAGAAAAGAACAAATTTGAGGATTATTTGAACAGTAGAATTGACAGAACTTGGTGACAAGGAAGTCAAAGGTGATGGCCAGGCCTTTGGCATGGGCAACCAGGTGGATGACTGGGCACTTTCTGAGCTAGGAATGCCGATGGAAGGGTGGTCTGAAGAAAAGAGCTGTTACACTTTGAGGGGCCTGGATGGCAATCAGGTGGAGATCCTGGCTGGGACTTGGATAGAGTAATCTGGGAGTCTAGCTAAATGGTAGCTGAGCAGTCTGAGCTGGAGCCGCGGATTGATCATCTGCAGAGAGGTAGTGTTGGGAGCCTTGGGACTGAATGTACTTCCCCAGGAACACAGTTGAGTAGGGGCCCAGCACAGAGTCCTGAGATGCCAACGTTGAGGGGGTTGGGAGGGGACACAGCCAGCCACATGGGAGGCAGCCAGGAGTGTATGGAGTCCAGAGGCCAAGGGAACAGAGAGTATGGAGACGGGAGCAGGGTGAGGTGTGCTGAGAGGTCCAAAAATATAACAGGCTATGCCTGTGGGACTCAGTGGCATGGAGATCACAGGGACTCTGGAGGGAGCCAGCTTGGGGGGAGCAGTGAAAGCAGTGAAGCAGTGAAGGCAGAAGCCATGCTGGGGCCAAGAGGTGCAGGCTGTGGGGACATGGGCTATGCAGAGAGGAAAGAGGACCTGAGGGTAAAGGTCCACAGGCTTACCAGAGGTCCTTTTTTTTTTTTTTTCCTTTTGTTTGCAGAGAAATGAGATGATGTCCCCAATATTCTTGCAGTGGAAACTGGAGAGGCAAAGATGGAAGGTGCAGGAGAAGGAAGAGGGGAGGGCTCCAGAGCCAGGGGAGGCCTTGGCTTTGGATAGGGTCACTGGAGGGGCAGGGGGAGGTAAGGGGAAGGTGTAGACACAGGTGAGTTTGTAGATTTGGTAGCTAAGAGTTGAGAATTTTTCAGCCAAGGGCTCCCATTTCCTTACAAGAAGGAAGGACAGTCACTTGCTGAGGGGTGGTGGGGAGGTGTGGAGGAGGAGTTCTACAGAGGGTGTAAAGTTTGCGAAAGAGACATCACAAAGAGAAAGAGGGTGCAAGGAGTTGAGGAAGAGAAAGTCTTTATCAGATATAGATGGAATCTGGAGGCAGAAGCTAAGTCCTCCCCCTAGCCCTGTCTTTTACCACCTCAGTAATCCCAGAAGAGCCACATAACCCTTTGAGCTTCATTGTTCATTTTCAAAAAGAGGTACTGATAGATGCTGCCCCAGAGGATTGCTCAGACCACACAGGAGAATCCACGTGACAGTGAGCCATGAAGGAAAGCCCTACACCAGTGCCTCAGGGTTTTTCCTCTGCAACATCCAGGCCTTTCCTTTCTTTGCCTTCTTTTCCCACTGCAGGCCTGGGTTGCCAACTATGAGAGACCCCGAATGAACGCCAACTCCCTGCTGGCCAGCCCCACAGGCCTTAGCCCCTACCTGCGCTTTGGTTGCCTCTCATGCCGCCTCTTCTACTACCGTCTGTGGGACCTGTATAAAAAGGTGAGGGGTGAGCGGGGGTGGCACACCTTACCCCCAGTCACAGCTGAGCAGACCAGGCCTTCTGGGCTAGTCGGACACTCTGAAAAGGGGCCCCTCCCTCCGACCCTGGGGGCGGGGACTGGGTTGTAGAGCGTGGTCCTTAAGTTTGTGTACAGTCCAGAGAAAGGAGGGGGAGTCCACATCCAGGAGGTGTCAAAGCCCAGCACAATCCAAACTGCTGATCTAAAGAAAATCCAGGTTATCAGAGCAGGATGGGCAGAAAGGCTGACTCGGGGTGTGACTCTTGAGGAGGCAGATCCACTGGCAGCAGGTGGATGGAGGCAAGTACTCAAGAGGGCAAGGGTGGAACCAGTCCTAAGGGGAAGAGCACAGCAGCCCTCTGAGGGCTGGTCCAGAGCATGTAACGGGGAGTCCAGGAACAGCTGTTGCCTACCAGTCAGAAGATGACTTGGGCTGAATGCAGGGCTGTGCCGTATGAACTAGAGCAAATAACCTTACTGTAGTGCACCTGCCCCCAGAAGGAAAGAGGGCGACACATCCAACTATCCACATTCCACAGGTCATCCTTATGTCTCTGTTGTTTCATGTTGTTTCCCTGTCCTTGCCAGTAGCAGGCTTTTGTGGCATAGGGTGGCTTTGCCAGTGGGAATCTTGTGATTTTAAGAAAGTCATTAATTGCCTGGAGGTCTGGTCTGATCTTTTAATTCCCTCAAAGTCCCAGATCCAGGCTGTCGTATAAAACTTATTTAACCAGAATCAAGACTGAGCATTTTCTATGTGTGCTGATGAGAAGACTCCCATCGACTCTAGAAAGTGGAGCCAAGCAGGGACCCTTGAGGACAAGGATCATGAGCCAGGCTGGCCTGGGGTTTCAGTCTGCGGGTACACTGGGCCACTGCTAGGGCATAGTCCTTCTATGTATCTAGGGGGTTTGGAGCCACCACATTGGTAGCAGCTCCAGATTCCTTTGTAGGAAAGATCTGAGTGATACAGTGTTGCGAGCTGGGCAGGTGATGTATCCACATGCTGTTCCCCCACCCCCAGGTGAAGCGGAACAGCACACCCCCACTCTCCCTGTTTGGGCAACTCCTGTGGCGAGAGTTCTTCTACACGGCAGCCACCAACAACCCCAGGTTTGACCGCATGGAAGGGAACCCCATCTGCATCCAGATCCCCTGGGACCGCAACCCTGAGGCCCTGGCCAAGTGGGCCGAGGGCAAGACAGGCTTCCCTTGGATTGACGCCATCATGACCCAGCTGAGGCAGGAGGGCTGGATCCACCATCTGGCCCGGCATGCTGTGGCCTGCTTCCTCACCCGCGGGGACCTCTGGGTCAGCTGGGAGAGCGGGGTCCGGGTGAGTGCTCACACAGGGGAAGCTGGCCTGTACCCTCATCAGGCCCAGCAAGGGCAGCCTTCTGGGCTGGGGGATGGGATAGGGTCCCTAGGTCCAGGGGATCCCCTCCAAATCCTTCTTGGCTTGCCCTCAGCAGAAGGGTTTTGGCTCTCTCTTCTCCATGGGCCCTGTGGTAACTTGGGGAGAACCATGGCAGTAGGTCCCCATCAAGGCTGACTGTCCCACCCCCTCCCCATCTAGGTATTTGATGAGCTGCTCCTGGATGCGGATTTCAGCGTGAATGCGGGCAGCTGGATGTGGCTGTCCTGCAGTGCTTTCTTCCAGCAGTTCTTCCACTGCTACTGCCCTGTGGGGTTTGGCCGCCGCACAGACCCCAGTGGAGACTATATCAGGTAAGGATGCAGTCCAGGCTCTCTGGCTCCTGGCTGCTGTAGCCTGCTTCTAAGATAAGGTACGCTTGGCCCTTTAAAGGAGAGTCACAGTGTGCTGACTGGCTGTCCGATGTGTGTGTTTCAGGCGATACCTGCCTATATTGAAAGGATTCCCCTCTCGATACATCTATGAGCCCTGGAATGCTCCAGAGTCCATTCAGAAGGCAGCCAAGTGCATCATTGGTGTGGACTACCCCCGGCCCATTGTCAACCATGCTGAGACGAGCAGGCTCAACATTGAGCGAATGAAGCAGATTTACCAGCAGCTCTCCCGTTACCGGGGACTCTGTAAGGAGCCACTACTCCCACCGCCATCCTCTAGCAGGAAGGACAGCGTCTGTGGGCTCAGAGGGAATTTTCAGATATTTGTAAAGAGAGGCCAAGTGTTCTCTTCTAAGCTGTTAAGTTGACTTGATTTCCCAGGGCACGGCACTACATGCTAGGCTGGATCACGCCTCTCTTAATTGTGGCTAGTGGGAAGAGATAAAGCTTCAGTGTCATGGCCCAGCACCCTATGGCCCCTGTCATTTTGGCTTGTCTTTAACTGCCCTGTGGCCCTCTGCAGTCCTGTGAGATTACATCCTGGTTGCTCCCTTGCCTCTCTCCCAGGTCTGCTGGCATCTGTCCCTTCCTGCGTGGAAGACCTCAGCAACCCCGTGGCAGAGCCCAGCTCAAGCCAGACTGGGAGCATGAGCAGTGCAGGTGAGTAGCAGCTGGTCTCCTGTGGCCTGTGTCCATCCAGAGGATGCTGCAGAACTACTGCCACTTGAGTCATTGAGGGCTGAAGACAAAGGCCAAAATGAGTTTGTGCCCCTTACTTAGAGCTTATGTTCCACTTGGGAGACTCAAATAGGGACTGTGCAAGATTATTTCAGTTAACAAGTGCTTTTGGGGATAATAAAGGTGAATGACCTCATTTGAGAGGGGCTGGGGAAGAGGGATTCCTTCCCATACTTTAGATTGGAGCAGTCAGGGAATGCCCCTCTTGGCAGGGACCCAAGTCACAAGCACAACGCAGCTTTCTGAGAACTGGCCGAAGAGCCTTCCAGGCAAAGGGAATAGCAAGAAAAGATCCAGAGATAGAATGAGTGAGTGCAGCTCACGCAAGGAGCAGAGAAGGGGAAGCCAGTGTGGCTGGCATATCCTGAGGGAGGAGCTAGAATGAGATGGGGATGAGCTGTGGCAGGAGTAGCCTCTGAGGCTCCGCACCCTCGGTGGGGAGTGGGATTCTGTCCCCAGCGCACTGAGAAGGCACCGGCGGGAGGTGTGGGAGCTGGTCTGTGTTTTTAAAAGCTCACTCTTCCTGCTATGTGGAGGGGACAGTGTGAACAGGAGCAAGGGCAAGGAGGCAGCACAGCCTGGTGGTGGTGCCAAATTCTTGACCTCCTCCCTTCAGCAATGGGATGAATAGCAGTAAGATGAGACCGGCAAGAACCCCAGGAGTTTTTCTAGCTTGCCCAGCCAGACTGGCTCCACAGAGGAGGGTGCTGCTTATTCCTGCTTCAGGAGGCTGATCCAGCATCACGGAGGGAATGCCTGACCTTCAGAGCAAGAGCAGCAGACACATCAAATTAGTCTCTGGCCTGGAGCTCCCAGAGTTTGGGGCTGCTAGCAGGCCTGGTCGTGCTCTCCTTAGACATTTCCAGGCAAAGTCACTGCTGCAAGGAAGGCTGAGGGGCAAGCCTAAGGAGCGTGTGCTGCATGGCTTTAATGCAGGCTCCCTGACCCCTTAAAGAGCTGCCACTGCCCAGTTTTGGGTCATCTTGGCTTTCTGCACAGTCTGTGTGATACTTTGACCTGTTCCCTACAGGCCCAAGACCACTACCCAGTGGCCCAGCATCCCCGAAACGCAAGTTGGAAGCAGCCGAGGAGCCACCGGGTGAAGAACTCAGCAAACGGGCCAGGGTGGCAGAGTTGCCCACCCCAGAGCTGCCGTGCAGGGATGTCTGAGAGTGAGTGACAGCAACTTAGATTCATCTTTAGGGAGAAAGTTGAGAGAGGTGGGAGTGGGTTTGGAGCCAAAGGTTAAAACTCCACAAACTAGATAAAAACCTGGTGGGGATCGCATGATTCTTTTTAGGATTTCAACTCTAAATTTCTTCTATTCTGATCTCTATACCTTTTGAATTTTAAAAGGAAATTTAAAAGTCAAGCCTTTTTTTCTTTACCAACTAGGGAAAAAAAATTTTTTTTGGCTCTTTCTACTTGTCAAAATGAGTCAAATCCAACAAAAATAAAGCAGAGCCCCAGAGGTGAAGCTGTGGGAGAAATGACCCCATGGCCAGGTATGAGGAGGCTCCAGGACCCTCTGCCGCTGCGGACAGGCCATATCCCATAGGCAGGCCAGCGGAGGGCAGCACTGTCCTTCAGAAGAAAGCACAGGGATGTGTGCTGGCCGCTAGCCCCAGCCCCCACTGAGGACCAGTAGAATCTGGCTGCCTGTCATCTGTGCCTCTTAAAGCTGCTCCTCCATTCTCACCTTCCTTGTGGCCTTGGCTCTGCACTTCCCTGTCAGCACTCAGCTTTCTTGGAAGTCCCTTGAATATCATTAAAGAAACAAAAATAAAAAGTGGTTCCTTCCACAGAGCAGGAAGGGATTTTCATGGCTTTCTTAGGGAAATATAAATTACTCTTCTCTTTAAGTCATTATCTCAGGTGTTCTTTATGTGTCATGTCTGTGTCATTAGACTGGAGAGTGATTTTCTTTTCCTCTGTGGAGCCAGTTGATTTTATCCCAATCCTTCCATTTCGGGGCCAGGCGGGGCCGTCTGGTTTGAGTGTCTGTGCCCAGTACTGGGTGAGACAGCAAGTGTTTGATACTCGTGCCCTTTACCCTACTAGGCTCATTGTCATAAATGTTGCTGATAGATTTGGGCTAGCTTATTCTAGAAGCACTGGAAGCCTTAGATACTATGCTCTTAGTTATCTCTTAGTTCTTTGATACTAAGCAAAGTTCATTCTGTCTTACAAATCTGGAGTTTGCCAGGCTGATAATTTGACTTTCAGTTGAGAAGATCAAAGAATAGAGAGGTTAAACGTCTGGGTCAAGGTTGCTCAGTAAGCTAATGGCATCCAATTCATCATGAAAGTGTTGTCACCAGGTGTGTGAGGGAGGGGAGCATAAGCATATAAGATGTGTTGTGGTGCCCATCCACAAGCATTTAACAGTCTTCTTAGAAAAAGAAATAATTTGTAAATCCTACACTGATGATTTAGGCTGCCCATGCTTATCATAAGCCAGCTGTTGGTGGGCTGGGGTGATCAGGGAATGTGACACAGACGTTTATACTGGGGGCTGAAAGGTGAGTTGGATTTAGGCCACAAGGAGGGCATCTTGGACAAGAAAAATAGCTTCAGGATTACATGGTCTTGTACAAATTATTTAACGGGTATAGGACTTCATTTCCTCACCCCTAAATTTGGTTATTGCAAAGACTAAATTATTATTAAATCCATCTGTCAGGTAGGAATATGTGCAGCTGTTAGAAGTAGGAAGCTGACTGCTGTGGCTCAAGCAAATAGGGATTTATTTTTCTTACCTACCAAGAGGCGCTGGGGTGGGCATTGCCTGGTGACTCAGCAATGTCAGAGCCAGTTTTTCTGAGACTCTCTTGCTTCATGGTGTCAAAGTGGCTGCCACAGACTCAGCCATCATTACTCCTTTATCAGTAAACACACGCCAAGTTTTGGGCCACAGTTTGCTGGATACTGTTGTGCTCACTGGAATATTGGGAGGTGCTGAACAAGATTGACAAAGGCCCTTCCCTCTTGAGTGCATCTTTGGGGGAGACAGACAATAAACAAATAGAGTCAAGAGGCTCTGAGTGGTATGAAATAAAAATTAAGTTGGTAAGAAGATAGAAAGTAAAGGTTGGGGCATTGGGGAGGTTGCAGTTTTATATTAAGAAAATTGTCAGGGGATGCATCTCTTCCTTTTTATCAAGAAAATAGAAGCTTTCCCAGAATACCCCTCTCCCAGCTTTTCACATTGGTCTCATGAGCCCACACCAAATCACAAAGCCACCCCCAGCCATGGGAAGTGGGGATCCAGGATCCAATCCTGGCTTAGGATTGGTTGAGACCATTGGTTTTCCAACTTCAGTGAGCAGTAGAATCCCCTAGAGGATTTGTTAAACCACAGCTTGCTGGGCCCCACCCCCAGAGCTTCTGATTCAGTCCTGGGGTGGGTCCTGAGAATTTGCATTTCTAAGAAGTTCCCAGCAGCTGATGATTCTGCCTTTCTGGGACTGTACTTTGAGAATCACTGACTTAGACTAGTCATGATTCATTGTGTCAGGCCATTGAGTCCCTGAACAAATTATAGGTCTCGGTAGCTAGGAAGTGTTGGATGCTGGTAGACCATTAACAGTGTCTAGGTAATATGCAAGGCAATTAGCCCAATGCCTGGCTCATAAGTTCATGAATATCCAGTATTATTATTACAGATACTGTTATCATAATAATTTTAGAAGAACAGAAGGCTGCTGTTGAGTTGGATCATGAAGAGTCTTGAATGTCAGGCAGGTGAATCCTTGGTGTACTCTGGACGCCAAGAAGCATTTTGGAACAGGAGAGTGAAATAAACAAACTGGCATTTTTGGAAGCATTGGGCTGGGGCCCTGCAGAGGAAGTGGTGGTGTGGGGGAGTCAGCTGAGAGGTGATAGCCATGACCCCAAGTGAAAACCTTACAAGGGTGAAGAAGTCAGCCTGTCTCTGGTCTTGCCCTCTTGGGATCTTAAGGGCTCTGGGTTTACTATGCCCTTCACCATGGCTACTTGCTCAGAGGTGAAGGCCAGGAGGCCAGAGGACAAGACAGACTGGGGAAGAAGGCATTGTTTGGAAACCCTGAGAGAAGAGAGTATACTTGTCTTTTACTGTAGTCTGGTGGTAGTGCCTGGCCCTCACAACGTTCAGCATCTCCTTCAGTAAAATAGCAATATTAGCATCTTGTCACCTGCCCTGCCCATTGAGCATACACATTAGGGAAGAAAATGTAAAACCGTATACACAAAGCTTTTGAACAAGCTAAATGCACCACAGAGATGAAGTCATGTTATCATCTTGCATACACTTCTCTAGGCATCTTGGATTGTGTTGTTGTTACGTTAGAAGCAGCACTCTGGGCTAAATGGACCACAGCGCTGTGATCATGTGGCCTAAGTTGACACAGTATTCTACTGAGAAGCAGACTTGTCCCTTTTCCCCTCTTCCCGTGGTCAGTTTTAGATGTGTGCCTTGGAACAGGATACTTAGCCTTTCTGAGATTTTGTATGTGTAAGGTGTGACTAATCATTCTTTACCAGCCCAAAGGCTCCATCCTGTACCTTTGGAGGCCCCCTTACGCCCTGAGCTCTATAGTTTTGTGATTCTGTTATTCCAATGTCTCAGACTTGTGGCAGTTTGTAGAGCAGTGACTTACAGTGTAAAACACGCCCTGATACCAGTAGGTTTCATGCTCACCTAAAACCCACACCCATGTCTGTTCTGCATCTGGTTTTATTGTACAATGTTCACTAAACTGAAAAATAAGCCAGCCCCCAAATAGCTATCATTTCAGAGGCTTCCCCATAATCCCCAAAGCTGCTGACTGCTCAGGATTCTATTAGCCTCCAATTGTGTACAGATTTTTCTTATTGGTCCAATCATTTTACCATGGGGAACCAGCTCACGTGATCCACTTGCCTGTCGCTGGGCTGGTACATAGGGATCTGTTGAGAAGCCCCATTGAATACAAAAGGCTTCTGGCCATGTATGGCCCCTCTCCTCCCCTCCCCTGCCCACAGTTCACCAGAGCGGGGTTAGCCCTGGGGCTTCACTGCAGAAAACCAGATGCCTGGAATCTCCTCATCATTATTTTGGCACTTCTTCAGTTGTATATCTCTCCTTGCATGAAACGTGTGTGATAGGCAGTGGGCAATCTCAAACACCTCACAGTGGAAGTGGATGCAGTGTGGTGTTCCGGCTTTCTGCTCCGACCAGTGAGCATGCTGCGGTCCTTCTGCACTCTGCCTGGGAGCCTTTGCCTGCTGAGTTGTCTCCTCTCTGTACTTCTCACCCTGGAAATGAGAATTTGGATGCATTTGGCTGACTGACATCCTCTTCCTGTTGCTGTAGGATTTGTGTAGTGCAGGAAGGGAAAGGGTTCCATTGACACGAGGAATGAGACGGAGCTGAGAGCCCAGCTTTGTACCCAGCCTAGCCCAGCTGTACCTCTGTACTTCCCCATTCCTAACCTGGGAGCTGGTAGCAAGCCCTCCATCCCTTTCAAGCTCCTGGGCACTAAGACTTGGTTATGGGCTCCAAACGAAGTTTCTAGCAACCTTGAGCCATTGAGATATCCTCTGCTGACGGAGCTCACGCATATACTTCATCCATACACCCTCCTGGGTAGGTTCAGGGGAATGGTGGACTCACAGATGGGGATTTCTTGTTAGCATCCAATACACAGGTACCCCCAGGGGTGACCCTAACACTAGGTGCGCTGAAGGAGGTAGTCGTCAACTCACTCTGTGCTCCAGCAGCTGCCTCTGTGGTTCTTGTGTTCAGCGACAGGTTGGAAGAGTCGGACAACTGAGAGACTGATTTTGCAGTGCATGTTTTAGGAGTTGATTTTTTCCTTGGTGCCTCCTGCAAGCCATTCCTCCTATTTCTTTTAGTGCTGCTGTCATCACTTCTGTGGGGTATAATTTGATCTCCCCAGCCCCTTTTTATCTGAAGACTTATGCTCTGGCTTAAGAACAAGAGCACAGGAACTATCTAGTCATCTGCTGATCTAGCAGCTTTAGGAACTAGTTGACTGGACCTCTGACTAACTTTGTGGACAAGAACAAGATGGTTCTTCCAAACCATGGTTCTCTATGTTTGTGTCTTTGAACCTGCCATAATGGACTTGGGTCACTGGGGCAAATCTGTGGCCCACACACTGCCAGCTCCCTTCCTGAGCCTGCCCCATAGCACAATCATGCCCAAGTCAACATGGGTCTGAAGTATTAGCCCTAGAGCCACCTGACTGCTTACACTACTCTAAGTTTAGGCATTGGTTCTTTTTGTTGTTGTTTTCCTTTGGAAAACGTTTAATTGTAACGTAGAATAATTGAGGAGCTGACAAATACATTGCTGGGATTTTAGAGGTGGAGGCAACAGGGTACATCTTAGGTTCTTGTAGTAGACTGGGATACCCACTCATTACCAGTGTGTGCCAGATGGAAAAAGAAACTGTTACACGTTAAAGAACATAGCCTCTTGATTATCATACTTTAAAGTACATGAGATTTATTATAGCCTAATTTGAATTCAGTGAATGCCATTGACAGATTGTATAATGGGTCATTTTCACTGTGGGGTGTAAAAGAATCACTAAAGGGATCCCTGGGTGGCGCAGTGGTTTGGTGCCTGCCTTTGGCCCAGGGCGCGATCCTGGAGACCCGGGATCGAATCCCACGTCAGGCTCCCGGTGCATGGAGCCTGTTTCTCCCTCTGCCTGTGTCTCTGCCTCTCTCTCTCTCTCTCTCTCTCTCTCTCTCTCTCTGTGACTATCATAAATAAATTAAAAAAAATTAAAAAATAAAAAAAAATTAAAAAAAAACGAATCACTAAAGAAAGTTGACAGGCAAAGCATTTTAGAAAATCATCTTTGAAATTCTTTTAAAGATGCTCACAAAGTCACCTGATTGAAAAATAGTGTTTTCTTTACATATGGTGACCTGGAAAGTCTTAGGCCATCCCCCGAGAAAACATAATGAAGATGAGCAGCTTAAAAAAAAAAAAAAGAGAGAGAGAAAAGAAAAGAGAGAGAAGAAAAGGATTTTGAATCTTTGTAGCAAAAGACAGTCTAAGTATCTGAAATAAGCTTGTCCCTGAAAAGGGCATTTTGAACCCAAAGCAAGCCAATGTTGTTAGCAAGTACACGGATCCATTATTCCCATGATCTCAGGAGTGAAGGCAGAGCACCCGTCCACTCTTTCATAAAGGCCCCCTAGCCCCTGGACAGCCACTGTGGAGTGCCGTGGCCCAATGAAGTAAGCGTGTGTCTCTTCCCTTGTAGAGTCAAGATGGAGAGGGAACCTGGAAATCTTTCGTCCATTAACGCATACCCGGTATCCTCTGAGCCACTCACTTTCTGTTGCTAAGCCCTAGCTCTATAAGCAACAATCAGAAGCACTTAGAGGCAAGTTTGCCAAAAGCTATGAAGAGCACTGGTTACAAATAAACAATTTGCTTATACAATTAGGCTGCCAGGAATTTGATCAGAGAATCTAGAAAAGAGGCAGCTTTCTCTCTCCCCAGGTATAAAGGTTTCATTGCTTTGAATTCTACCTCAGTCCTGTGAGATGTACAATGCATGCCACAAGTAAAATTTTAAATTCCTAGGAACCTAGTAACCTCTTCTTATAAGGCATATGGGATTGGGGCCTACCCTAATCACCTCATTTTAACTTAATTACCTCATTAAAAACCCTTTCTCCAACAAGTGAAATTCATTTCATAATACATTTTTTCCAGCCATATCTAGGTATTGGTTCTCAGACTTTGTTGGGGTTGCCAATGCTTTGGAGAGTCTGATAAAGGGTGGAGCCCTCCCCAGGAAGTTGTAGCTATTCACACATACAGAAAAATGTAAAAACTTCAAGGTCCTCATGGATTGCCCCCTTCAACCTATCCTTGAACGAAAGAGTTCAAGAACCCCAGAGTAATACTCTGTGTTCTAAAGAATTTTTATGTGTTCTTTATCTTCCCTCATCCCTAAAGGTGGAGAAAACATGATAAATACAGGTATTCGGTAAGGGGACCTGTTATGGGATGCTCTCCAATACTGAAATTTTCAGTTTCAGAAGAAAAGTCAGCTCTGGCTTAAAAGGGGCCAGAGAGAGACCTGTGGGTAAAATATATATCACAGCATGTTTCAAATAACGTGTGTGTGTGTGTGTGTGTGTGTGTGTGTATAGAATGTATTAAAAACTAATACATTGGGGCGCCCAGGTGGCCCAGTAGATTAGCATCTGCCTTCAGCTTAGGTTGTAATCTTAGGGTCCTGGGAACAAGCCCCACATCAGACTCCCTGCTTAGCGGGGAGTCTACTTCTACCTCTCCCTCTGCCCCAACCCCTCAGCTTGTGCTCTCTCTCTCAAATAAATCTTAAAAAAAAGAAAGAAAGAAAAGAAAAGAAACTAAAATATTTATTTATAGGAAAAGCATGGCTAAGTTATTATGGTACAAGCCTAAAGGAAACAATTACTGAAAATAATAGGTATTTTAAAGAACAAGACTGTACTGACCCATTCCGGTACCCGCTCTTACATTTGCTCCTTATTTTACCTAGCTTCTAGATAACTTAGTATAATCTGGATAAAATCTTCAGATTTCACATTTGTCTTTAAAGGGTTGCATGTGTCAGAACACTGTCTGAATCTGTGACTCCGGTGTCTTTGACTCTTCAGAGCATTTTCCCTCCATTTATGTTGCTCAGATGTGTTTTGGTCTTCGTGCCACCACGTTGAGTTTCCGTTTCTATTCTGTAAGTCTTGATGAGCAATGCTATGATAGATTACTTAATGGTAAAAATATGGGTGTTGGTTTCAGACCTGGGTTTCCTGACTTGGCTCTGCCACTTTTGATGCTGTCATCCTGCGCAACTTATCCTCTCTACCTCCTGTTTTCTCATCTGTAAAAATAGAGGCCTTATCTTCAAGATTAACAGAATCACAAGCTGTATTAGTTTGCTAGGGCAGCCATAACAAGGTGTCACACACTGGGGGAATTTCAGCAACAGGAATTTATGCTCTCACAATTCTGGGAGTTCAACATCTGAGATCAAGGTGCTGGCAGGTTGGTCTCCTCTGAGGCCTTCTTGGCTTATAGATGGCTGCCTTCTTCCTATATTCCCACATGATCTTCTGTGTGTGCCTGTGTCATAATCTCTTCTTATAAGGCTACCAGTCATATGGGATTGGGGCCTACCCTAATCACCTCATTTTAACTTAATTATCTCATTAAAAACCCTTTCTCCAGATCCAGTCACATTATGTGGCCTTCAACATACAAATTTGGCGAGGGAGGGACACAAGTCAGCCATAACACAACTGTATAGTGCCTGACCCACAAAGTATACTGAGCCTTATTATTACCTGCCTCACCATAATTTAAACTGCACAAACCTTAATTGAAACTCCACATGTCTGTACACTCTCAGAGACACTAGACCTTTATAAACAGGCAACCCAGCATTATGACTGGCTTACCCTGTCCTTTGTTATCAGACACGAGCCATTTCTTCCCTCTGCCCCAAATTCAGGATGTTATAAATATTTAAAATGACTTCTCCTTGTGTCTCCGTGACTGCTCTCCCCCCCACATCTTCTCACACAGTGCCAGGGTTCTTTTTTCTGTATGTGGACATTTGCTCACCTGCTGATTCTAAACTCAGTCATTGCCTTCATCTTCACGTCCCAGCTGGCTTCTTTCATTTGTTTTCTGAGTGTCTCTGGAAGCAGCCACTATGCCTTGATTTGAAAACTGCCCTTGTCCTATCAGGGAGTATCACCCAGGGCCCCAGATGAGTCTGTATGGCCTCCTCTCCCTCCTCTCCTGCCCTGAGGCCTGGTGCCAGGAGGCTCAGAAGGTGTGCAGGGGACAGCCTGTCCTGTGTCACTGCCTCAGAGGGACTGTGTTCAGGCCCCCGCTGGCTCCCCAGGTGCTGTGGCTGGTGCAGTTTACATGAGGCTCTTCCTAGTTTTCAGCCTGAGTGTCCCCAGGGAAGCAGCCAAAGGAGTTTGTGTCCCTCGGCAACCAAGCAGCCTTCTGAACGCTTCTGTTTGCACTTGTTTTTCTCTTTCAGCTGCAGCACTATAGCTCCGTGAGCAAAGCCTGGGAGCCCGAACAGCCACCATGGCAGCAGAGTGCAGCCTGCAGAAAAGCTGGTCATCGACAGAGACTGAGCGAACATGTGTGCATGTGTGTACGCGTGTGGGGAGGAAGAAGTGGTGTGCCTGTTTGCGTGTGCATGCATCTGTTTACACTCTTGTGATTCTGAACACTGTTTGGGCTGGAGGGACACATGTAGCAGCTCACCTCAGCCTCCAGACACCAGGCTAGAGGTCATGGCAGTGACTTTCAGCCAAACCTGTCCCTGTGACTAGCTGCCTTGTCTGAATAGAAGAGTAGTAGGCCCTCGCTGGGTTTCTGGCATCTGCTCCACCCTACTCTGACCCTGAGCCCCCCTCCTTCCCTCTCTCATCGCATCAGACTGAGGAGCAGGAGGGCTGGCTCTTGTCCAGAGCGTGGGATTCTAGCGGCTGGAGCCCTGCTGAGGTCCTGCTTTAGACCCTGGAGGCTGGGTAGGCTGGAGGAGACACATGCTGTCCAGACACAGTCACCAGGTCTGGCTTCTTTCTCATTTTAAAATCTCCTGCCACTGGGTCCTCCAGACCCCTCCTCAGGCATCTGGGACTGAACATGAGGCTATAAAAAGATCTGAAAACTTACCACCATCATAGGGAGGTACACCCCGATACCTGACTAGTGTGCCATATACACAGTACTGTAGACGCTAGCCTAAAAAGTGCATCCACCTTTCTGGGACTGAAAACCTAAAGTTAGGAACTGAATCCCAGCTTTTACTGTTCCTTCATCAGAAGCTGAGAGCCAGCCTCAGTGCAAACTGTGGAGACTCAGTGCCTCCACTGGGAAGAAGCCAGGTTCCTGGTGGTAGAAAGCCCCCTGGCTCCCCTGGCCACACCATAGTGCTGCCACTGAGGTCAGCTGACACTCAGCCAGGAAAGCCATTCTGTCCTGTGGTCTATAGGCTTCTGGGGCCTGCCTGGGACTGGTCAGCATCCAAGCTGCTGTGTCAGCTCTCTCAATAGCTGGATACCAGGACCCTGGCAGACAGACTTGGGTGGGAACTGCCAGGGACAGTAGGGAAATGTCTAAGTAGAGATCTCACCCAGCCCGCCAACCCTTCCAGAAGCAGCAGGTGGGAGGTTTGACCCAGAGAAGCCAAGGCCTTGCATTCCAGGAGTGGCCTGGCCTCCCACCTCAGTCCTCCCACTGTTGAACGCCTGTGTTGAGAAACACATAATGAAAAGGACTGTATGGTCAGCTAGAGCAAGTCTTCCTTCCACCCTGTGGCCTGCACTTGAGCCACAAAGAGTGTGTGTGTGTGTGTGTGTGTGTGTGTGTGTGTGTACAGATGTGTGCGTAACTGAGAGGCTAATTCCTCTTTGGATTTTTGTCCTCACATGTAACACTAAGCTGGCCTCTGGGCCTTTTCCTCTCTACCTCCCCTGTGACCTTTCCCAGCCTCATAGCTGTTAACTCCCTTGGCCCCTGCCCTGTCCTTCATTGTCCTCCTCTGTCCTCAGACCAGAACCCTGGGGTCAGGCCTCTGTCTCCTACAGCTGTCCAGCACATTGACAGGCTTCTTCCTGAGATGTCCTCAGGTTTTCTCAGCCAGAGAGCTGCCTTTAGAGTCCAACTGTTGTATGTATGTCACCCTCACTAAAAATGTCCCACAATATTGTGGGGGAAGCAGGACACAGGTGATGGTATATACTCAGAGCAGTGGGATGGTTGGGGTCTTCTCTGTTCCCTTAGCTCCAGCCAGGAGGAAAGAAAATTGGGGGCTGTTGCCAGAAGGGGAGTAGAATGAGTCTGGAAGGGCTATTTTGAGGAATTGCGAATGCCAGAAGGCTTGGGGCCAGAGTCAGTATTTGTTTAGCAGCACCTTCAAATACCAGGATGATTCCCTTTTCCTGCCTATTAGATGATGGCCCTCTTCCTTGAGGTACAAGTTGGCAGGACCACCTCCCCCTACTTCACCATCCCTGGCAAGCTGGCCCATTCCCAGTGGAATGGAGGGGTCTACTCTGGGATGGGGCAGGGCAAGAGGACAGTGCATCCCGTGGCCCAGAGCTCCACGATTGCTTCATGCCTCCCCTCTTCTGGCCCAGGTGTCCTCGGGGCTGCCATAGAGCATTGACCCAAATCCTGATCCAAGGGCCAGCATGGGGAAGAGATGGTCGCAGGCAAAATGCACTTTATACAGAGATTTTCTTATTACTGGGAAGGTGTGTTTCTCCCACAGTTTGTGAATATTCACTTGTTTCATAAACATCTGATCCTGTCTGAGCAAAGCTGTGTTGTCATCAATCTTGTGGGAGGTCTGGGAACCAGGGGTCAGTAAGGCCGAGCTTCTCACCCCTCCTCAGAGTTGGCAGGGAGGAGAGGGATGGGTAGAGATGGAGGAAGCAGGAGACCCCTAGGAGCAACCAGAGCAGACTAGTGGCAGCTCCAGAGCTTGGCCAGAGTTGGGGAGTCAGTCAGCCAGAATGGTACAGAGCACTCCAGGCCTAAGATGAGGTTCCCGAGTGCTATCCTGCAGTGACTCTGCCTCTCAGGCCACCTAAAGCCCCAGGGCTGAGGATCAGTCAGTGGCAGCAGGGCTCTCTCCAGGCCCTCAATCCATCCTTTATCTTGATTCAGCCACTTAAGCACCGTGTGGTGTGCAGGGGATGCAGGCGGCAAGCACGGACTCTGGCTAGGTGGTTGAGATCTGCCCGCAGCCAGGCCCAGGGCCTGGATGCTGGCTTTGCCTCATGCCATCTGGCCAGAGAGCGGCCTCTCTCTGCAGCATATGTGGGCTTTTCTATGATGGTCTCTAGCCTTGGGCCACAGGAAGACTTTTGTTAATACACCACACCCCAACTTCGTGTGGGCAGGGGCTCAGAGAGGGCCCAAGGATACACAAACTGCCCTGCACAGAATGAGAAAGGGGGAAAAGGGAGGAGCTTGGCCCTGGGATTCATTTCATTCTTAGATCTGCTTTGAAGCTCCTTCCCACCAAGACCTAGACCTGCCCGTCCCCCCTCCCTTCTCCTGGCTTCTCTCTAATGTGACTTTGGCTTGGCTTGGCCTCAGGAGCTACAATAGCTTTGTTCTCCAGCAGAAAATTCTGGAGAATGAAGTTGTCTTACACACACACTCCTGACCTGAAGATGCTCCCAGTTGAGGCAAGCACACACTCTTAAGCAACAATTATTAACCTCTAGGCCAAGACCACTTTCCTGGAAGCAAAAGCCAGGCATCTGAGCAGAAGGTGGCTACTGTTTGGTCCTAGTGAAAGGAGGCTGAGCCAAGATAGCAAGAAAGGTAAAGTGGCCACTCCTCTGGGCCCACAGGCAGGGAGAAGAGCCTTTGGCAGTAGGTAATGGGATGTTCTTGGGGCTGGAGGTGGGGAGTTGTTTCCTGCAGGGCACGTGACTGCAGCTCCTTTCTGGGTGCTACATTGAAGGAAAAGGGAGTGGTGCGACCAGTAAGCAGTCCAGATTTGCAAATAGGATCCCACAAGCTGTGAAACAGTTTGCTTTGCCCCTTCTTCGGAAAGAAGTAAGGACAGGGCCTCCGCAGTTCTCAGGAGTCCAGAGAGACCAGTGAGGTTTGGTCAGAGGCTCTTGACCCACCAAAGCTGGGGCCCTAGCCTTGCCAGCAGTTTGAGTGTCCAGCAGTCTGTGTTCTGTAAAAGAACTCACAGGCTTAGCCCTCTTAGGGGAGAGACCAGAAGGGAACCGTGGCCCCAAACTAGCAGGGGTAGAGGTGCTGAAAGGAACAGAAAAACCGTAAGAAGAATCCCAAGAAGTCAACCGTGGCAGCAGGAGGAAAAGTGGCTCCTACTCTTAGAATGTGGGAAGCCAGCTATGGGGTGTCTGTGGGTGCAAATGAGAAGAGAAGTTCTCTGCAGGAAATGCATTTGAGGTGCTAAGTGAGAGATGAGAGAAATCTGGGAAAGTCCTGGTGTGGGGAGGAGAAACAGAGAAGCCTAGAGGAAAGGTTCAGTTCACCATTAATAACTGGGTCAATCTTTAGAGAGAAAATCTTCTAGGGAGAGTCCATGAGAGGGTCTCCTCAAGGGGACAGGACTGGGTGAGACCTGGGTTCTAGGCAGAGGTGGGGTATTCCCTACCGCAGGTGACAACATATCTATATTACTTTTCATCCTTACAACCACGAGAGGGACCATTACTGTCCTCATTTCACAGATGAGAAAACTTAGGATCCGTGAAGTCAGTAATGCAAGGCCACACCACCTATGCACTTGGGAAGCCAGGCTGTGACTTCACACCACCTGGCTCCAACCCCGGCTTGCCCTGGGAGCCCACGCCGACACCATGTCGCCTTCCTCCTCCTTCCTCCATGGCCCTCCGTCCCTGTCCGCCTTCTTTGTCTGCTGCTGGGGGCCACTAGGGCCCAGGGGACCGGGTCCCGCCATTAGCTCCCTCATGCCCGGGCGCCAGGCCCACCCGAGGGCGCAGAGCCCGCACCGCGCGAGGGCTTTGCGGGAGGGGGAGGAGGGCGGAGGGATCCGCGTGGGCTCGGGGCCGCGGGGCCGCCGCTTCAGCACCTCGGAGAGCGCCGGGGCGGGGCGGGGGCGGGGCCGGGGCGGGCCGGGGCGGGCCGGGGCGGAGCGCACGAGACCCCGGCGAGGGCCCGGGGACGCGCGGCGGCGCTCGCGCCAGTCCCGGGAGCGGCGCGCGGTCCGGAGCCGCGCCCTGCCCTGCGCAGGTGCGCCCGCCGCGCCCGCCCCAGCCCGAGCCCCGCGGCGGCGGCCTCCCCGCGCGCCCGCTCCTTCCCCTCCGCCGCCGCCTCTGCGCCGCGCTCCGCCCGGATGGCCAGGGCTGTGCCGGGGAATGGCGGAGCGAGAGAGCGGCGGCCTGGGCGGGGGGGCCGCGTCCCCGCCCGCCGCCTCCCCGTTCCTGGGGCTGCACATCGCGTCGCCGCCCAATTTCAGGTGAGCGTCCCCGGCCGCCGCGCCCCGCCCTTCGGCCCGGGTAACCTGCGCCGGCCCCCGCCGCCCCCAGCCCCCAACACGCACACCCCGACCCCGCGGGACGCAGGGGCTGCGCGGGGAGGGGTCTCCTCCCTGGGCAGGGTCCCCAGAAACCCCCTCAGCCTCCCGTCCAGCCTGATAGCCGCTGCAGAGCCCACGGTGCGGCTCCCTCCGCCATTCCGTGCCCTAGGCTAGGAGGTTCTAGAGGGGATTGGAGGAGGGGGCGCAGAGGCCGCCTTCTCCCCCACTTGGGGACTGCGGCAGGGCCTGGGGTCCGGATTGAGACACCGGAGGAGGCAGGCAGGCAGGCTAATGCTTTGCTTCTGCCCAGTCCACAGGGTTCTGAATAGAGATGGGTGCGGGGATGGGGTGCCTCGTGGCTCCCAGTTTCTTGGGGCAACTGACAACCTTGGTGCTGGAAGGAGGAAGTCGTGGGCCCCTCCCCCAGCCCTGTCTGGTCAGAGGGCCTAACTCCCAGGACTGGCATGGTCAGGACCCTTTGTGGACTTGGGTGGGCAAGCACTGACCTGGTCAGGTGTGTGCAGGTGCGGAAGGCACCCATTCAGGAGACACTACGCCCAGCTTTGGTTGAGGGAGTCTGGTTTGGACAACCCAGGAGTAGCCAAGGACACTGGGTGGAAGGTTTCCCTGCTGGAGCAGGTACCCAGGACCGTGCTCTGAGCTCCCTTTCTCCCCCCTCTCTGCCGGTTATCTGCTATTAGGCAATTGGGAGGTGGATTTTAGGGAAGCGGGCAGTGGGTGTTGTGGGCAAGGGATGGATATCCCTCCACCATAATCCTGGCCCCATTTGGAGAGGAGGAAGAAGACAGTGTAACTGCTCCAGAGCCTAGGAGGAGGCCTAGACATAACCCATTGTTTCTCCATCTAATGAGCCGGCGCCTTCCCCTCTCCTGGGCCCCCCACCCCAGCCGGGCCCCAGCTGGGCTCTGGCGCCAGCCCCTCTCTGACCAAGGGGTTGCTGGCTCCCTGGCCCTCAGGTGGGTAGGAACCCCTGAGGATCTCTAATGGCATCAGCAGCAGTAGAAACTTCCCTTGAGGCCCTGAGCTGAGAAGCTGGGAAGACCAGAGGGAGGGGACCAGATGGAGGAGGCCAAGTGTGAGGGCTCCGGGGCTGGGGCCTTTGTGATTGGTGCCTCTTGAATAATGAGGCTGAGGTCTGAGACCAGTTTCCCCTGACATGACACGCTGCCAAGAGGGAAATATTGCCTTCCTACCGGGAGGCCCCTCTGCAGTGGAACAGCTGAGAGGGACCTGGGTTCAAATTCGAGCTCCACCACTTGCTAGCTGAGCGACCTGACAGTCCCATCTGACAGGTGAGCTAATATTGATTCCTTCGTGTGCATCAAGTCGGTGCTCAACAAGTGTCTGCCCTCCATGCTGGTGAGCATTTATATAGCTCATCACTGCTCGGAGCTTTCCCAGGGGCAGGCTCGTTTACCCTCATGGCCGTGGGGGTCGGTCTGCCCATTTTATAGATGACAAGATCGAGGTTCAGCAAGGCAGTGGTTTGCCTGAGGACCCCGTGGAAGTCAGAGCCTCGGGCCGTCTCTGGATGTTCAGTCCACTCGGTCGCCAGGCCCTGTCTATGGCCCGGAGGACAGCTTTGCCTCCCTCCACCTGCTCCCAGACCCCCAGGTGACAGTGCCCTCCCCTGGCAGGCAGGTTATCGTGGATGCTTTAGTGAGAGGGACTGATGAGGTGGACGCCAGCCAGTGAGTATGCACTCTGGGCCAGGTGGGCGAGAACAGCAGTGCGCCACGGCCAAGGCGTGGGCCAACCCTCCAGGACACCATGGCCTGGCCGTGGGGACAAGGGCAGCTTCTGGAAATAATAAGGGCAGTGTCTCCGGCCCCACGTGGCCTGCCCTGCCTGCTCCAGCAGCCCCCGCTGACCTTTCCCTTGTCCTGCCTCGCCTGGCCCCTCACCCAGCTCGGAATAACCCTGGGTGTTGCCGCTCTCTCACGGTCATGGATCCGACTGGCCTGGGTGTGCAGGCTGGCTCAGCCTCCTTAGCTGTGTGCCCCAAGACTGTTGGCTCCTGCTCAGGACGGTCCTGGGACTTGGATGGGACACGTGTTGAGTGTTTCAAGGGCTGCGGAGAGCTGCGTTCACGCAGGGCTGTGGTTGTTACTGTGTGTGTACCCCCAGCACTGCTGTCAGCTTCTAGAAGGCATAGGAGGCAGTCCCTAGACTTCGGCTTGCCCAGTGCCCGGCACAGAGTAGGCGCTCAGTAATGCCGTACTGGGTTATTATGAAGGATCAGTTGTGCGCTGTCCTCCTGGAGCTCAGAGCATAACAGTGCGTGTTGTCAGAGTATAAGGGGGTGGGGGGGACGCTGGCCCCGGGGAGGCGCTCACTTTGCCCAGCACCCTCCCAAGGGCTTTCTACGCAAGAGCATCCTCACCAGGGCTGTATAAACAGAGCGTTACTATTATCCCCACTTTGCAGATGAAGAAACGGAGGCAGACAGAGGCTAGGGTGGCAGAGGTGGGGGCTGAATGCAGGCAGTCTGATTTCAGGGCCACCCTGAAAAGAGGGAGCTCTGGAATAGTGGGGGGTGTTGTGCAGGGAGTAAGCACAGGGTGGACATGGAAGCCGGAGAGGGAGCATTTGTTTGCTGCTGGTTGGTTTAAATAGACAGGTGTTCCTTCTTAGCTCCCCCTTCTGATTGTAGAAATGCTCCATCCAGGTACCTGTAGTTACCTCCGGATGTGGTATCGGGGGAGGGATTTCACTTATTTTACGCACTTCTATGATCATTTGACATCTTATTTCTGCAAGGAGCATAGGTCACTTCTGTAACTTACAAAATTAGACAAGCGAATTTAAAACTCAAGTGATACCTGTTCATTTTAAGGAAAACTCCAGAAAAGAGACTTTAGAAACGTACCCAACGCATACACTGAGCTGGGTGGGTGGGATAAAGGGGAGGGACAGTGGGACGGTCCCTGTGGGGCAACGCCGGGTGCCCATGGGCAGTCCAGCGGGCAGCCCACCCTGGACACGTGGTAGGAGAGCCGTGGATGAGGGGACCTCAGACACCTCCTCCTCCTCGCCACCCCTCCCCTTTAACTGAGGGGGGCGCAGGAGAGGGCGAGTGGCAGACCCTGGGCCTCCTGGCTGCCCGGATGGTGTAGCTTTTATGTCGCCCTGCTGCCTTGCGGATGAAGCTGTGGCCATCAAGAGGGGCACAGAGAGCTCCTCATTATTCTCCCCCCAGGACGGTACACACGTGGCTGTTCCTTCGCTCACTCGACTTTGCACTTTGGTGGCCTCCTGGTCAGCTGCTCCGCAGGCGCAGGCACGGCCTGACCATCATGCAGGTGGCCGTGTAGAGGGGACATGGACAGACAGACGAGGGCTGGCCAGAGCGGCCAGCGGGGGCGGTCAGAGGCCCAGCGCCCCGCCCCATCGGAGGCGGCAGGGCTTCCGCAGGAAGGGCAGCCCTGGATTGCTGTCTCAGGAGGGTCGCTGGGCCCTCCTGCCTGGGACCAGGGGGGGCGGTGGGGACAGGAGGGGACATGAGGAAGACTGGGGGGCTGGTTTCACCCACTTGTCCGGGTGTTGGGCCCCTTGGGGATGGGACACTCTGTGGGCCATGAGAGGCTTAGCGGGCATGGAGGCAAATTTAGGAGGAGACCTCCTGAGTTTGCAGAGGGTGACCCTCCCCTGGGGACCCACTGGAGCATTCAGGCAGGGCATTGGGGGGGGGTGCCTGGGGCCCCTGGAGAGGGTGGGGCCAGACCACAGATGCGGGGTGGCCCAGCTTAGAGAGCCCCACCGGGGCCTCAGAACATTCCTACCCAGGGGACAGCAGAGAGCAGGGAGCCGGCCGCAGGTTCCAGCAGCCCCGTTTCTGCGGGGTGACAGCAAAGCTGTTGCTGCTGGAGCCGCCCTCCCCCACCCTAGGCCCTGGGCAGCCCCCCAACCCAGCGAACCCCCAGTGTGGGTACGCGGTGTTGACCTGCCTCACTTGCTGGGACAGGGCCACGGCAGGGTGCCCCACCACCACCACCACCACCACTTCTTTGATGTCCGAGCCTTGAAGTCGGTCTCAGGGTTCTTGGCTTGGGCTCCCCGCACCATGGATCCTACAAAATGGGGTCACCGCCACTAGCCCTGCTTAGGGGCCTCTTACCCATTCTAGGTCATGATCTCTGTCCCCGGCCCCCCTCTTGTATTTTTATTGACAAAGTCTCCAGCAGCCCTGACTTGGGCCTGCCCACTGTGGCCCAGGAAGCTGCCAGCGTGGTGCTTCACTCCTGCGCCTTCCGCCCTCCTTCCTGCCTCGGGTATCCCGGCGGGGGCGGGGGGGGGGGTGGTCCCCGGGCTCGGGCCTTGTGCATGATCGAACCAGGGTTGGGAGTCGTTGCCCAGGGGACAGCGAGGGCCCGGCCCTCAGGAGAGCCCACGCCAGGCCAGCAGCCCGGGCCCAGTGGCAGCCTGGCACCAGGCTGGTACGACCTGTCCTGCCAGGTTCTCGGGCAGCAGAGGAGACCGATCTCCCCAGAGCCCACGGCATCCTGCACGCGATTCCACCCGCGGGCCCACGATTGCTCCATCGGCAAGTTGCCCCCTTGCGTGTTCGCGCCCAGGCCGCATCCTGTCACCCGAGAGACCCTGTAACCTTCCGTCCCTGCACAGTCCGGCCGGCCAGCCCCACGCTGAGCTGTTTGGTTGTTCTGTGTCGTCAGTGGTTACATGGAAGACGTGTCCTTGTGCATAAAGGTTCCCCACGTGGGATTGTTTTCTCAGGGCAGCTTTTCAAAAACCAAAATCACCGGATCCCACAGCTCCGAGCACTTTCAACACACCAGACCCGTTATAACCCCAAGTAGGGATGGGTCCTCAGGACTTGTTTCCAGGCTTGGACTCCGTTTTTCACCGGCAAGGACTCCAGTGTGGACACGGCCAGGGAAGGAGAGGTAGAAACCGGAGGGATCGCCCTGGCCTGACCCAGCGTCCACTCAGAGCTGAGGGCGGGATGCAGAGAGAGGTCTGAGGGCTCCCCCGACCCTGGCAACCCCGGTCCCCAGCAGCACCAGCTTCCCAGTCACCTGTACATCCTACCCCAGGTTCTGACACAGGTGGGGACAGAAAGTAGGGGTTGGAAGGGCAGCTGACCTAGAGAATTCCACGGGGAAAATCTAGAAAGACCAGTGGTTCATTCTGTCAGCATTTATGAAGTACCTACCAGGCACCACGTTGATCAAGACAGACATGGTCCCGCGGCCTCTACTGGGAGCCCTCACTGGTCGCAGAACTCAGAGGTACAATCACAGTGATCCAGAAACACCAGCAGGTGGGCCGAAGAGAGCCCGTAGCAGGGCTGTCTGGCCTGGGCAGGGAAGTCATGGAAGGCTTTGGGAGAGCCGTGGGGCCGGAGCCGAGAGAGTTGGAGGGGGGTAGGCAGGGCAGGGGGGCGATGACACCCCAGGGTAGCAGAGGGCCTACTGAGCCTTCAGGCCACAGGGAATTTCCCTCAGGGCCAGGGGGAGCTACTAAGGGATTCTGAGCTGGGCAGGGGTGACCAGACCAGATTTGCGTGTTAGGTGTTGCTGTTGGCTGCCCAGGGGAGGATGTCCTGTAGGGGGGCCAGAGGGAAATGGGGAGCCTGCCTAGTGGAGAACCCACTGGGAGCCACCTCTTTGCTCAGCACTCACAGGGTGGCAGAGGGACAAGCTGGACACTTGAACCACAGATGCTCTCTGTCATGAGAGGGGCCCGTGGGGCACCACGGCCAGGACCCAAGGTCACTCAGCTGGCCTCCTTACCTCCCTTCCAGAGAGCCGGGAACGGGAAGGCCAGAGCGGCCTCTGGACAGCCAAATGCCTGGCTCAGGTTTGGCCTTGCTCAGCTAAAGCCTCAGCGCTTCACCACTTAACCCTTACTTTGCACACACTCCTAACTCAGCCCGCTCTGGGGCTGAAATGGCAGATTGGAGAGGGCTGGGCTGCCGTCGGTGGCCCGGGGACAGCAGGGAAACGTGACAGCATGTGGAAGGGAAGAGGACACGTAATAAGCATGAGAGCATGAAGGCGTATTTATTTTGGAGAGCTCGTGGCAGGAAGAGGTGGGGAGCACGGGGCGGTGGGCGGGGGCAGCATGTTCAGAGCTCTGGGAGGAGCCAGCATGGCCAGAAGGAAGGACTGGGGCTCCCGAAGGTTCATGCAGGGAGAGGGGGTCTCAAATAGACCCCAAAGGTGAGGGAGGTCTCAGGAGAGTAGACTCACGACACAGAGCCACCAAATGTTAACACAGATGAGACCCGAGCGGGCAGGCAGGTCTGACGGACGGATGGGCTGCCTCTGAAGGCGAAGCCGCTGAGGCCTCCCAATCTGGAGGTCAGGGATGCCGACCTGCACAGGCGGTGTGACTCAGCTTGAGGTGGCCTCCCGGTGCTCAGGGCTCCAGTCTCGGGGCACAGGTGGGCCTGTGGGATCAGAAGAGGACCTCTCTCCCTCCTCCCCTCCAGCTTTTCCTTCCTCCTCCCTTCCTCCCTGCAGTTGCCTTCCTTGAGCCTAAGGGCCCCAGGGTCTATGAAACTTTCCCCCCAACAAGCCTCCCTCCCGCTCCCCCCCCCCCCCCCCCCCCCCCCCCCCGCGCCAGACCCAGAACATCCAGTGCCTAGAGAAACAGGAGCTCAGGGCAGAGCCAGGGTGGGTTGGGGGGCGACTTGCAAAGGGGACCGCTTGACCAGTCCATCCCCTTGTTCTTTGGCTGTGACCCCCTCACAGCACTCTGCAGTTCACAACCAGCCCATCCTGTTAATCCCCGAGGCGCCCTCGAGGTGGGTGGGCAGGTGTAGGTCGCCTCATGTTATATATAGGGGAGCCACAGACCCATGGCAGCTGCCGTCTGAGCCTTAGGGTTCCTCATCTGGAAAATGGGCAAAACAAGACCGTCTCGCCAGGTTGTAGTGAGGATTGAAGGAGATGCACAGCACGGAGAGGTTGGCGGCCGGGGCGAGGCAGCTGCTTAGGAGATGGAGAGGCTGCTCCTCCTCAGGGAAGGAGTCAGGATTTGAACCCGCAACTCGTGCCATCCTGCCTCACTTATGAGAAAAAAGTCAGTTAAAAGAAAGTGCCTTCACCCACCCCGCTGGATCTGGAAACCAGTGCAGGCTTTCCAGCCCAGCTCCGCGCTTTCCCCCCACTGCCCGGTTAACCTCGGTGCCCTTAGCTGTGAAGAGGCTACAGCTGTCCCCACCTGCCCCCCACCCCTGCCGTCCTGGGACGTGGGATGCAGGGCACTGTGGAGTGCATAGAGATGAGCAGAGAAAGCTCCCCTGCATGCAGGCCTGCCCTGAACACCTCGGTTTGAGAGGAGCAGGTCGACACGCTAAGGATGTCCCCTGACAAACGTGACGACCTCACCAGCTCTAGCCTCCAGGAGCATACAGTCCACATGGAGCTGGGAGGGTGGGGACCTGCACGCATCACCCACTGGGTACAAGGGCAGGTGACGGGAGCCCCATCCACCTTTGGAGCGGCTTGGTATCTTGGTGGGGTGTCTGATGGAGGCCCGGGCCTGTCTGTCCCACCACACTGCCTTGCATCCATGCAGATGGTGACACCCAAGGCCGGAATGATGGGGACCGGGCAGTGTTGCCAGGGCTGTAAGGCACTGGCACAGGGAAGCAGGAGGGCTTTCTGGAGGAGTGGGCTTAACCAGGCCTTCTTCCAGCAAGCCTGGGTTGAGAAGCCTGCCAGGTGCCCCAACGGAACACTGGACAGCTGGGGAGGCGGGTGCAGGAGGGGCAGGCCGTCACACACAGAGCTGGAGGCCTTGAATGCCAAGCCAAGGAGTCTGCCACTAGCAGGGAACCTTAGGGAGTTTGGAGTGGGAGGCAGAAGGGTGGTGTTTCTGGCAGCTTTGCCTGATGGTGGATGGGTGGGGTGCTTCCAGCGTGGGGACACGGAGCTGAGCGGGCCATCGGGGAGGCCTGGGGCTGCAGAGGCAGGAGCTGGGCTGGACCGGCAGAGGAAGAGGAGGAAGAGGAGGTGCGCACGTGTGCAAGGACTAGTGGCAGAGCAGGGGGCACCAGAGGGCACCTCTGGGTGGGATGCCAGTGGCCCTGCGGCTCTCTGGTGCCGGCGGAGACCCTGTCCAGGCAGCCGGGGTGTAGTGACCACTTCCGTGGGGCCCTATTCTCCTCCCCGGGCCCGAGTTGCTGTGCGGCACTGGTCAGGCAGCTGGGCCGCTCTGGCTTCTGGGCCGGCCCAGCGCCACCACCCGCCCCCCGCCCCCCACCTGCCCCCGCTTCCACACTGCACCTTCCCCAGCCAGAGGCTGCCAGGCCCCGGCTCCAGGTCAGAAGCGGCCTCAAGGAGCACCTGGTCTGCGCAGCTCCCTGGTCCTGGTCGGATCCCGCTGGAGCTGAGCTTCTGTGGCTGGCACTTGGCAGGGACAAAAGCCTTGGCCTTCCAGCCCTGGCCCGAGGGGTCCGCGCCTGGGCCACCCGCCCCTCGCCCTGGCTGTGCTGGCTCTGGGAGGGGAGGGTCCTGCATCCTGCTACCCCTGGCGGTGGTCACCCACCACTGCTCTTGGGCCGCTGCCTGGGCCCACAGAAGCCTCCCCAGGAGGTGTGAGGGCGAGCGCTCGGCTGTGTGGGTGGGGGCGTCCAGCCCTGGAGAATTTCCGAAGCCCCCCCACCTTCCCACCAGGCACCCTGAATGTGGCGCTGGCCCTTTAAAGCAGATCAGGGCTGGCTTTTGGGGGGAGACATCCCAGATTTCTGCCATCTGCTTACAAGTCTGGGCCAGGGAGGGGGGCCACCGCAGCCCCCACAGGGGCATTGGAAGGGCAGGTGGAGCCAGTGGCATCGATTGCAGTAACCTGATCCCAAGGGGGAGGTGGCAACGACACGGTGGCTTCAGCGCCACAGCCACAGCCGCTGGGAGGGAAGCGGCCTGCAGCTGAGGGCTGGGCTGGGAAGTGCTGGGGCTGGGGCCCGGGTCGCGGCGGCCCTGCCTCTCCTCCCGGCCCATCTATTTTTAATGAGCTCCCCGGGCTTCTGCAGCGGGCAGGACGCGGAAAGGCAGGCCCAGGCGGTGGAGGCCCGAGGCCCCAGCCCTGCCCTGAGCCCTGGCCTCCCAACCCTTCTGGGCATGAGAGGGTGGCCCTGGGGCCCTGCAGCCCCCCAGCAGGGCAGGGCTCTCCATGAAGCTGTTGCTGAAGATGGATTCCAGCCCAGACAATGACAGCTGGTTGGAGGATCAGTGGGAGCGCTGGTAGGGGGCATAGGGGTCGGTGGGGGAGGGGGGTCATTTGGGGGGCAGCTCCATGGAGCTCTGGGGCTCTGTTTGGTCTGACTGAGGCAAGAGGCCATGAGTGTGGGCCTCCTAAGCTCCCCGGGGGTTGGGCCACCACCTATCCTGGGTGACCTTGGACTCCTGGGTCTCCGTTGCTCTGTGCCTCAGTCTCCTATTCCTATTTGGGAAAAGGCTCAGAATTTGCCCCAACTTCCCCAACAGAATTCTCCTGAATGTCCCACCCACACCAAACCAGGTGGAGTGCCCAGGGCTGGGGGTGAGCCAGGTATAGGGGACAAGCAGACAGTTGCTGCAGTAGGGTGGGGGCACAGGGCTGGCCCAGGGGATGGGGCAGAGAGGGTTCTAGCACAGCCAGTTAGAGTTGTGTTGATGTGCTTTGGTCTGTCTCCTGAACTCATGACACCCCTAGCTCCAACCCCCGGTCTTCTTCAACCCCTCCGCAACCTTCTGTTCAGGGTCTGTGCGCTGGGCAAGTGATTTTGTGATTGAAGAGATAAAACAGAGAACACAGAATGGAGGTGTAGTCTGGTGGAACAGGCTGAAACTCGCCACATTGACACCAGATTTCCCTTCACTTGCTCCCAGGGCTTATGAGGCATTGGCCTTCCTGGGCTGGGGGCATGGAGCACTCTCCTGAGGCTGGGGAGGGGCCTCTGCCAGCATCTCAGGGTTTTGTTGCTGCAGGGATTGCATGAGGGAACCCCCTGCTCCAGGCATCCCTTGGAGTCCCTTCTCAACTCTGCATTCTCCATGGGTGAACTGGCCTCGGCACCTGCCTTGACCCTGGGAGGCACTTCTCTGGCAAAGCCGAGGCTCTGACCAGCTGGGCCTTCTAGGCACTGCCTCCTGGTTGGCAACAGAATGGAGAGCTCCCAGCTGGGAGGAGCTGAAGTAACCTGGAACCTCCCCCTTTCCCTCCCTCTGGGGGCTGTGACCTGCCTTCAAGGGGCCCTCCCCTTGGAAGAAGTACTAGGAGACTTCAGTGGGCTAAGTAGTCCTCCTGGGTTGGTAACTTTGGCTTCTTGTCCTCACCAGGCTCACCCATGACATCAGCTTGGAGGAGTTTGAGGATGAAGACCTCTCAGAGATCACTGAGGAGTGTGGCATCAGTCTGCAGTGTAAAGATACTCTGTCCTTGCGGGTAAGAGCGGGCTCTCAGGAGCCCTGGGGGGTGCGGGGGGCAGGGTGGCTCAGGGAGCGAGCGAAGGCATCCCCAGATCTACAAAAGGGCTTTCAGGGTCTGTATGGCGTCCTCATTAAATGAAATGACATCCAGGAAACACATCCCAGTATAACGCTTGACACATCTTGGGTGCTCGACCAGGATGTTTTGGTAGTTTTTGCCAGGGGCTAAGGCAAGAGGCAGTTCCCTCAACTGGGAGAGGGCAGGAGGTCTTCAGATGTAGGGCGGTAGCCATTAGGGCCAGGGTTAAAGGATCCAGGACTACCCTCAACCCTTCCCAGAGCGGCCTTGGCAGAGGGCCTGAGGCAGAGCAGGGTGGAGGCGGGTGGAATCTGCAGTGCTTTGGGATGGCAATAAAGAGCCAAGGCACTCCCTCAGCTGCCATTGCACCAAACCACACCACGTCGCCCCGCAGACCGCCCCGCAGACCCTCCCTGGGCTGCCCTTCTAAAGGCTCCTCTGGAGGGTTAACGCAGCGTTGCCACTGCTTTTGGCCTCTGGCTTTGTCATAGGACAGATGGCTCTCTGTTCCCTAAGTTGTGAGTCCTGCCAGGAGGTCCTCAGCATCTAGGTAGCTTGGGTCGGATAGGGATCCCCCTGTGTCTTCTTGGAAGAAGGGGCCACTGACCAGGAAATGGGAGGCAAAGCACCAGGCCAGATTGCAGAGCCCGGAGCTCCTGGGAGCCCCCTGGAGGGTGTGTGGCCACCGCAGACATGGTATCAGACAGTCAGCAAAGGAGAGCAGCAGTGTGAGGTGGGGTGGGGTGCCTGTCTCTGGGTGACCCCCTGCTGCCTGTTACAGAGATCTTATAAGCCCTGCCTGGCAAGAGGAAACCAAGGGGTGGTGATAACGCTGCAATCCCCCCTCCTCGCCCCCAATCCTCCCCGCTCAGGCCGGCCAGCAGGGGTGGGGAATGGTCCCAGGGCGCTGACTAGCTTCTGTAAGGCCGCACACCTGTTTGGGAATCCCACGCCACCCTTTCATCCCACGTGCACCAGCAGAGTTTTGGAAGGGCTGGTCCCTGCAGCCAGCGGGGTCCCGGCGGCAGTACTAGCCAGAGGGGTACCCTGTGGGCCTTAGACAAGCTCCGGGGGGCTTTCACACGCTCCTGCCGGTGAGCCCTCCCCGCCCCGGGAAGCTGGGAGGCAGGGAGCTGGGAGGGAATTGGAGGGCCGGGATCTGTCCAGGGTGCCGGGAGTCAGAGGCAGAGCGGAAGCTAGACGGGAATTACGGAGGTTTGGGACGGCCCGAGGGCGCGCCTCAGGTTGGAGGGCCCTCGGCCGGGGCGGGTGCCCCTCCCCCCAGCACCCCTCTCTGTTTCCCCAGTTTCCTTCGCTGCCCCCTTCACATACTAACCTCCCCCTCCATCCCTTGTGGGGCCCGAACTCCTAGGCGACCCTGCGTCCCCATGGCAACAGCGGTGACCTCACTCTGGGCTCGGCTTACAACCCCGGTGAGGTCACCGGCCGTTGCCAAGGGAACGGGAGGGTGCCGAGAGTCCGGAAGGGGGGCACCGCGGGGAGAGGGCGGTGTGGCCTACCGAAGGCGCCCCGCGGATTGGTCCCGCGCGTCCTCGCGCCCCACCCGCCGGGCCCCCTGCGCCCTTCCGGCCCCCCCCCGGCGGCTGCGGCGGAATGGACTCGCCCGCGCGGGGGGCGGTGCGCGACGGCCTCGGCCCCGCCCCCGCCCCTCCCCGGCGCGGCCCCGCCCCCTGACGCCCCTCCGCCCGCGCCGCGCAGCCCCCGCGCGCCGGGCCCCCTGCGCCCTCCCGGCCCCCCCCCGGCGGCGGCGGCGGAATGGACTCGCCCGCGCGGGGGGCGGTGCGCGACGGCCTCGGCCCCGCCCCCGCCCCGGCGCGGCCCCGCCCCCTGACGCCCCTCCGCCCGCGCCGCGCAGCCCCCGCGCGCCGGGCTGCTGTCTGGGGGCGGCGGCGGCGCGGGGAGCCGGCTGCAGGCCGAGATGCTGCAGATGGACCTGATCGACGCGGCGGGCGACACTCCCGGCGCCGAGGACGACGACGACGAGGAGGAGCGCGCGGCGCGGCGGCCGGGAGCGGGGCCGCCCGAGGCCGAGCCCCGCCAGGAGCCGGCGCCCCGCGGCCAGGGCCAGGGCCAGGGCCAGGGCGGCGGGGACACGTACCGGCCCAAGCGGCCCACCACGCTCAACCTCTTCCCGCAGGTGCCGCGGTCTCAGGTGAGGCGAGCGGCGTGGGGCGGGGCTGGAGGGGCGGCGCCCCGGGGTGGCGCGGGGGGCGGGGAGCAAGTCGGGAGGCCCGGCCTCAGCCAGAGGGGCGCGAGGGGCCGTGGGAGAGGGGCCTGCCGGCCGCGCGGGACCCCAGGCGGGCAGGTGGGATCTGCCCTGCGAGCGGCCGGGGCGGGCCGACGGGCTTTGGAGCCTCGGGGAGGCTGGAGGGGTGAAGGGACGGAGAGGGACAGTGGGAGGACCTGGGTCGTAGGCGAGCAGGGGGAGCTTGGGAGCACAGGACAGGCCTTGGAGGGCGAGTTGCAGGAGTTTGGAGCTCGGACCTCAGGCTGGGGCGCGGTTTCCCCTAGCGGTGTGGGGCCCCAAGAAGAGAGCACCTGAAGTGGTCATTGCGGGGCGGGGGCAGGTCATGGAGGGTTGGTAAGAGGAGGAGATGGGGACGTCGGAGGCCGCCGCCAGAGTGAGATGCGGGCAGCTGGGAATTCCCGGAGGCAGGGGAGAGACAAGGGAGGTGGAGCTGCCTGGACGAGTTGGGGGCCCAGGGCCCCTGGGCTGGGTGGCTGGATGCCAAGGAGGGTTGAATAGGGTGGGGGAGAGCCGACTGTGGCCCTTTGTCTTCCAGGCCCAGTCAAGAGAGGTACAGACGAGGGGCTCGGGAGGTGGGGCTGTGGGTGAAGGGTGCAGGGGCTGCAGGGAGAGGATCGGCCCCTTTCCCACAAGTCTCTGGGCTGGATTCTGGCAGCCAAACTCCTGCATGTGAGAGCCTATGAGTGTTCCCAGGGGAGGGGGCCTAAATAGTGTGTGTGGGAGCCTTGCCTGGAGGCATGGTGGAGAGGGGACCCAGGACACCAACCGTGTGGGGTGGGCAGCCCGAGAGATCCAGGAAGGCAGGCCGCTGACAACTACATCTGTCATTTCTCAGTCATGTGCTCCTGGAGGGGTGGGGGAACCATGTTATTGATTCATCATGTGGATGATTCATCCTGGTCCCCCAGGCCACCTGCTAGGAGACCCTTTCTTGCCCTTTTTTCAACTTTTCCTAGAATGTCCCTGCCCCTTCCCTAGATCATAGCTTCCTGAGTTCCAGGACTTGGCTGGAAGTGAGCATCTACCACGGAAATACTCCATGTCTGGGACTGGGGTCTGGCTTTGTCCCCAGATGGCTCTTGCTTCTCCCTCACTCCTCCCCCCTCCCCACCACACATATTGGCCATCAGCACCTTTGCTGAGGCTGATAAGAGCATCTCCCCAAGGGTTGGCCAGCTTCCCAGAGCCAGTAGGTCTGGCCAGGAGGGCCATGACTTGCCACCCCTCCTGCCTGTTTGAAGAGGGTTGGGGGTGAGGCCCTTGGCCAGTGTGTATGTGTGTGTGTGTGGCTGGGGGTGCAGCAAATGCCCTAGGGATGGCCTGATGGGGGCAGGGCCAGGGCCTCCCTGTGCCGGGCACTGTTGACTGCTTCTGTCACAAGGGCCTTTTGTTTTCTGCACAGGACACACTGAATAATAATTCTCTGGGCAAGAAGCACAGTTGGCAGGATCGGGTGTCTCGGTCATCATCACCCCTGAAGACCGGTAAGTCTTCTTTCCCTTACCCGGACCTCCACCTGCCCTGACTCAGTTTCCCCTGCAGAGAGCAAACCTGGGCAGTCTCTCCATCTGGCTGAGTTGAGGTAAACTGCCCGTCCCATAGCCTGGAGCAGGCCCATCTGAAGTCAGCTGGGGTGGGAGTGAGAGCACTGGCCCCGGAGCCTTCCCCTGGTTTCTGTGTCCCACATGCTGAGTGGAGGGGGCAGGTGGCCTGGGAGTCAGGGACGAGTCCACCTGCCTTTAGCACTGACCTGCCTGCCCTCCAGGGGAGCAGACACCTCCACATGAGCACATCTGCCTGAGTGATGAGCTGCCGCCCCCGAGCAGCCCCACCACCACCAAGGACCGAGGCACCTCCACCGACAGCCCTTGCCGCCGCAGCACCGCCACGCAGATGGCCCCTCCCGGCGGCCCCCCCGCCGCCCCGCCGAGTAGCCGCGGCCACTCGCATCGAGATCGCATCCACTATCAGGCAGACGTGCGGCTAGAGGCCACTGAAGAGATCTACCTGACACCGGTACAGAGGCCCCCGGACCCTGCAGAGCCCACCTCCGCCTTCCTGCCGCCGGCTGAGAGCCGGATGTCCGTCAGCTCCGATCCAGACCCTGCCACCTACCCCTCCACCGTGGGGCGGCCGCACCCCTCCATCAGCGAGGAGGACGAGGGCTTCGACTGCTTGTCGTCCCCGGAGCGGGCCGAGCCGTCAGGGGGAGGGTGGCGGGGAAGCCTGGGGGAGCCGCCGCCGCCTCCACGGGCCTCGCTGAGCTCGGACACCAGCGCCCTGTCCTACGACTCGGTCAAGTACACGCTGGTGGTGGATGAGCATGCACAGCTGGAGCTAGTGAGCCTGCGGCCATGCTTCGGGGACTACAGCGACGAGAGCGACTCGGCCACCGTCTATGACAACTGCGCCTCTGCCTCGTCACCCTATGAGTCGGCCATCGGGGAGGAATACGAGGAGGCCCCCCGGCCACGGCCCTCGGCCTGCCTCTCCGAGGACTCCACGCCCGACGAGCCCGACGTCCACTTCTCCAAGAAGTTCCTGAACGTCTTCATGAGTGGCCGCTCTCGCTCCTCCAGTGAGTCTGCAGCAGGCGTGGTAGGGGACCTGGGATAAGGGAGAGCCAGACCGAGGGTGTCCCTGGAAGGTGGCCTGGCCTGCCTGCCTCAGGGCATCGGGACTGAGCACTTGCTACTGCCCCCCACCGCAACCTCAGCTGGAAGTGGGATGGTTCTTCTCCAGCTCACCCCTCTCATACAGGTGCAGAGTCCTTCGGGCTCTTCTCCTGTGTCATCAACGGGGAGGAGCAGGAGCAGACACACCGGGCCATATTCAGGTAAGAGCAGCAGGGTTGGGGTGTCCAGGCAACACTGGGGCCACCTGCCCCCACCCCCATGCCTCTGCCATCTCTGCGTGGCCTGGACGCAGCCCCCAGCACTGGCATTCCTCCCTCCACTTGGCTCCAGGGGGAGGGCATCCATCGTGGTGGAACTCAGAGCAGGGTGATGGGAGGGGATGGGTCAGTGCAGTGTGGCCTTTGCTGCGTTGTCAGGGTCCGGGATGGAGCACCTAGTATGGCTGGGGGCAGGAGCCCTAGAGGGCACCCAGCAGAGATGATGCCCGACCACACCAAGGCACACTCCTCACCTCCCTCCTGGGGAAGTGCTCCCTCCCGGTTACCTCTGTGTTCCCCTGAGTGGCTGTGAGCACTTCCTCCCTTAGCCCGCCAGCTCAGTGGCAGGTGCACGTCTGTGTGATCTTACTCTCGCCCAGGAACTAACGTTATCACAGGCTCAGGAGACTTCGAGGGGGTTTATTGAACTAGTGCTGTTGTTGTGGCCACCTGACCTCAGAGCAGCGTGGTGAGCAGATGGCTCGGGAGGCCCTGGTGCTGAATTCCTCACGTGCCCTTGGTGGGGGACAGGTTTGTGCCTCGACACGAAGACGAACTTGAGCTGGAGGTGGATGACCCCCTGCTGGTGGAGCTCCAGGCCGAGGACTACTGGTACGAAGCCTACAATATGCGCACGGGCGCCCGGGGCGTCTTTCCTGCCTACTATGCCATCGAGGTCACCAAGGAGCCTGAACATATGGCAGGTAGTGTCCTTCTCCTCCTCGCCATTGGGCCCCAGTCTGCCCTTCCCTGACTCGCTGCCAGGAGACTTCACACCGTCAGGAAGGGCCCTCGCAGAGATGACATTAGGCCCAGCCAAGTTGGGACATCCGGGGTTGGTGGCCCCTCCGCTGGCACTTCCACTCCTCACTTCGCGCTTGCCTTCCAGCCCTGACCAAAAACAGTGACTGGGTGGACCAGTTCCGGGTGAAGTTCTTGGGCTCGGTCCAGGTCCCCTACCACAAGGGCAACGACGTGCTCTGTGCCGCTATGCAAAAGGTGCCTGTTCCCTGTCCCCCTTGGAGGGGCGCCCACCCCCAGCCCAGTCCCCCTCCTCTTCCAGGGAGAGGGTCGCCCAGCGCCTGATTCCTGTCCCTCACCCACAGATCGCCACCACCCGCCGGCTCACCGTGCACTTTAACCCGCCATCCAGCTGCATCCTGGAGATCAGCGTGCGGGGCGTGAAGATCGGCGTCAAGGCTGATGATTCCCAGGAGGCCAAGGTGACCACCCTGGCCCCGGCCCCCAGCCCCGCCACCAGATCTCCCACCCGTGGCCTCTGCGGGCTAATGATGCCCTGCTTCTCTTCTCCCTCCCGTAGGGGAATAAATGTAGCCACTTTTTCCAGTTGAAAAACATCTCTTTCTGTGGATACCATCCAAAGAACAACAAGTAAGTGGGAGGGGACAGAGAGTGAGGCCTAGGGGGGCGGCCTGGAGCCATTACGGTAGGGTGCGGGTCTGCGGGTATGCCTGGGGGTGTCTGGGCCCTCGTCCCACCCTCACACAGATGGCTGCCCTCCCGCAGGTACTTTGGGTTCATCACCAAGCACCCCGCTGACCACCGGTTTGCCTGCCATGTCTTTGTGTCCGAGGAATCCACCAAAGCCCTCGCAGAATCCGTGGGGTATGTCCGTGTCTGTGTCCTGCCGAGCACCCAGCCCTGGAGTGCACCCTAGTCCTCCTCACAGCTCTCCACGCCTCGTGGCCTGGTGTCAGGGCTGCGGGGTCTGGAGGAGCCCCCAAACATTTTGGTGGTTGGGCCCTTCCTTCGACTGAAGTCTTCCCCAGGAAGCACAGTGTGTAGAGAACAGAGCCAAGCAGCTCGGTTGGGGGGACCCTGAGCCCTACCCAGGGACCCCGAGGCTCCAGTTTAAAAGCCTTGGGTGGAGAGCCCGTTCTTCCCGTCACATGTGTCTGCCTGCTTCCTAGGAGAGCTTTCCAGCAGTTCTACAAGCAGTTCGTGGAGTACACGTGCCCCACAGAAGACATCTACCTGGAGTAGCAGCGCTGCCCCGCCCTCTACATCCCCCGGGCCCTCGGGCCCGCGGCCAGGACAGCTGGCTGCTGACAGGACACAGCACCGCTTGAGGAGGGGCACCCGTCACCACCAGAGGATGGGGAAGTGGGGGCCTCTGGCCGAGGGTGGGGGAGGGCGGGGTTTATGGGGAGAGGCAAATGCAGTTTATTGTAATATATGGGACTAGATTCATCTATGGAAGACAGAGCAGGCTGCCTGGGGATTGGGGGGTTGCTGGGCTGAGGGGTGTCAGGCCTCTGGCCAGGAAGGATGTCCATTGCAGGAGCAGAGGGCCCTGTTGTCCCGTCTTGGGCCTCACTTCCTCTTCTGGGCCTCCGGCTTTCTGGCAAAGGCTCCTGCTTTGACGAAGCCCGTGCCACCCGCCAGTGCCCACCCCACCCCCAGCTCCCAACCCCAGCCGGAGGCCCTGAGCTCAGGCTGAGCCCAGCCACCTCCCCAGGACTTCATAGCAGGTGGGGGTGCGGTCCCTGTTCCCAGCTCTGTCACTTGTGTGGCCTCCGGGTGGCCATCACGCTGGCCCCTGGCACGGGTGGGACCTCGCCAGGGAAGAAGAAAGCTGCGGCAGGGCCCCGTCCCGGCAGGAAAAGGAGGCTTCCCGACTGGCCCGGGCCAGCCAGGGCCTCTTGGCTGCTTTGGCCATAGCCCCAGCTTGGTCCTGCCACCCTGGCCACAACTATTAAAGTGCCATTTCCTGTCTGGACCGCAGTGGGTGTGTCTCCGTGCCCCCTGGCCCCTGCCCCCCGCTGGTGTCTGTGCCAGGAAAGCCCAAGCCTTTGCTGCACAGAATAGCTTTATAAGGGGCTCCCGTCACAGGTGTGCGTCGTAGTAATACTCAGCCATGTCCGGCCCGTCCCGCTTGCGCTGCTGGGCCCGGGAGAGGAGGGGGCGAGGGCCTCGTGGCCAGGGGTGCTTGGGTCGAACCCCATAGTCTAGGGAGAGAAGAGGGTGTGGGTGGCTGGGGGAATTGGCTGAGGTCACCCCAGAACGGTGCCGTTTGGGATGACAAGACCCCGGGGCTGGCCGTGGGCTCCCTCCCCTAGGGCATGTGTCCCCCATCAGGGCCCCGGGCAGGGCTGAGATCCTACCATCCACCAGGCCGGAAAGTGGCTGTGAGAGTTCCAGAGGGGCTGAGAATTCTTCAGGAACAGATTGCTGAGGCCTGTGGGAGATGTTGGGGTGCTCAGCCGTGGCTCTGGAGGCCACTACCACCTCCCTGTGAAGGCTCAGGGTGGGGGACTGGTGAGCCTTGACACCCAGGATCGTGGCGCCAGCCAACCCCCCTCCGCAGGGAGGGGAGCGGGAGGCAGCACAACAGAGCCCCTCACCTGCCAGGCCCCAGCCCCTGGGGGCCCCTGACCCTCAGCCCCCCTCCCTCCCGCCCTCCCGGAGTTACCTCAGTGGCTGGGGGCGGAGGAGTGCAGCTGCCAGGATGAGGTAGAGGAGGAAGAGGCTCAGCCCAGCCCTGGGGTACAGAGCCCCCAGCATGGCGAGGACCATCTCCTACCCGGGTCCCTGTCCTGGGCTTCTGCTGCCCCTCCCCCCCCAAGGATGGAACTGCTGCCAACCCCCAGGGCCACCTCACAAAGGCCGGCTGGTTCCAGGGCTCGGTGGCAGCGCCAGCCCCACGGCTAAGCCTGAAAACTCCAGCGGGGTTTGGTTTGGTTTGATTTTATTGACCCCGTCGGCCAACAGGTGCCAAACCACATCTGGCTCTAGTGTCCTTGCCCAAGGACTAAGGGCACAGACCTTTGGAGTCTGATCTCAGTTCTCATCCCAACCTTGCCTCTTGCGAGGTGGACGTGTCACAGTTGTGCGCCTCCGTTTTCTCGTCTATATGAGGTAAGGTACACATGTGCAGGCCCGAGGTGTGGCCCACAGGGGAGGTCACATGGAGAGCCCCAACCATTCCCACTCTGCCGCTCGCCGCTGCCCATCCTGCTGCCACCACCGTCTCTCCTGGGTGATGCCAGGGGCGTCTTGCCAGCCGAAGGGCCCAGAGCAGGCCATGGGCCCACTCAGAGATGCCGCTGTGGGGGGAGCCTGAGAGACTTCCCCACTGTTCCCCGACCTTCCAGCAGCCTGGCCCCGGGGCTCCACAGGCCCTGCCACCACCCCCGAGGCTGGACAGAGCGGAGCGATCTGGAATTAGGTGGCAAAGCCTGCAACTTGCGGCCTGGAGTGGAAGCTTCCCGAGGTTGGGACTGGTTTTGTTCATCGCGGGAGCCCCAGCCACTCCTGGTGGATGCTCAATATTTGTCGAATGAATAAACGCAACATGATAGCATGGAGACAGTCTCGTCTCAGGCTGAGGCAAAGCTGTGGGGCCCTGCCTTTGATTCCTGCCCAGCCGGGTTAGGGCCACATGGGCCAGCTCACGTCAGGAGCCGGAGCCTTCAAACACCCCCGCCCCCCCAGGTCCCATCCACGCCTATGGAATCAGAGCCTGAGGGCTGAGCAGGGCTCTGCTTCGGAAACCCCGTGGCTTCGAAGACCGCAGACGTCCCAGGGGTCTGGCCCAGTCCTGTCACCGCCAAGGTACCCGAGGCCCCAGAGAAGGGCCTCCCTGGCTCCTGTCCTCAGGAACCCCGAGGCTCACGAGCGCTGGCATCTCCTTCACTGCAGACTGTGCCTCTGAGATGCCAGCGTCTCTCTCTCTCTCCACGACCAGTCCCGAGGCCCGCCAGGGTTCCACCTCCACCCTGTCACACTCCCCCTGCCATGGCCTTCAGCAGGCTCCATCCTATTAGGGCTCCTGCTGCCCGTCACTGCTCAGCTTCTGGCAAGGTCCTCCACAGCCCCGGGAACCAGGCCGCTGGGAGGAGGTTGAAAGGGTCCCTTCTCACTGCCCTCTGGAGGCAGGTCTCAGTTTCTCCCCAGGTCTGTGATGCCCCGTCGGATTTGGCCCAGATTTGGCCCATGGCCTCCCACCTCACCCCTCCTGCCCCTGCCGCGGCCCCCACTGCTGTGACATCACGTGCCCGCTGTGCTGCACACAACCTCCCCTCCCCGCCCAACGTGGATGCAGGGTGGACGCAGGGTTACCCGTTGGAAAGCCTGCTTGACTGGAGGCCACCCTGCCGGCGGGCCCTCCGCGGGTGTCGGCTAGGCAGCCAGCACCCCCGCTGGCCCACCTCTGCCCTGACTCCCGCAGGTACACGCTTCAAGCTATTGCCCACACCCCAGCGTTTACGTGTCCCCTGATCTGGGCGAGAGCCCGACAGCAAGGAGGCCTGCTTCCTCCTCGCCGCATGCGCAGCACCAGGCCCAGCGCCCGCTACAGGGCAGGTGCCCAGCGAAGGTCACTGCACTCAATGGAAGGCTTGTCCCTTCACCTTCCGGCCCAGGAGCTGGGTGAGCCTTCCCCAGAGGTACCTGAGGGGAGCAGAGGGAGGTGGCACCCCCTCCCGGAGCTCCCCGCAGGGTGTCAGAGGACGTGAGGCAGGGCAGAGGCTGGTGCAGATGGAACCCTCAGAACTGAAGGGCCGTTCACCGGGCTAGAGACTCTAGCAGGAGAGTAGGGTCTGTCCAGAGGGTAAAGGGGACGGGGCGGAGGCTGAGGAAGGCAACAGTCCGGGCAGAAGGGCTAGGCTGCAGCTGCTCCATCTGGGCCCTTGCACCCTCCCCAGCAGCATGTGTGGCTCCGGGAGACGTGGCCACTGGGAAGCTGGCCGAGACCCCAGCTCATAACCCCTGAACCTGCACCCGCTTCTCCCCAGAGCCTCTTGGGCTCCCGGGAGAAGCCCACCCCCAGCATTGGCCCCAGGGCTGGCTGGTGCCTGACCTCCTCTGCTCACGGGAGAAGACCTCTTGCTGTCAAGTGAGGGCTCAGGGCTTGCCGTGTCCCCGAGCCACACCGGGCCCACCTTTCACCGGGCTCCACCCAGAGAGGCTGGCCTGCAGCCACCACCTAGGGCGGCAGGATCCACAGGGCCCTGGAGGAAGGGGCAGAGGCTCTGGCCAGAGGACAACAGGCAGCTGTCGCCCACTGCCCATTCGGCCTTGTCTGTTGTCACCAGGGACCAGTGAGAGGAGGAGCTGAGTTTACATCTGTAGCTTCCCACGTTCGATGAGGCTAAATCCCAGGTTTCTGTGGCCAGAGGAGCCCAGGTCCCAGTCTTGATGGAGGCTTCTTGGCCCAGGGACAAGTGCGAGCAGTAGCGGCTCCATCACCCAAGGGTGAAAAGTCGAGGTTGTCAGGGGGGTGCTCTGCTGGCCAGGCGGGGTGCTGGGAGCCCTGGGCGGCGGGCATGGAGAGGCCACATGCTCGGGCGCTGCCAGTCAGTTTTATTAGGGCAAAGAGGCCCCGGGGAACTGAACAGCCCACGCCGCCCCTGCCCACAGCAGCAGAACGTGCCGCCCTGCCCCTCCCTGCACCCATTCCCGGGATGTGTCAGCCCCAACTGTAGAAATAAATCTTCTGCCAGGTGGGCAAGTAATCCATGAGTGGCCCTGCAATGAAAGAGAGTTCGGGGCTGAGGGCCAGACTCCAATCTGACTCTGCTCTACCTAAGGCCCTTCTGAGCCACAGCTGCCCAGTACAGCTGCTCACATCTGCCCAGCCAGAAGCCCAACTGACTGCCCCGCCTGGCCGCCCCTAGGGAGGCGCCATCGGTAGCAACCTCGGTCTCCCTTTGCAAAGACCTCCTCTGCTGAGATAGGAGCTCCAAACGCCTGGAGGGCTCCAGCTCCACCAGAGAATCCCCAGAGAAGCCAGGGGTGTACAGCTCCAGGATCCCGGCGCAGGGCAAAGGCTAACAACCCGGGGTGGTCCAACACTCCTCCCAAGACAGGACACCCTCTTCCAGCCACCCCTGAGGCTCTATGGCTCAGGCCTGGGGCCTGCCCAGAAGCTGTCACCCACCCAACCTGACATCTGGGCTCCCTCTCCTGATAGTGTTAAGAATCAAGTTTCAAGGAGATAAAAGACGGGGGGCCACTCAAAAGATTCATGATATTCGGTAACCGTCACACCCTATCCCATACTCACTTGCGACCAGGCCAATGCCTGGGACGTGGTCTGTCAGCAGCTGGAGCAGGAAGAGGATCCTTGCCCTGCAGAGAGAAGATAAACAGGGAGCAGGCTGAGTGGCCTGGGTGCCTGCAGACCTCGGTACAAGAGGAGGAGAGCTCTGGGCCACAGGCCCGGGTGCCTGCAGACCTTGGTACAAGAGGAGGAGAGCTCTGGGCCACAGGCCCGGGCCGCCCACAGCTCAGCTTTGGGCAGGTGGCTTACTCACGGCACCCCAGACCCTCCTCCCACTGCTCTCCCCCTCGTCTTGCCCTTCCAGCTCCTGAGTCAACATGCTCTACGTGCGGGACAATCCCAGCACAGGGTCGATGAGGGCCCCAAGGGAAGGAAGAAGAGCCGAGCCACCCTGAAAGCTCACAAGCCAATGTTGAGTGACCAGGTCACAGGGGAGCACGCAGTCTGAGGGGGGCACCCTCAGCGGAAGGGGCAGGCCCAAGGCCCTATTTGTTTCAGAGACAGGGCTTTCCCCCAGGAGAACGTGGGTGAGACAACGGCGTTCGGGATCGTAACGAGAGAAGCAATGGTTAGATTCAGCTTTTGTTAAGTGTTTCTGCATTAAGTGCTACTGTAGGATGAGGTCAGTTCTTAACTAAGACCTCCAACAACCCAATGAGGTGGGCACTCCCATGTCCCCATTTTACAGATGAGGGACAGTATGGTTCAACCACTTGCCCAAGGTCACACGACAGGCAGGCAGCCCAGCTCCAGAGACATACTCGATCTCCGACAATAAGGAAAGGGGGCTTCCTGTCCTCTGGGGGGACCAGGAATTTCTCTTGACAGGTTTCTAGAACTTTCTCAGTCTGGGTCACTGCTGTAAGGGTGCTAGGCTGCTCAGGTCGGCAGGTGCGCATGCCCCACTAGAGGCCTGCTGCCTGCAGAGCCACCTCTGTATGTACTGTCGCCTCAAAATGCCTCAGTTCCAAGATCCTGGGGCTACACTTCTTCTGCAAAGTGCAGGCTGTCTGTGGGGAGAGGTCATATGGTCCCTGTATGTCTCTGGAATATTCCTTTAGCGCTAGGAATAGGATTTGGCTTCAGTACCTTGTGAACTTGCACTTATCTGAAAAATAAGAATTGCTGGGCCAGGCTTATTTTCACCAATGTGGTGCAAACTTATTTCCTACTGCCTCAAAAACAAAGCAAATCAAACCAAAGCAAAACAGAGGTCGTGTGGTCTTAATATTAATTGTAATTCTAGGAACACCTGGGTGGCTCAGTGGTTGAGGATCTGCCTTTGGCTCAGGTCGTGATCCTGCAGTCTCGGGATTGAGTCCCACATCGGGCTCCCCGCAGGGAGCCTGCTTCTCCCATTGCCTATGTCTCTGCCCCTCTCTCTGTGTCTCTCATGAATAAATCAATAAAATGTTTTTTTTAAAAACCTTCAAAAATAAAGTATAAATAAATAAATAAATAAATGTATGTATGTAATTCCAGTTACTATTCTTCTAGCAGAGGACTAGTTAAGACAGAGATGGAGGGGGTTCCAGGAGTCCCCGGTCTATCTCATGGCCCCTGGCATTGTCCAGAGGGGCCCCTCCTCAGATCTGTCTGCCCTCAGGCAGTCACCTGGCAGGCCTTGGGGAACTTGCCCTCAAGTCCCCCTTACTTGCCACCAGTAGGCCCTCTGTGTCTGGCTGAAGCTGGAAGCTCTGGACCCTCAAAAGTGACAAAGCAGGTGCGGGACATGGTAGGGACAGGCCAAGGGAGAGCACAGACGTGGTACCTGGCTCTGCCACTGGCTGGCTGGGTGGCTCTGTTTAAACTTCCCTGAACCTCGAGGGCCTCCTCTGCGAAGTGGGGATCTAGACTACCCCACAGGAAGAAAGTCCGCACCCGCCACCATCCTGGTAGCCCTGCCCTCCGTGAGCTGATGCTGCTTAACTCCTGCATGCATGTGCCCACGGCCTGCCAGCTCTGGGGCAGGGCTGGGCCGGGCCAGGGAAATGGCTACACCCAGGACAGCACACAGTGGGTGCTCAGTGCCCAAGGATGGAGGAAGTTGGGAGGAAGGGAAGGCATGCACAGGGGCTGGAGCCGAGAGTGGGCCTCGCCACTTGTAGGAGCCTGTCCTCACTCGGAGAATCGGTCGTAGAATGGGGAGCGCAGCAGGTAGTAGAGTAGCAGGATGGTCCGGCGCCGTAGCTCCAGCCGCTCCCTCCGGGTCAAGCCCTTCCTGTCGCTCAGAAGGCTCAGGCTGGAGGCAGGAAGGGGCACCGGTCAGGGCTAGCAATGGGGGCCCCAGTCTGCTCAGGTGAGGACAGGCCTGCAGCATGAAGCCCGGCAGAAGGAGTGCACTCCCCGGGCAGACCCAGGCTCACCTGGTCACGTCCACGACGCCAGACAGGAGCCAGGGTGTCCACGACCGCTGACCCCACAGGCCCAGGCTGAGCACTGACGGCCAAGGTGTCAAGGATGTCTCCAGCACGTGGTCCACCCGCCCACCCCACTCCTGGCCCGCCTGTAGTGCCAGGCAGCCGCAGGCAGAGGATACGGTGCAGCAGGGGCCGGGCAATATACAAGGACTCGGCGATGGTCTCCTGCAGCCCCAGTGGGGTGGGGGGAACATTCAGCTCCTCGCGCTGTTGCTGCTGTCGTCCCTCCCGCTGCTGGGGGGCTCCCCAGTGCCTCGTGTGCAGGGAGGGAGCTAGAACACAAAGGCAGCTGATGAGCAATCAGGCCGCGGCTGACCTCAGCACTGAGGTGCCCAGGCCACTATATCCTACACTTACTATTCTGGAGGGTTCGTACCACTCGATTTGACCGCTTCCCCACGTATGACTGCTCCTGGCTGCCACTGCTCTGGTCGCCATCTAAGAGCAAGGACAGATTCTGTCAAAGGGACATGTTTCCAGCAGAACCTGCAGAGAACCTGCATGCAGAGAATGCTCACAGGCTAAGGGGAGAATGGATGGACATGGAAAAGCCTGCACTAAGGCGGCAGCTGAGGTGCTCTGGTCAGCACTCCCCCTGGCCTGGGCAAAGCCCAGCATCACCCAAGGCAGGGGAGCTGCCCCAAACCCAGGCTTCCCAGGGACTGGAGTGAGGCCAGGAAAGCCCAGCCCAACCATAGCTGTGTGGACCACACCACCAGAAGGGCCAGGTCTTCTCGGTCCCTTGCTTGCAATATGACCAGGTAGAGAAACAAAGAACGGTCCCCACTGAAGGCCAGAAGCACCAGGCCTGGTGGCCAATTGGTGAGGAGTCCAAAGCCCTGAAGGGACAGATATGTCAAGTACCCTGCCTCATGCAACTCTTGAAATACAGAACGAGTCCCAAAGACATGGTTGGCAAGACCTCTGTGTCCTATTCATGCTTCGCCCCCTATTCCTGCCACCCACAAAAAGGAATGAGGACTCTGGTGCCAGTAGTTCTGAGTCCAAGTTCTGATTTTTCTTTTTCTCTGTACGTTACAGGGTGATGAGAGAAAACTGAGCTGAGAGGGACAGATGTGCTCCATAAACAGACAACACGCTACTCCTGCTGGCCAGCTCTGAGCCCACAAATTAGTTCCATGTCCCAGGCCACTCCAGAGTATAGAAGCAGCTTACCTGGGGACTGTGCCTGGGTCTCCCTGTCCAGCGGAACGATGGGGGGTGAGGTCTGGAGGCCAGCCTTGAACCAGATCAGCAGGAACATCCGCAGGACAGCCCTGGGTGGGGAGTGCAGGGGAGGCAGCTAGCCCCAGGGGGTCAGGGGTGCTCTTGTGAACCCCATATGAACTGCTGGTCCCGAGACACCCCCACCCAGGGCCTGCCCTCCTCGGTCCCGACATACTTGGCCAGCTGGATGAGGGCGATGACGAGCCAGCGGCCCACTTCACCCCACACCTTGGCGGCCCCCATCTCCATGAACACCTCCACGCACTCCAGCACACTCAGCCATGTCAGCAGCTTCTGCTGGGACAGAGGCTGCAAGGACCCCAGGCCCAGAGGTCAGGATTTGGGGGTGGGGGGCTGCCCCAGGCCCTCCCCCCTAGGAAGCCTGACAGGAAGAGTGGATTTTCCCCTAGAACTATAAGTGCAGGCCTGAGTTCTCCAGGTGGGACCTGCTACTCCATGTCTCTGAAACTCAGTCTCTTCATCTGAGGGGCACTGACAACTCGCTCCTTCACCTAACGAGATGGCTTGAAACTCAGACGGACGGAGGCACGTCTCACGCTCTGAGACCACAGCCCATGCTACATACGTGGGCTGCTGGTTACTCCTTCACTCTTAGTCCCTGTGCTTCCCGCCCGCAGCTCCCGATGGAATTCTCACCACAGGTAACTTTTTCCGAAGCTCTTTCCGCAGGATGCCATCGTTGAGCAGCACGAGCAGGTTAGAGGCAGAGTACACTGAGGGGGACGGTGTGGCCTTGAAGGGCTGGTTCTGCAGCCTCGACACCCTCCCCTTCTCCCCAGGGCCACAACAATCACCTGTCACTTGCTTTACTCCGCCCACCGCAGGCTGTGTGGAAACCAACCTGCCTCCCCACCCACCCCCTCCGAGCTCCACACTCCCCAGGAGGATCTCATGTGGGTGGCTGGAACAAGAAAGGATGGTTTGATCTCGGTGACAAAGCAGCTGCCGCCCTGCTGTTGGGCACCGGTCACCTGGCGGCTCCATCTCTCCCTTCACTACCTCCAGTGCTCCCTGGGCAAACACTCCTGAGGCAGTTACAGTGTGGGGCTCCTTGAATGTGAGAAGTCCGAGTTGGAATCCTGGCTCCGGGATCATCAGTAGCTGTCCCCTCACCTCACCGAACTTCTGTCCCCTCAACCGGACACTGAAGACAGTAACAGTACCTACCTCATAGGACTATAGGGAAGATTAACTGGGCAAAGGCAGGAGAGGTACTTGGCCAGCTGCCCGACCAGTCAAGGCCCCCAGATTGGTCTCCCGACTATGGGGACACGGAGGGCCCAAGACAGTGGCCGCTGGGCCTTGTCCGATTCAGTCACAGCACAGGACGATCGAACGGAACACCTAGGACTGCGAACCCGGCGGTCGCCCCCCGCCCAGCCCAGAGCCCCGCTCACCCAGCTCCGACAGCTCGTGTGAATCGGCGAAGCGACCTGGGGAGAAGGCACAAGAGGGGGCGGTGAGTATTTGCCTCAGCCTGCGGCTTCGGGGCCCCGGACGGCCCCTCCCTATGCCCTACGGGAACCTGCAAGGTAGTTCTCAAGCACAGCCATCACTACCCCGACTCTGAAGGGAAGGGGCCGGCGGGGTCAGGGGTCAGAGCCCCGAAGGGGTGGGGCAAAGGTCAGGGTAGCACCTGCCAGCAGGTAACTGAGGCCCCGCACTGCCGTCTCCAGCTGGGCCGTGGCGGCCGGGTGACGAGTCACGTACTCCTGGTAGCGGAGGCTCAGAAGCCGCAGTTTCTCCATCCTGCCCTCGGGACCGACAGACTCACACGGACCGACTGTACGACGGGCTGCAGCACCCTGCTTCCTGCGCCCTCCTTCCTGCTTCCGGTCCTAGGCCCGCCTCACCGTTGCTCAACTTCCGAGGGCCAGAAGGGTGATGACGTGAGGGGCCATTGAACCACCCTTCACCCCATATCTTAGATCACCTCCCACTGGGGTAGCGCTTAGCAACTGCGGGCCTGATCCCGCCCTCCTTGCTCCTTCAGGTCATTGGCTGACACACTCTCCGCCCCCGACCCTCCCGGCGCTGCTGGAACCGGGTTTTTCCGCCTTCCGGGTGGGCTGCTCTTGCGCCTGCGCAGTTAGCAGTTCCAGGGCCGCTCCCGCAGTAGTCTGAGCAGTTCATGCCAGAGCAGGGACCAGGACCCTGGAGTCTCTCCAATGGAACGCCGAGAGGCTCGAACGGGAGGGCCGGATTTTAAAGGGCCGGGAGGTAGCCCGCTAAAGGAACCTCGATCAGACTTGGGGAGGCGCGAGGAGGGTCTTGGCAGGAGCCCGTTTGGCCAGTTGCCTCGTCTCCCGTCCCCCCACCAGAGGTAGTGCTGGGGAAACTGAGGCAAGGAAGAGTCCAGGCTTCCACGCAGTCTCGATCTCCTGGTCAGCACTGTTAGTGCAGGGCTTCGGCCACAGCTCCCGCATGGACTGTGCGGACGTGCACTCCCATCTTCCCGGAAAAAACTCCGTTTCGGGCTTCTGCTCTTAGCCGAGGGGTGACCTGGACGAGTGTTTCCCTTCTCTGGGTCTCGAGTTTTCCCATCTGTAAAATGGTTTGAGGGGAGGCTTGGTCCTCGAAGTCGGCCTCAATCTCAAAGCGCTTTTCGGCCCACGGGTGCACCTCCCGGTCCTCAGCTGCTCCCCAAGGGACGGGGGGAGACTCCTGGGAATCTTCCCAAAACCGGGCGGCTTCCCTAGAAGGGGCTGTGGCGGGAGACGAGCGGGGGGAGGTAGGGAGCTGACGCTCCGGTGAGGCCGCCACTGATTGGCTGTGGGCAAAGGGGCGGGGCCTGGGTGGGGTCGCGGGGCTGACCCGCGCGGACTTGGCCCTCGGGGTCTTGGTACCCTGAAAGTAGTAGTACATTATTTTGCCCAATTCCCTCTACGGGTTATCATCTGCAGGTGCAGGGGAAAGAGCGGCTTACGAACGAATCTCGGTCTAGTCTGACCACAGAATCTAGGCGGTTTTAAGCAACGCACCTTACTAGAAACCCACAGCCCCTCCTTGCACTCCCCCTCCCTCCCCCTCCTCTCCAGCTTAGTTTTCTTCTATATCGGGAGGGGAATCCTAGCTGCCCTCCTCACTCATGCCAAGCACTATGACCCAGGGGGTTGTGTCCCGGGGCCTCAGGAGAGGTTAAAGGTCTTGGAGAACAGAGGAGGTGGTGGCGGGCAACATCGTTTCTCACTACCTCGTGGGTGCCAGGCCCACTCCTACACCACTCCTGGCAACATTGCCAGCTAGGTATGCACTCTTTCTCACAGATGGGGAATAAGAGGCCCAAGTAGTTGAAAGGACATAGCATGGCACTGGCCAAGTGGACCACAATGTGTGTCTCCCACAGCAGTGCCCTCTCTCCTACTGCCCACAACCCTGCAAGGGCAGTGACACATTGAGGCTACTTGGTCCTGAGTCGAGTTAGCAGCTGGGGTTAAAGACCAGGACTCAGCACATTCCATGTGAGGCTTTCTCCTTTCCTCCTTATACCCCACCATCTTTTTTTTTTTTTTTTTAAGATTTTATTTATTTATTCATGAGAAACACAAGTCGAGAGAGAGGCAGAGACACAGGCAGAGGGAGAAGCAGGCTCCATGCAGGGAGCCTGACGTGGGACTCAATACCCGGTCTCCAGGATCAGGCCCTGGGCTGAAGGCGGCGCTAAACCCCGAGCCACCCGGGCTGCCCTGTACCCAATCTTAATGAATATGTTCCCGAACCTCACCAGGGGGCACTCCTCCAGTCCCTCCCTCTGCAGCCTCTGCAGCAATGGAGAGAGTGAGGACTGGGAGTATGAGGTTTCTTTGACATTCCCAGGGCTGATGGTCCCGTGGTTCTGGGGAGAAAAGGTGTGGAGGACAGAGCAGCAGCCCCCCGCCCCCCCACCACACACACACAGAATGAGGAGCACTAGCATCTGTTTCTCCTCTTCCCTTCAGGACTGGGAGGGGAGCACGAGCCCAGCCAGTTTGGCAGCAGCACAGCTGCCTGAATTTCCTCCCCAGATCTCAGGCCTGATTAGGTCCCAGAAACAAAGAGTGGCCATGTGTGCAGGAGGCACCCAGGGCAGCCCCTCCCTGCCTGGAATTGATCACCTGGCTGGGCTAGAACGGCCTCTGGGCAAGTTGGGCCAGAACTTCCCTCCTTCAGTCCACCCTGAGCCACAGGAGAAGAGAGCTAGACCAGCCGGGATGAGGGAACTGAGACCCAGAGACCCAGAGAGGGGGCCTGACTGGGCTCAGGTCACACAGCAAAGTCCTGGACAAAGCTGGGTCAAACCACGTCTCCGTCCTAGAAGACCAGCACCCTTTCATGTGCCCACACCTGTCATCTCCCACTCCCCCAGCTCCAGAATAACCTCTGGAGGACCTATAGCAAGCATCTCAGCAGGGAACTGCCCCTGAGTGGTAAGGTTAAGCCAGGGGTGGGGCCGGCATTGTGAGTAGCTACAGCAAGTTCTGCAGCCCGGGCTCCTGTCTCTACCCTCTTCCTCACCTTTCTTACCCCCCCCCCCCCCCCCCCCCCCCCCCCCCCCCCCCCCCCCCGTCCCCGTCTCTGTTGAGAGTCTTGGGGAGGTAATCATTCCCACCCCTCACTCCAGCTCCAGGCTAGAGGTGAGGGTCAAGGGGGCTGGAAGCTCAAAGCTCCAGAGGCCAGGAGGGCCCCTGCATCCCCTTATCTCCTTTTAATTCCCAGATGTTCAGGGAGCCACCATTGGTCTCCATGGCAACCACTACCCCTGGCCTCCAAAACTGGACCTTCCTGGAAACCCCTGTCTCCCTGAGAAAGGCCTCCCAGCATCTTGGAGGAGGAGGCTTGAGGGGTCTCATGCTGGACTGCTTCCCACAGCTGCTTTGGGGGTTAGGATCTCTCAGACCCTCACTTTTTACAAAAAAAATTTAAAAGATTTTTTTTTTACCTATTTGAGAGAGAGATTGAGAGCACAAGCAGGGGGAGCAGCAGAGGGAGAGGAAGAAGCAGAGTCCCTGCTGGGCAGGGAGCTGGACGAAGGGCTCCATCCCTCCATCCTGGGACCCTGAGATCCCCATCTGAGCTGCAAGCAGACACCAACCGAGCCACCCAGGCGCCTCTGGCCCTCACTTTTTATAGGTGAAGTTGGGCTAAAGGGACCCAGGTCACCGAGAGACCTCTTGCGACTCGGTCACTTGCAGCACATACTTCCCGCTTGGTGCTGCTGGACCCTGGGGGGGCTCTGGGGCCCAGGGCAGCGCAAGATGGACAAGGCTCCAGTCCCATGAACAGCCTTCCCAAGAGGGAGACCTGCTACACACAAGTCCACAAGGTGGACTTCAGAGGACTGCTAGGAATAAAATAAACCAAGAGATATGGAAGGAGGAGCTGGCCTTGTGAGAATCTGGAAGAATCCAGGCACAAGGAACATCCAGGGCAAGTCCAGGCCCAGGAAGGCCTTCCAGAAGAGCAACTGGACACTTTGCTTTCAGGGAAGGGGCCTGGGGGAAGGGGTGGGTGTTCTAATAGGTCCCTTCTCGGGAGGGGACTGAGACTTGAGGCTCCTCAAAGCTCAGCTCCGGGCCTGGCTCAGTGTGTGCTCGGTCAACCGTGACTGTCGTTGTTCCGGGCCAGAGCGCCCACCTCTCCCTCCAGGGCCGAGGCCAGGCTGCGGCCTGCTGTGGGGTGCGAGGTGGGGCACAGTTAGAAATACAGCCCCGGCACCAGGCACGATGCGCAGGTCCAGGCAAGGGTGGGGGGTTCTGGTTCCCGCGTCGGTGAGGCCCCAGGCCAGCTCTGGGGCAGGAGACGACCTTCGCAAGGCGGCTTTGTCCCGGCCCCGCCGCCAGGCCCGCCGGCCAGGAACGCACGGGGCGGAGCGGCCGGGAGCTCCAGGTGCCCCGCCTCCTGGGCGCGGAGCAGGTGTCCCCGACCCCGGAGGCCGCGCATTCCACTCCTTCCTCCTTAGCCCCGGCCGTCCCTTTGATCCCGGGCCGGGGTCACGGGCCCCTCCCCCGGTGGGAGGTTTAGGGGAGGAGATGGGGCCTCTGAGCTGGGAAGAGGGGGATGGGCTCGGGGCAGGTGGCGGGGACTGGGCCTTCCGGGGTGGCTGCCCCCGCTCCCTCCAGCCATCCGGGGGGGTTCTCCGGGTACCTCCCGGGATTGCGGGGAGTTCAGGGGGAGGACCGTCGGATGCCGGAGCAGGGGCTGGACCCCCGGGGGGGTCCCCGCCCCTTTGGGCTCAGCCGCGCGGAGATGAAACCTGAACCCAGGTTGGGGGCGGGGCTGGCTCCTGCTCGGACGGGGCCGGCCTGCGCCTCCACCCCGGGCCCTGCACCCCGGCCGGCTCTGGAAGCGGATCGTCGGCGTCCCCGAGCCGCCGGAGCAGGTGCGGTGGCGACTCAGGGCGAGAGGGAGGACGGGGCGGCCGTCGGGCCCGCCGCCCCAGGCTGAGCCTCCGCCCTCCGCCCGCGATCCACAGGGACAGCGATGGAGCCCCCGGCCCGGGGGCGCGCCCCGCCCTGAGCCCCCGCCCGCGGCCATGCTGCCCCGAGGGCGCGCCCGGGCGCTGGGGGCCGCCGCGCTGCTGCTGCTGCTGCTGCTGCTCCTGCTGCTCCTGGTCGGATTCTTCCAGTCTGGCAGAGGCGGGAAGTGCGAGTGCGGCGGCCCAGGCGGCGCGCGGAGGGACCCGGGCTCCGGCCGCTGCGCGCCGACGCCGTGTGTCTCCCCGGGCGGGCGGCCGCGGGGCGCCGCTGCCGTCGACGGGGACCCGCCTGCGCACCGCGGGGGGCACAGCCGCTCCGACTGCGTCCCGCCGCGGCCGCCGCTGCCCAAGTGCGAGGTGGGTGCGCGCGGCCCCTGGCGGCGGGAATCTCGGGGGCGCCTCCCCCGCCGGGCCCCCGGGCACCTGTGGGAATCCCTGCACCTGGCGACGCTCCGCCAGGTGGCTCCGGACTGGCCGGCTGGTGGGGGACGCCTCCCCCGCTCCCGGCCTCAGTTTCTCCATCTGTGAAATAGGGCTGGACCCCTGCTCCGCATGCCCCCGCCCCTTCCTTAGCTCTGTTGCGGGGCGGGGCTTCGCTGCCCGCGGCCCGGCCTGCCCAGTCCTAGGTCTTAGCGGCTGGCGGGGGCAGGGGCGGGGGCGGGGCCGCTGCCCACCTGCACGTCCCCTCCCCAGCTCTTGCACGTGGCCGTCGTGTGTGCGGGACATAACTCCAGCCGAGACCTCGTCACCCTGGTGAAATCTGTGCTCTTCTACAGGTATAACCAGGTGTCAGGGCGAGGGTGGGGAGTCAGGAGTGGGGAAGGGAACAAAGCCTCGGGGAACATATGGGAGCTCCAGTTACCCCATCTGCCCCACAGGGACAGTGTCCCTTCCTCCCTTGAAGGTCCCGGTACAGAAAAGCTCTTTGCCGAAGTTGGTGCTTCGACTTGAGTCCCTCCAGAGGGTCTTGTCCCCTGTTTCTCCTTCTTGGGCCTAGTAGCTATCCTCACCTGTCCTTCCCAAAGGAAAAATCCACTGCACTTCCATCTGGTGACTGATGCCACGGCCAGGAACATTCTGGAGATGCTCTTCCACACGTGGATGGTGCCCGCAGTCCGGGTCAGCTTCTATGACGCGGAGGAGCTCAAGGCAGGAGCCCTGGCCCTTTTGCACCTCTTTCTGGCGGTGCCCAGCTCTTTCCTTCCTCACAGGGCATGCGGGGGGGGGGGGGGGGGGGGGAGGGCGTGGCAGAGAGGCTAGAGCTGCCTGGGACCCCCAGTCTCATCACACCTACAGAAGCGCCAATCCCAGCCTCCTTGGGCCTATGCCTTCTTCCCCGTGTCACCCTGAGCAGGTTCTGGCACTCATGGGCCCTTCTCTGTCAGGTTCATGCCCTGTCCTCCCCACCCTACAGCCCCAGATCTCCTGGATTCCCAACAAGCACTACTCTGGCCTGTACGGGCTAATGAAGCTAGTGCTGCCTGGTGTCCTGCCCCCTGACCTGGCCCGTGTCATTGTCCTGGACACCGACGTCACCTTCGCCTCTGATATTGCAGAGCTCTGGGCACTCTTTGCTCACTTTTCTGGTGAGAGACCTGGGACCCAGCCCCAGCCAGTCCCCCTCCCTGGCCTGTCCAGGCCCCGCTGTGGCCTAGTGCTGAACCGAGGTCCAGTGGGGGGCTCAGGCAGCTCCCTCATGCCCTCCCTCCCCAGACGAGCAGGTGATCGGTCTTGTGGAGAACCAGAGCGACTGGTACCTGGGCAACCTCTGGAGGAACCACAGGCCCTGGCCTGCCTTGGGCCGGGGATTTAACACAGGTGGGCCAGTGGTTGGGGGAGGCAGGAGGGGTGGCCACTGGTCCTCAGGCCCCAGGGACTGGGCAGGGCACAGAATTCTAGGAGCCCACCCCCCACCCCCGGAAGAATAGTGCTGTTGAAAGAACACCAGGAGAATAGCCAGAAACAGTTCCAGCCTTGGCTGTTTGTGCTGAATGACTTTGGCCAAGCCACTTGGTCCCCCTGGGCCTCTGTTTTCTCATCCATTAAATGGGGATGACGTTGCCAGTCCCGGGGTCACTGAGTGTGAGAAGATGCCTGTGGAGGTGCTCTGTAAGCTGTGCAGTGTCCTCCTTCACCCCCAAGAGGAGTGATCATTGGCCAAACTGGTCCACGCTCCTGTCTGAACAGTCAGAAAATGCCACTAAGTCAAAGAGTAAACATTCAAAAGACGGCTTCATGGCCCCTGACCCCAGGAGCAGGGTTAGCCCAGGTGAGTATGACGCCCCTTCCCCTGGGCAGGTGTGATCCTCCTGTGGCTGGACCGGCTCCGGCAGGCTGGCTGGGAGCAGATGTGGAAGCTGACAGCCGGGCAGGAGCTCCTCACCCTGCCCTCCACCTCGCTGGCGGACCAGGTCAGGGGCAGCCTTTGCCCCGGGGTGGGGGGGTGGCGGGCAGGGAGCAGGCTCTGGGCCGAGGCACGACGGCTGTCTCTGCCCAGGATATCTTCAATGCCGTTATCAAGGAGCACCCGGGGTTGGTGCAGCCCCTGCCCTGCGTCTGGAACGTTCAGCTGTCAGACCACACGCTGGCTGAGCGCTGCTACTTGGAGGCAGCTGATCTCAAGGTGAGTGGGGTGGGGGCTGCTGAGTCAGGGGCTCCTGTTCCCTGCTCCCATCCCCTGAACAACACCCTCCTGGGTCCCAGGTGATCCACTGGAACTCACCAAAGAAGCTGCGCGTGAAGAACAAGCACGTGGCCTACTTCCGCAACCTCTACTTGACTTTCCTGGAGTATGATGGGAACCTGCTGCGGAGGGAGCTCTTCGGGTGCCCCAGCCCGCCGCCGTCTGGGGCCAAGCAGGTGGGAGGGAGCCGCCTACCCTTGGCTCCGGGGAGGCTCCCCCCCCTGCTTTGGTGGGCCCGGGCCTTGTCTGGGGACTCATGTCCCTGGGACACCCCCCTCCCCCCACCAGTTGCAGCAGGCCCTGGCACACCTGGACGAGGAAGATGCCTGCTTCGAGTTCCGGCAGCAGCAGCTCATGGTACACCGCGTGCACGTCACCTTCCTGCCCCACGTGCCGCCGCCCGCCCGGCCTCACGACGTCACCCTGGTGGCCCAGCTCTCTATGGACCGGTGAGAGGGCCGAGGACAGCGGCAGGGAGCGAGGCAGGGGCTGGGACCGGGAATCTCCAAGAGGACGGTTTCAGTGGGCGGAAGGAAGAGCTCTCGCGGCCTGATGCTTGAGGACTTCCAGAATGTGGAGACACTGGCTGCGGTTAAGGGTTTGGGTTTGGGGAATCTCGCAGGTGCCTGGAACTGCCCATCCATAGCCCTGGGACCACGGGCAAGTCTTGAGGTCTCTGGCCTTTGGTGTTCTTATTTGTTCCATGAGAAAGGGCCCACCTGGGGGGTACGTGGGAGGATTCAGTTAAGACCCTATAAAAAGCCAGTGGCAGGTGCGCAGGAAGTCACCGGAAGGGTGTCTACAGCAGGACCCCGGGGAGGTATTCCAGCTGGCCGTGGGCTGACCACCCCCCTCGCCCCAGGCTGCAGATGCTAGAAGCCCTGTGCAGGCACTGGCCGGGCCCCATGAGCCTGGCCTTGTACCTCACAGACGCAGAGGCCCAGCAGTTCCTGCGGTTCGTCGAGGCCTCGGCAGTGCTCTCTGCCCGGCAGGACGTGGCCTACCACGTGGTGTACCGTGAGGGCCCCCTCTACCCCGTCAACCAGCTGCGAAACGTGGCCTTGGCCCAGGCCCTCACGCCTTACGTCTTCCTCAGCGACATCGACTTCCTGCCTGCCTTCTCCCTCTACGACTACCTCAGGTGGGCCTGAGGAGGGCGGGGGAGGGACGGCCTCTGGGTGCCTGAGGCTGGGGGGTGGGCACCTGCAGGACCCTCGCAAGCGTGTGGCTGCGCCTTCCAGGGCCTCGGTTTCCTCTGTAAGATGGGTTTGTATTGGGGCGGGGGGCGCCCATGTCGGTTCTCTGGGCTGCCGCAGGGAGGCAGTCCTGCTCCCCGTAGACGCCCCATTGTGTCTGTGAGGGCCAGCTGGCCTGGGGAGTCGACTCCCCTCTTCTCCCCTGTTGATGGGTGCTCCCCACTCAGGGCCTCCATTGAGCAGCTGCAGCTGGGCAGCGAGCAGAAAGCGGCTCTGGTGGTGCCAGCGTTCGAGACCCTCCACTACCGCTTCAGCTTCCCCAGTTCCAAGGCCGAACTGCTGGCCCTGCTGGACTCCGGCGCTCTCTATACCTTCAGGTAGGGGAGGCCGCTGCTCCGCTCCCCACACGGCCCCCGCCCGCTCACTGAGCTCCCCGCCTTAGCTGGGCACCCTGCCCCATCCTGTACCACAGGTTCCACGAGTGGCCCCGGGGTCACGCGGCCACAGACTATGTCCGCTGGCGGGAGGCTCGGACCCCATACCGTGTGCAGTGGGCAGCTGACTACGAGCCCTACGTGGTGGTGCCTCGTGATTGTCCCCGCTATGACCCCCGATTCGTGGGCTTCGGCTGGAACAAGGTGGCCCACATCGTGGAGCTGGATGCACAGGTGAGGACATGCCTTGCTACCTCCAGTTTCCATTTGAATACCTCCAGGGCCAGAGAGCTCACTACACCTCAGATGGCACACTGCACCGTCAGGCAGGACTGTTAGAAATTTCACCTCTGTGTAGAACTACAATCTGCCCTTGACCCTTACTTTGGCTATTAGGGGTTACCAAATAAACCTGCCCCCACCCCCCAGAGCTGCAATCCTCCCCCAAGCCCAGGCAATGAATGTCCCTCTGCCTCTACCCCTGCAGGAATACGAGCTCCTGGTGCTGCCAGACGCCTTCACCATCCACCTGCCACATGCCCCAAGCCTTGACATCTCTCGCTTCCGCTCCAGCCCCACCTACCGTGACTGCCTCCAGGCCCTCAAGGATGAGTTCCACCAGGACTTGTCCCGTCGCTACGGGGCTGCTGCCCTCAAATACCTCACTGCCCTGCAGCAGCCTCGAGGCGCCTGAACGGCTCACCCCTGCCCTCCACCTTGGCTCTCACACACTCCTGAGGACACTGGAACAACCCTGCCACCCTAACCCCCCTCCCTGCTATCTAAATTATTTAAGGTCTCAGTGGAAAGGGCTTCAGCTGGAGGACCTGTGTGGTGGGGCCTGGGGGCCTCCCCTTGCTGCTATCTATGGCTGGGGTCTAGGCTCCCTCTGCTACCGTTTTGGAGCTGGTTCCCCCCATCTTCCTCTGTACATCTCTTTTTCATAATCAAAGTTCTTCAAGCTCCTTTTCGTGTTCCGTCTGGTTTGGGGCATGAGGGTGTGGGTCAGCGGAGAAGGTGCTCAGTCTCCCAGGAACTGCAGGAGGGCCCCGGACCCTCCCCTGGAGGCCCGAACCAGAGTGTATCTTGCCCACCTTCCCCTGCCCCAAACCCGACACCATGAGGCTGAGAGACTTTATTTGGCTTTATTTAGTAAAATGTTAAAATAAATAAATACAAATTGATCAGCTGCTCTGGATCCCCCCCCACCCCCTCAAAACAAAAATGAAACAAACAAAAACAAAAACTTTGAAGCACAAAACTCCAAATACAAGTTCTATCAAGACTGAAATCACAGAGGGCGTGGACAAGAGACAGGATTGGGGGCTGGCTGGCTCTTTTCTGCTCGGAGCGTGCTGACCTCTGGCTGCCCGTCTTGTCCTGCCTGACTGCGGCTCACCCTGGGCTGAGGACCCGACGACACAGAGGTGCAGAGGCCACAGGCCACTGTGGGGGACGGCGGAGTCCTCAGGGAGGAAGGGCCTTGTGGGAGGAGGGACAAAGTGGAATTGGGAGCCCTGCCCTTCCTCTCCCAGGACCATTTTTCAAGAGTTCCACCCTGGCTCTCTCTCTGGAGGGGCGACCCCTGGCTTCCTCCCCTTCACGATTGCCGATTGCCGCAGGGCCAGGGGACTCTTCCCAAGGGCCGCCCCCTCCCTTAGAGAGGAGCAGTCACTGAGGACGGCTATAAGTCAGGGTGAGAGTGGGTCTCCTGTTTCCTGTGGAGGGTGCCCAGCTGAGGGGTGGGGGTGAGGCCCACAGTCATCTACACAGAGCAAAGTTGCCCCTATCCAGCAGAAGCCATGGAATCTGGAGAACCCAGGGCTTGGAGAATACCTGAGCCACCATCCATCCTACTACCCAGAGGAGCCTTTTACCTCTGGGGTAAAAGTCTCCTAAATTAAGCCCTTTGGATAAGAAAGACCACACCCTAAAAGGGAGTGAAGGGAGAAAACCGCTTAGAGCGCATGATGTGTGACTTGGGAGTGAGAGCCCAGAGAGGCTCTGCTGGCCCCAAGAGGAAGTATCAGAGATGGCTGGAGGGGCAACTGTACATGCAGACTTCATGAGCTGGAAACAGTCCCCCTCACTCATGTGGAGAGACGTGAGGGCAGCACTTGTGCCCGTTCGCACTGCCTGTTGAGCCTGAGCCAGGAAGAAGGGACGGGCAGGCCCCGCAGGGAACCCGGGCACTCACATGATGCCAGCGGTGCAGCCCCACGCAAGAAAGGCCCCACCAGAGGCTGCCCAGAGCCCAGTTGCCCCAAGGGCCTGATAAGGAAGGGAGGAAGCAGAACTCTGGATGAGCTCAGCAGAGGGGAGACAAGACCCAGCAGGCTCCAGGGAAGAAAAAGGACCTGCAGGCGGCACTGGCAAGAACGTGAGGTGGGAAGATGACAGCAATGTGACCTCACCGGCTTCAGGGTGCAGTGCCTGCGCCGCTGGCGTCCTGTTCAAGGGCCCACTGGCAGCCACTCCCTGGCCTCTGAAGTGACTGCAAAGCCAGCTGGTCTGAGATGTGTCTGTGAGCAGCTAGGACTGAGCATGGCGAAAGAGTAGCAGCGGGGGGAGGAGGAAGAGGTGAAGATGGCCTAGGTGAAGCAGTCACGGAAGTGTGTCTCAGGGGGTCACAAGCACCCACAGGTCTAGGGCACAGAGAGAGGGTCTTTTCTTGGCAGGACAGTAAAGGAAAAGGAGACGGGGTGACCAGGGCCTTTTCTTGGCAGTAAGTAGTTTTGGAATTTGAATCCAGAATGTGGGTTTGGGGCCAGAGTTACATTTTGTACCCCACACCAGCTGACTTACGAAATAGTTCATATCTGCACTTTAGGAAGATCATACCCCAACCCCAGGCAAGGCCAGAGCGTGCGTACTCACAGCAGCAGGCAAAATACTGGTGGATTCCTAGCTCTACCCGCCCCCCAAGCCTCCCCAGACACCCCAGGAATTCTCAGGCAGCTTTCTGAGCCTCTAGTGATGATCGTTTCCCTAACTTCTTTCAAGAAAAGATTTGTACTATGTGGCAACTCGCAGCCTCTGGGCCCAGACAAGTCAAATAGGAGAGCTCAAGACCGGGCATACAGCCTGATGCTGGGCTCTGAACCTTTGCCAACTATTCCTCCAACTAGTCTAGGCATCTCCACAGCTCCCTGACTAGACGTAGCACCTTGGTTTCTGCAGGAGAAAAGGGAGCTCCTCTGTCCCCCTGCCAGGCAACCTCACACCGCCAGGGCCTGACTCTGAGGCCTGTTTAGCCACTCTTAATCCCCTAACATTCCTGGGAAGATGAAATGGCCAGTAGAGATGAGGCATATCTGACCTAAGAAGTTTTCCTTTCTCTTGCATTTGCTCTCAGGGTTTAATTGGGCAAGGGGGGAAACTAACGGGACCTTTTCTGCCACTCCTAGACTCTGGCCATTAGAGAGTATGGGGTGGGCTTGGGAGAGATGTCCCAGGAGCGCTGGGGCCCCCAGGGCCTGCCTCCCTTCTGGGGGCCAGGCACGCAATGGGCCATGGTCTCCAATGGGAGAACATGCCTGACAAAATTGACCTCCCACGAGGCAAGATGATAGAAATGGTCCGAGTCTTTCAGAACCCTGGTTTTCTCATGAAGGAGACAGGCCAGGCCAAGGCAAGCACAGCGATTCTAGCCAAAGGTCGCCCAGGAAGCCTGAGGATGGGCAAAGGGCAATAGACAGCCACGTCTGGTACCTGGAGCCAGCAGGCAGAGAAAGCAGCTGGAGAGTCAGACCTCTTCAAAGGCAAGACAGACACAAAGGCCACCCTGGGGCTCTTTGTCTCAGAGACACCATGTACCCTCAAGACATCTCACTCCTGCATTCTTTCTCAGTGCCAAGGGCTGATGCAGCCAGCCTGCCCCCTGCACCCCCCCCCCCCCCCAAGGCCAGGGTGCACCAATGAGTGTCACAGGCCATGTCCTTCAGAGTTGTCCCGCAGGCACTCACAATGCTGGTGGCTGAAAGACGGAGAGCAGCACCAAAGGAAGGGATCTTATTTAGGCACCAGCCTTTTGCTCTAGCAAAATCCGAGGAGACAAGGGTAGGGTAGGGTCCTGATACCATCCACACTCCACTCAGGCTTCAAGAACAGAAGCCCAGATCCCTGCGCCAAGAAGAGAGGACAGTCCTTTCTGAGGAGGGGAGAGTGGTGGGAGGGCTTGGCTGCTGCCCGTCAGGGCTGCAGTCGTCCAGAGGACAGAAATCATGGAGACTAGCCCACCAGTCTTGAGACACAAACACAGCAAAATGTCATCATGATCAGCAGGTTCTGTGCTAAAAAATTATAACTACACAGCATTTTCTCCAGTTCTGACACCTTTTTAATAGAAATCACTGTTTTTAGGAAACAAATAGCACTTTTGTAATTTTTTTACAATGTTTCTTACCTTGATCTTAATTTAAGTAACACTAGGAAGACCTCAGTATCTTTTATTTTCCTTTTTAATTTAAAAAAAAGTTGTTGTTGTTGTTTTCCCCAGATACAAAGATTTTTGCCCTTGCATAAAAAACAGTGCCCCAAACGATGACACAAGGACTCACACAGACTCACTGGACCTCACTGACACTATGATTCCTAGTCTACCATGCACGGCCTCGACTACCCTTAATTGACTGTCAGCCTGAAAAACAGCTTTTCTATTCCTTATTTTAGTTTTTGTTACCAAAAAAGTAAAAGAAACAAGATAAAACTTTTTCTTAAAGAAAAACAAAACAAAACAAAACAACAAAAATTAAAAAAAAAAAGAGAAAAGAAACATCTCCATTCAATTCACACACACCTGGGTCGCGTGCTGCTTCGCTCAGAATCTTCTCTTCTTATAAATATAGAAAAGGGATGGAGCTTGTTTTCAAGTAAAAATCACTGATCCACCTTTTTTTCCTTCCTGGACACACACACACCCTTCTTCCCTGCTCTGGCAACAGCCAGCGGGGGTGGCCTCTGCCTGTTGCCTGAGAGGGAAGGTAACCGGATCATCCGCGGGGATGCGCGCCAATTTGCCAAAGCAGGGAAGGAACTTGGGGGAGTGGTGGGGGCGCCCGTGGCGGGAAGTGGAATGTGCAGAAGGACCTCAGGGCTGTCCTCCTCCGTGCACTGTGCCCCACCCCAGACAATAGGAAATACTGCTTATTTGATAGACTTTTCCCACCCCGGCTCCCTCCCCTTCCCTCCCATCCCTCCTCTGGGCACTGGGGTAGGTTAAATCTCAATTTCCTTTTTTTTGGTTTTATAGTAGTGAAAGTTTAGAAACAGGAAAGCCCACACACTCTTTGGACTTGTCTTCTCTACCTAAACAAACGGCTCGGCAAATAAGGATCTGAAACCTGCTCTCCTCCCTCCGCCCATCCCTGCTCCCCACCCAACAAAACAAAAACAAACCCATGGTGGCTGTGGAGGCTGCTGCAGGCACACACTGGTGTATAATAGAGAGAGTAAATATATTATTTCACTTGGCATGGTGCTGGCAAAGAACCTCCAGCTGGCACTATTTCATGTAACATGGTCCAATCTTTGCATGTACACACAGAATAAGAAGGATCAATTGGCAAACTCTGGTGCCACCTGGCACAAGCATCTTCTCTCTCTCTGGAACCAAAGAACCAAAAGAATTCTGTACTTTCCAGAAGAAATCCGGCTTTGCTTTTCTAGAGTCTTCAGTGTTTTTGCTCTCCTTGCCGCCGGGATCCCGTGGCTTCTCCTCTCGGGGCTCTGTTATTTAGTCTCGTCCCCCTGGGTACAGTTCGCTGTGCAGCTCTGGGAGGAGGGGGAGTGGGCCGGCGTAGAGGTGGCGGCGTTGGCAGGGGGGGTGCAGTCCGGGCCGTTGGAGATGGCCCCCACAGTGGCCTCAGAGTCTACAGGTTTGGAGAGGTCGATGCCGTGGATGAGGCGGATCAGCTGTTTTACCTTCTCCAGGGAGCTGTGCATCTCCTTCTGCCGGGCCAAGATGGTATTCTTCATTTCCATGCATTTCTGCAGCAAATGAGAAGGGCAGTGGCACTGAGCCTCTGTGGCTTTTCTGACAGGCCTGGCAGCTCTCTCCAGGTAAAAGAACCCTGTTGGCTGGTGTGTGCCCCTAAACTTTGTTCAGCTCTGCACTGGAGGTGGCACCACTTCCCAACAGGAGGAGGTGGCCCAACAGGCAGGAGGGAGAGTGCAAGTGAGTGGTTTAAATGCCAACCCTGCTGGATACCAGGACTTAAAACCAAACGTGAATTACCATTCTAATGCTGCAAAATAAAGGTATCTTAAAAACATTCCCAGAGCTGCGCTGAAGCTGGTTTGGGCAGGTTTTGGCATGCTTCTGCCTTGCAAATGGGTGCTAATGTGCTCAGGACCGGACTGAGCTTTTGAGGGCAGAAAAGGAGCCACTGGTATCTGGATCCAATTTGAGGGCTACCGAGGATCAGTTGGTCGGCAAGAATTTAGAGGCAGGCTGGGGGTAGCAGCACTGTGATATGTGGGAGAATCAAACACTGCAGTTGACAGAAACCCTTCTGCTCGGTCATGCACTTGTCTTTTGCCCTTTTGCTCAAGGTCTCCCACAGCCGCTGACTTCTGGTCTAAGCAAAAAGAATGTGAAACCTGCATGCCATGGGTACTACGGTGATGAGGAGAAAGGTGCCGAGTGGGACAGCTCAACTGCCACCAAGTCCAGGGTACTGCCCGCTGCCCCTGAGGGCTGAGGCCACCTGGCTCCAAAAAGGGGAGGGGTGCCTACCCAGTGAGAAATAAAATTTGCTCTGGCAGGACCTCAGAATCTCTGCTGCAAATACAACCCTGGACAGGCCAGGCTGTTGGATTGTATACAACACCTGGACAGGCCAGGCTGGGCAGTATTTACTTCCAATACTTGTCTCCAGAAACCTCTCTTCCTTAAGCTGGTCAGGAAAACCTGGAGATGCAATCAGCAGGGTGTGGAAGAAAGGACGGCAGCAAAGTGCTGTGCAGACAGACCACTAACTGGGATGACTAGAAAGGCTTCTATACAGGGACCTGATCTGTGTCTACCGGGCATCGGGAGAGGCTCCAGTCTCCTCCTACACCCACTCAGGCACACATAGAGGTGGTGGCCATACTGCTGCAGCTGCTACTTCATCTCTTCAGCCTGGACACTGAAAATCCTCTCAGATGAAAGCCAACAGGAGGTTCCAGAGCTTGGAGAAGGTACCACGTACCGACTGGCCGCCTGTCCTGAGGGCCGAACTGTAACTTGGAGGCACACTGTGTCCGCCCAAATTAACTGTTAATAAGCTGAAGGACTGGCATGGGCCCTTGGGAGCCACATGTACTATTCTACGTGTGAGAGTGTCCCTATCCATATCTATCACTGAAGGCATAGGATTTACTTACACTTATAGAATTGCTGAGCTGTTTCACCTTCTGCTCTAGTTGTTCTCGTTCTTGTTTTAAATCTGAACTCCATTTAAGTAATTTCTGTTTCTCTTCTTCTTTTGCTGGGAAAACAAAAAGGAACTGTTTTTAACAATGAATTATTTGAAAATGCCACTGTGTTCAGAATGCTGGCCAAAGAAGATATTTTGCCCAAAGTTCCTCTGAGCTCCAGTGTGGGTGGAGAATGTGTCCACCCAGACCTTCCCTTATTACATGTATAGACACCTATGCTAAGAAAGCTGTCAGTGGTGTGGGCCTGACTCTAAGATACCACTTCTCATTTTTCCTCTCCAAGAAAATTCTACACAAACTTTTCATCTTGTTCAATAAAAGCTTTTCATTTTTAACTTTAAATTTCCTTTTGTTTTTGTTTTTTTGTTTTTTTAAAATTTTTATTTATTTATGATAGTCACACACACACACAGAGAGAGAGGCAGAGACACAGGCAGAGGGAGAAGCAGGCTCCATGCACCGGGAGCCCGACGTGGGACCCGATCCCGGGTCTCCAGGATCGCGCCCTGGGCCAAAGGCAGGCGCCAAACCGCTGCGCCACCCAGGGATCCCTAAATTTCCTTTTGAAAACAAAACAAGTGCTGCCATATAGCACTTTTCTTTTTAAGCAAGGGTAGGATCACACAAAAGGGGGTGTGGATGATTATTTACCTGCTTTGTAGGCGATATAGGAATGAACAATTGCTAAAGTTCCAGGCCATGGAATTGCTTCTTCCTTTTTCAGCATCTGAAATGAGGTTTAGAAGTTTTTCCTTGGTATAAACACACCTCCCCTGTGTAGTGACAAGCAACGTGTCTATAGCTATTGGCAGACAAAATCCAGGAAGATTTAAACCCTGGTCTACACTTTTCTAGACTATGAAGTTCCGGAAACTTTTGACAGAATGAAGTTCGGTGACAAGGAAAGTCAAGCCACTCAAGCCCCAGCTTAGAAAGAGGCTAGGACTTGCCGGGGCATTCCTGGCTTCTCATACATGCCACATATGATGCCCAACTACTCTGACAGCCAGACCCACTGGCATACAAGCTACATGCCTGCACGATGGCAGCAGCTGCTGGCAGTTTCATCCCTGACCTGCCTATCTCAATTTTAGTTTTTTACATCCCTCAAAGATAGCCTAACCAAAGAAATTAAGTATCAGTTCCAAATATCAAAGTATAATTTAGAAAATTACCAGAGTTACAGAGCAGCATCAGGAGAGAACACAGAGAGAATGGTCTCCACTACTTTACGAAGATAGTAGGATAAAAACCAGGATTAAATTTTGGGGAAAACCAGAATTCTCTCAAACAGGATTCCAAAGAACTGAGCAGCATCCCAAAGCTTGCTGAGCTATTGGGCCTATTATTTATACTTTGCCTAGTTCCAAAAAAGACTGAAACGGCTTATCATGAAAACATAAAGGTACATAGGTAGTTGAGAAAAAGAGACCAGAAACTGCACAAGAAGGGAAGAGGCTAGGATAGTTAATGTTTGCTTTTCAAGTCCATGAAATAGTAAGACAGCTACTTTACAGTTAGTTCTCTGATCCCAGTGACAACACAGGTTAAAGGTGACACTGTTGTTATTTGAATTAAACAATCAATTGCGCACTTTCCTTTAAGAGTTTTATTTCTAAAAGAAGAGTCTCAAAACCACATACTGGGTTTGGACCATTCTTAGAGAAAGAGGCAGAAAGTCTTATGGCTTTGAAAGGGCAAGGTCATGAGAAGATAAGTCATTTTAAATAAAGGGAAGCAGTTAGAGCCTTCCCACCTACACAGACTCCCCATCTCAGTAAAAGGACAGAGAAGCTCGAGAGGATGGACGCTATGTGGGTCCATGAACAGATAGGAGAGGGAAGAGACTCCACCATTCCCCCAAGTCTAAGGGGAAAGGAGGTCCTCCTGACCACACTTTCTCCTCCTCAGCCCATCACTGTCTGACCCACTCCTTAGTACCTGGTCCTGACATCTGGGACAGATCCACATGCCCTTGGGAATAGTTTTCAGAGGAGGGTCTAAGCAGTCCAGATGATACACACGGGAACATGTGTCACACATAAGCAACTGGCCACTTTTCCTGCAAACGCTGCAAAAATCCTCATGGATATCACCCTAGGAAATTGAGAGGAAAGGTAAGAGAAAGGACAAAAAAGGTAAAATGTGAATGTTAACATGCACATTCTGGATATGTATGTTTCACGACACTCAGCTGTGCCCCCTCCAACATGTTACAGAAGTATTCAAGGAAAGTAGGAATTGCCAATGGCACAGCCCCCACTTGCTCCATACAGCTGAGGTTCCCTGGGCAGGGACAGTATCCTTAGAGTTTACAGAAAAGCCATGTAATCACCTAGGCCCAAATTAACTTTACAGGTGATAGCTCAGCACTTATGTTTTGGTAGAGTCCAACCCACAAATCATAAAGTTTGAAGATACTGAATTCCATTCATCAAAGTGTTCCACAATATGATACAAACAATTCTCATTACCCACTATTTTTTAGCAGAGTTTAGGATTGGGAAAAGAAGACAGACAAAATATGGAATTTTACTAAATTTTTTCTCAGGGAGAAAAAAATAGAGTGCACATTCAATGGGGAAAAGATTAAGTCAGGAACAAATGAAACTCCCATCAGCTTTCTAACATGAAGAATTTAAAAAGCCAAAGCAACAGCTGACAAGGTTCTCTTAAAACCACTATTTGGCATTTGCTGTTCAATGGACCATTCTATGCTGGGAGGTTTTATTCCTCCCCATAAAATATATCACCAGATGGAAAGAGATGAGCAACCCCAGTGTACTCTGTCCCCGCCCCCATCACTGAAAGTTCTGGTACTCAGGTAAGTCTGTGGGAGCCCTATGAACGGAAGGCAACAGCAGAAAAAAAAAAAAAAAAGCAGATCTACTTAATATGGAGAGGAAAACACTGAAGAGAAAAAAAAAAAAAGGTATTTTTCAGCAGGTCAATCCCTGGCCTGTTCCAGAAATAGGATTGATAAAGACACATGGGAAAGAAGACCTAAGACACACCAGAGGTTAGCCAGCAAGGCAGCACTGCCACTTAGGCCCCCTCTTCACTTCCAGTGTGTTGTTTTAAATTTCCAGGCTATTTTGCCAGAAGGCCTAATACAGAAACTCTGCACAGGAAGCAATGACATAGACAGCAATGTTCAATTCTTTTCAGCCGCCACTGTGGAAGGAATGTATCTTCCCAGACCTGTAATTTCTCTCTAAAGAAAAGGAAAGTCTATAATTCACTAGGGTATCTAGAGCCTAGAAAACTGCTGCAAAAGGTTGTTAAGATAATCAGATAATTTCTTACATTTAGTAAGAAAATATTATCTCTGGACAATAAAGAAGATACTCAGTATACGAGCAAAAATACTGCATAAGTGTGCCGCCTCAAAGTTCAGCTTCGAGGCACCTAAAGAGGTTAAGGTTTCATCCCTTGATTAATTATAACTTTCCTTTCATTCTTAAAATCAGGCTGAAGGGCACTCTTCTCTAGAGAAACAATCTTTCTTAAACCTGAGTCCTGTGTGAGTCTGCATCTTTAATAAGTTTATAAAAATTTAAAGGTTTCAGAGACTGGTTCACATGAATCCTAGATAAATTACTGGTGATGAAGTAAAAACAAAAAAAACTGGACATCTTATTCTGTTGGGTAAAGAGTTCTGCTCACTTTCCTTTGCTCCTGAGTAGGAGCACATCAAGAAGTGGGGGGCGGACAGTTCTTTCAAGTTTCTAAAGGAAAGATGATTTCCTATCCTATTTCCACGTTGGAGAGCAACAGTTCCCAGTCTGCTCAGTGTCAGGACCCCATATTACCAAGGACCTCAAAGAGTTTTCGTTTATGTAAATTACATTTATTGATATTTACTATATTAGAAATTTTAGAAGTTTTCAATTTTGAAATAAGTACAGAATCATAGGAAGTTACTAAAACAGTGTACTGAAAACCTGTAAAATCCCAGCACACGTGCATATTCCATGTGTCATCAGAGTTATGACATCATTTTATGTCATGTAATATCTGGAAAAGTCCACTGGTTACTCTTCAGAAAAAGAGAATGAAAATGGTAAAGAAGGGATGCCTGGGTGGCTCAGCAGTTGAGTGTTTGCCTTCGGCTCAGGGCATGATCCTGGAGTCCTGGGATGGAGTCTCACATCGGGTTCCCTGCATGGAGCCTGCTTCTCCCCCTGCCTGTCTCTGCCTGTCTCTCTCATGAATGAATAAATATCTTTTTAAAAAATGGCAAATAATATTCTAGTATTATCATGAAGATAGTTTTGATTTTATAGACCCCAAAAAGAGTCTCAAGGACCAAATTTGGAGAACAACTGCCCATAGAAATGAATAATAAAATGCCAAGGTATAGATTTTATCTACCCAGAATGGATTCTCTGATTAGCTTAAAGAGAGCAGAGAAAATCCCTTGGAGGTCCTGCTCCAGGTCAAAAGGCTCAGGCTTTGGTGACTGAATTGCTACCATAAGCCAAATGTTAAATTGAAAGATGGTGACCCATGATTCTTCGCTAGGAGCCGACCACATGTGTTTTTTGCAAACATCCTGGCTATATCAACTGCAACTTCATCATTTGCTAAAAGAATTTTATAAGTATGTCAACATATCTTCCCTTCTCATAAAATGATAGTGGCAATAAGGTATATCCTGAGGATTAGTGTCTGGCTGGGTTTTGTATTACCAAGTCCTTCTAGACGGTTACTGATCCCCAGGAAATGCTTGCCTTTCAGCTGTGATTGTTTAATTAATGTTGTTGGGGCTTGTCCTACCCAGCAGCAAACACAGAGAGTCCTGTGTGCTGATTTTAATCACTGCCACTGTTAGGATACTGTAAAAGTAGAAGTCAATTATCTTAAAAAAAAAATCTATTCCACTAGGTTTAACACTTAAGAAGTTCTAACATATTTAGTGGTTTTAGAAGAGCCTTCTTTTACCTTTGGATTTCTGAGAAGAGCAGTGTTTACATTTTAAGATGAAACCTGGCAGGAGTTTTTACTTTGAGTAGATCCTTTGGGTTCAGTCTCTCAAAGAAACCCATAGACCCCTATTAGCCCAAAAGCACCAAAACCAAAAAAAATCTTTAGGAGAAAGAGACTCACACGCAGAAAAGTTGGGACCATCTCTGGTACCAGCAAACAAGGTTTCTGACAAGGACTCCTGGTACTCATTACTCAGAACAGGTTGAAAACCTTTATCAATTACTAATGCCGGAAGTCAGAAAGGCTGGATGAAATGCTGAATTCCAAGAGCAAGTCTGAGTCTTGCTGTAGTCACCAGTTATGTCCATGGAAGGAAAGGCTGCCAGAGAACAGAACTTCACTGTGACCTGTCCTCCAAAGAGAACACTTCCTTTGCTACTTCTAGAATTTTAACTTAGTGTGTGCATACGGTATTCTTTTGTTCTTTGGAAAAGGATAGACTATTAGTAAGCACTAAGAACCTTCCAGTTCAAGAGATATTTTACCTAAAGATGATCCTAAAGACAAGCTCTGTAATTGACACAAAAAAAGGGACATGTACAAAATCAAACTCTTGGTTTCCCTCCTCAAACCTGTCCTTCTTGCCATCTTGAGTAAATGAATTTTATCCTGGTAACTGCTTAGGCTGAAAACTCTGGATTCATCCTTGACTATTATCTCTTTTTCTCATACTCCATATCTAATCCTGTTGGCTCTTAAAAATATATGCAGACTCGGTCACTTTCCTCCATCTCTATGTCTACCACCCTATCAGGCCAAGCTGTCCTCAGCTCTTGCCTCCTAACTGGTCTTCCTGTTCCCATCCTATCCTCTCCACAGTCTCTTATCCAGGTTTCCGATACAGTGATCCTTTTAAAATCCAAGTTGATTTTGGAAACACCTTAAAAATAGTAAACACAGGGAAGAACCATCAAAGGATGCTAAAACTACTGGGTAACAGTTTGTGGGGGAACTGGATATTTATACAGACTCAAAGCTCTCTTAAGAGATGAAAGCTAACATCACCAACAACAGGACAGACCAGCGGACGACATGTGATGCACAGAGAAGGACTCGCCATCACATATTTAGTGTTCCTACAAAAATGCATACCCTGAATCTCCTCCTGAGGAAACAATCAGGTTATCCAAATGGAGGGGTACTCTACGCAGCAACTGGCTTATGTTTTAAGAAATGTCCATGCCATGAAAGACAAAGAAAGGCTGAGAAACTGTTTCAGAGTAAGAAGGCAAAAGAGACAGTACCATGACAACGAATATCAAGAGTGATCTTAATCTGGATTCTGGAGCAGAAAAAACAAAGTGCTACTAAGGCAATTATTGAGACAACTGGAGAAACCTGAATATGGAATATACGCTACATAATAATATTTACTCAATATTACATATCCTCAATTTGATAACTACATTGTGTCTATATCAGAGTATCTGTTCTTAGAAAATATATACTGAAAGGTTTTGGGTGAAGATTCATGATGTCTGCAACTTGTTAACTAGTTCAGCAAAATATGTTTATGTGTGTGTATGCGTGTGTGCACTCATGTGTATAGGGGGGAGCACATGTAGCAAAATGGTAACAATCAGTGAATCTAGGTGAAAGGTATATATTTGTTCTTTGTATTTTCTTGCAACTTCTCTGTTTCAAAATTATCTAAATAAAAAGTTGAAAAATTATGTCACTCCTCTCCTCAGAGCCCTCCAGTCGTCCCCTATCTCCTTCCAAGTAAAAGCCCCAAGGCCCTGCACCTTGGGCCCCGCTCTGGGGTGTCCTTTCCCACCATCTCACCACTCCCTATGCCCCCACTGTCCTGGCCTTCTTGCTTTTCCTCCACACCATGTATATGCCCATCTCAGGGCTTCTGCACTGCTCTGCCCTCTGCATGGAATGCTCTCCCCTGACACATTCTCACACATTCCACTTTCTACCACAGATGCTCTCTCTTCCCTCTCTTCACAAAATAAAAGGTTTCTTATCCCTCTTATTTTGTCCCAATTTTCTTTACAGAACTTATTACTACCTTTTATATGTTCATTTGCTTATCACCTGCCTCTGGCCATGTAATAGGAGCTCCTTGAGGGCAAGGAGTTGCTTTTGTTCCCTGTTCTATCCCCAGCCTTAAGAATAGCACTTGTTCAGCAGAGTAGTGCTCAGTAAGTATTTGCTCATTTAAAAATCTTAGGGCACTAGAGAGAACACACTGATTGTGACCAGAGGGGAGGTGGGCTGGGAGAAACGGGTGACAAGCACGGAGTCACATATATGACTGCTGCATTACTGTAGTGTACACCTGAAACTCACATAGCACTGCATCCTAACTCTACTAGAATTAAAATGAAAAATGTAAAAATAAGTAAAGTAAAAACAAAAAATAAAAACCCATAATCTCAGGGTACTAGTTTATAATCCTGCAGTTTCTACATGCAGGGTTACTAAATATATGACACTTTTATAGGAACCTGTTTAATCAATTCTGCTAAATAAAGTTGCTTGAAAGAAACGTTTTCCACTTCCTGAATTCTACCTGAAGCAAGAAACAAGGACTGCCAGGGGAATGTGTGCCTTGTTCCTTTTTCCTAACCCCAAAACAAGGACAGAAACCTGAGCACCTTTCAATTACAGGAGCTGACTTCCTGTCTCTCCCTGTTCCTGAGAATGATTCACAGCAGATCAAATCCAGATTTTAAACACTCTGACTGAGCCTCCCGATGTGGTACATGATTCTCAAGGACATGGCAGGACCTGGGGCCCTGGCAGAAAGCTGCCTTACATGGTATATTGTGTCTTGTAGGGGTTACTGCTGTTCCAGGGTGAGTCAAGGAGATGCAGCTGGCAAGGAGACAACACATGATAACGGTTTCCCCAATGTAAGCTCTCAGAAAGAGAGCGCGCTTTTCCCAAGTTACTTACGTCTGTGGAGGTGGGGCTGGGCAGGGACACAGGCTGAACAGGTGCAGGGAAAGTGAATGTGGTCTCTGTCTTTTCATTTTCGGGGGAGTCAGGATGACTGGATGGGGGGGATGTTGGGGTAAGGGCTCCAAACCCCAGCACTGCATTGTATTTTGGAGGACGACCTATATACCAAGAGAAGGGAACAAAAAGGAAAAAAGGGGGAGGGAAAGAAAGGGGGAAAAATGATCTTACATACCTTTGGCCAGTGTTCCTCATTGGCTAGCATGGAAAAGGAAGTGAGGTAGCAGACAGAAGGTTAATACAACAGTCCCAAAGAGAGGAAGAAAAGCAAAGATTTAAATGTCATTAGAAACAACTACACGAGTCTCAAAAGAAAGGAGGATAAGACAGCCTTGGAGAATGACAGGAGGGCTACGTCATGTTAAAGGGCCTTGCCTTGGGTGGATTCTGGTGATGCTCCTGGACTATTACAATTTGAGACTTCTAGCATGAAATCAAGATGTCAAAGCTCAAGGGGGGCCACAGCTAGGAATAAGAGTTTATTTTTCCACTTCTACATGTTGTTCTCTAAGGTTTCTCTGTAACCATCATCCTTACAATCAATAATTCCCAGTTCCCACAAATGGATTTATTTAGGATTTCTGTTTTTCCTTTTCTCTATCTATATATTGGTCATTTCACTGCTTGTGAGCATGGAGAAAGGCAAACCGAGGAGGCAAAATTCAAGTTAACTATTCTTATCCCTTGCTGATAGAGTTGGTGAGAAATATGTTCTGGGACTAGCTGGAACCTAAGAGCTAAAAAGATGTTCTGAGCTTAACAATGATATTCAGTATGTATAGAGTCAGAGACTCTCCCCGCTGATCAAGAACTGTCTCCCCAGGAAATGTGGGTGGCTCAGGGGTTGAGTGTCTGCCTTCGGCCCAGGGAGTGATACCAGAGTCCCGAGATCAAGTCCCGCATTGGGCTCCCTGCATGGAGCCTGCTTCTCCCTCTGTCTGTGTCTCTGGCTCTTTCTCTCATGAATAAATAAAATCTTAAAAAAAAAAAAAAAAGAACTGTCTCCCCACTTCTGTCACACTCTGGTGAACTACATGTCTAAGGACTAGGGTCTGCTACAAAATCTCCAAAAAGGCCCTGCCATCAGCAACACTGCTGAAGGGCTGATTGGAGCAAGAGCCCTGGGAATCAAGCCTCATGGTACAGAGAATCTATAAATGGACCCTGATGGGCATGGCAAGATTGGTCAACCACTCCTGCCTTATGATACATCCAAGCCAGGGTCCTTGTTAGAAGAGCCAGGATTAAAGCTTCTAAGCTTTGAGTGATCAAAAGTATATATCCAGCACACCAAAGGGAAAAAAAAAAAAGCCAGAGAGGCACACAACTGCCTACGAGCACTGGTAAATGGTACAGAGATCACAACTTTGCCAACAGTTATAATTTATATCAGGATTATGCACAGAGTCATGATTCTGTCAGACATTACACAAATATTACCTGTGTTAAACTGGCAATGTCTGCGGTACAAAGATCATACAGGTTTGTCTTTTCTGGGGAATTTAGTGCTGCCCAAAGGGGATGTGAAAGATGAATGCTCTTTGTTTACCTGCAGAAGGTACATCCTAGGCATTGTAGATACAGGCTTTCATCCTCTGACCTTGGCACTGATGCCAAGGTCTTTCTGGCTCATTCAACCCCTGTCCTCTTAGCAAATAATCCCCACCAGCAGACAAATTAACTGTGGCTTATGACTGGGGGCTCCTTTCTGAGAACTGGGTCAGAGGTTACTAAAAATTGCCAAAAATAAAACAAAAAATAACCCATGACACTGGTTACTGTGGCCCAGGAATCAATAGGAAGCAATGACTCAGGGTTTCCCAAGGAAATATTTTTGACTACTTAAAGGACAGGGCTAATGAAACATTAGATGGATCACTGAGGGTGGGTATGCTATCTCTTTCAGGTGAGGAGGTAGTAATGGTACAGGTGCAGCCCTGCCTAAAGTAGACAAAAGAAAAGGGTCAGGATGACCTCCTAGGCTTCCAATAGCTCTGAGACAGTGTGTGCTTATGCAAAAATTATTATGCTACTCCACTCACTCTGCAACGTTTCTAGCCTGGAACTGTAATTCAGGGACACATTATCATGTGGAGAAAGGGACCCTGGGATGTATCACTGACATCAAAGAACAATTTCAGAACCTTGTTCATGAGCTCAAATTCAGAGCTATTAAGACCTACTCAGTCCTGTATGGAGGGCTGCTGCCTCTGCCCCGCCCACAAGTAAGGTGCACCACCCACCTGGGGAGGCCCAAAATATGGTGATGGTGCTCTTCAGAACTTCTATTTCAGGGAGCCTGTTTTGACAATGACCTTCTTCTCTTCCCTAGCTGGAGATACCTTCAACTCCATAGATTCTAAGTTCTCAGTGTGGCTACCTCTCTCATTCCTGGAAAGTCTGCAGCTCACAGAAACTCGAGTCGTGCTCTGGTTTCTCTGGCAGCAGGACGACTCAGACACTACTTAAGAACACCTTGGCAACAGCAGTACTCTGTTCTGCTCAATGATGCTAAAATGCTTCCTTTCACACAATGTTCTGTTCACTGTGCTATTCACGGACAGCCTGGTGGGCCTGGGGCAGAACTGCTGTAGTAAGCCATTTTCTTGAGTCAGCTTTGCCAGAATCTGAGGCAAAGCAGCTTGTGATTCAGTATACAGGACTCTAATAAGAAATCTCACTCTCTTCTCCCTCTATTTTCACAAAACAGCAACAACGAAACTATTTTCAAGGGATTTAGGAGTTAGGCTCTAGGACAATGGGAGAAAGGAGGGGGAGAAACACAACATAGAAAAAGCAGAAGCAACAGCAAGGGAGAGCTACAAAAAAAAGTACTCACCTCTCTTCCGGGTCCCAGGATGCATGGTACTGTTCAGGTATGTGACTGCACTCTTCTTGCGCTTTGAGGATTGAAGAAGGAAAGGTAACTAGTTGAATAGCACGGTTACTACGAATATTGGCACAAGCTATAGACCAAGCACAGCATGCCTGTCAACATGCCAACGAGTGAGTGCCAGTCACCTCAAGGTCTCAGTGCTAATGGGATTTATTATATATACTTGGCTCTGAGAGAATATGATATTCCAGAGAGGTCTGCCTCTGCTTCAGATGACAGCTCTGTTGAAGCCAAGAGGACTTAAATTTTTAAGGTAGGTTTGTATTTGCTCAAACTTAGGGAAAAAACTAAGGGGAAAGCAGTGAATAATAAAAATGAAACAGTATGATTAGCCAGACAAAAAACCATGATTTCTCAAAGCTGGCCAAAAATATAATTAAGGTACTGTTCCTCCATAGGTTTTCAAATGGAAAGAGATGAAAATCATAAATAAACCTAGAATAGTGAGGGAAGGGCCAAGTTCTGACCAGGAATACCTCTGGCTCGAAGACTGCTCCACTGTATACTGGATTTGCTGTTGTTCTTCTTTTGCGCTCTTGCCTCTTGCTTTGGATTTCTTGGGAAAGTAAAAGGTTTGAATTAGAAGGAAGGAACAGAGAACCACAAAAATGGAACTTCATTGTTTATCTTTTGCTTTTCCCATGACAAGGTGGAAATGGGGGCATATCTCTTTTTTCCCCTGCAGCCTCAGCAGAGGCAAGCACACTGCTGGGAGCAAATATGACGGCCCATCTATTCTCACCTCTCAGAAAGCAAGATGATGCTTTTTTCACAGGGTGGCTCTCTGTGACCAAGAGCTAACAATATGTATAAAAGAGCTGTCCCCCTCTCTTTTCAGGTTACTAGAATATAGGTGTGGATGAACTTTATCCACAGACCTAGACTGAGTAACCATAGTTCACGATTCTGGAGTTAAATAACTAGGACAGGTATCGCTTTATAACTGTTCTTAAGATTCTGATAACCCAGAGTGATTGAGAAATACAGACACAGACTTGTCAGAGGGGCATTTGATACTTTGTGCTGTCAGGGGAAAAATAAAAAGAGTTCCTCTAAAGTGAATGGAAATCAGTTTAGTCCAGGCAACTGGGGAGTCTCCCCTGGACAGCAGTGTGGATGACAACAGGAAGGGGAGGAGATGAATGTTAAACAGAGGAAAGGCAAGTTTGAGTCCAAAGGAAAGAAAGTCCATACTAGCTGGCATTCTGGTGTTCTATGGGCATTCCAGCGTTCTACAGTCTAGCAATAAGTTCAACACCATTTTCAAGAACAAAACTCTGGGCCAGAAGCAAGGTAGCACCATGAATATCTTCTCTTACCTTCTAGATGGTCATGTGTTACCAATCCTAGAGACACCATGAAGGCAAGTTTCTGTGCCAGAGAAACAAGAATGTACTTCAGTTTGTGTTCTCACAAAGCCAACGGGATGATCCTAGTTAGACTCCCTGGCAAAGCAAATCCAACAGGCTGGGCGCTTGAAGGTCAGCTTCAGCTGACCAAAGAAGAGACATCTTCCAGAGCCACTCTGGAGGCTTTCTGGACTTACAGAGATTAAAAGAGAAGGACTGGGGCCTGTATCTTCTACTTTCTCAGTGAAAGAAATCAGCATCTTTGAGTGGCCTAGGTTCCCCCCCCCCGCCCAGAAAAATCCTCTTACAGGAAAAAGAATTTCACACTCAAAAAACATGCAGAGGGTTGCAAAGAGCCTCCCATACAACAAGCTTCAAATTCTAAGTTTTTCATTTGTCATAACGGGTCATGATTTCTTACATTTTTACTACCAATGACTGGACAATGCTAACTCAGAACTAAGTGAGTTTTAAGAATAACAGCAGGACCCTGGGATCATGACCTGGGCTGAAAATAGATGCCTTAACCATCTGAGCCATCCAGGCACCCATTTTTAGAGGCAAGAACATAGAAGCAGAGAATGCATAAAATGTTTCAGAATACACTTAGTGGTCCTGAAATGCTATGATATATCTTTTATTATAAGTCTCACCTGAGTACCTGCAGTGTGCCAGACTATGTCTGGCACTGTGGTAGGGACTAGAAATAAAGTATCTTAATTTCAGTGATTTCAGTAAGACATTGGACAGTCTCATGGTACCATGGACAAAATGTAGAAATGTGAATGGCATTCAAGAAGAATTTGACAAATTTGTAATAGATTAAATAATGATACCAAAAAAAAAAAAAAAAAGAATAACAGCAGATAGTTCTGTTTAATTCTATGATTTTTAAATCAAACATGGGCCTAAAAATTATGGAGCAATCTCTCTTTGGAGACCACTCTCAGGGCTCCATCATAAGTTAAACTGATTAGAATATTGAACCCCAAAGTTCAAACATTAGATGCTTAAAGTTGGAGACAGCAACAAACTGATTCCTGTTTTGCTCTGTGGTTGCATGTGGTCTAGAAAGTATGTTCTCATTTGCATGTGGTTGCTAAATATGCCAAATAATGGATCATCAATTTCTCTGATAATAAGGAACATCATCAATTATTAGCAGATGTATTCTTGCAGAATTGTTTATATCACCGTCTGGTCTTTAAAAATCCTGACAGGAAAAAAAAAATCTTGACAGCTTACCCTCAACATTCAATACTATGATATATATATATATATATATATATATATTTTTTTTTTTTTTTACTATGATATATTTTTTTAAAGACTTATTTATTTCTCATGAGAGACACAGAGAGAGAGGGAGGCAGAGACACAGGCAGAGGGAGAAGCAGGCTCCATGCAGGAAGCCCGATGTGGGACTTGATCCCAGGACTCGGGGATCATGCCCTGAGACAAAGGCAGATGCTCAACTGCTGACCCACCCAGGTGTCCCCAATACTATGATATTTTGGCCTGAAGTGATAGGGTCAAACTATTTAAGATACTGAGTGTTTTGGAAAGAAACAGTCCCTGAACAAGCCACTTGAGAACACAGAAGTGTCCTTTTCTGGTATCCTCAAAGTTCTGAATAAATGTTTTTACTTTATTTCTTATTTCAAAAACTTAGGTAGGAGCCCATCCTCCTGACAGCCAGGGTACTTTAGTAAGAAAAGGCACTCTTACTCTTAGACTTGCTGCCATACTGCACATTGAAATGGCATATATTTTGTGACTGCCAATTAATTATATTCCTACTTTCACTATTCTCCACAACTTTTTTTTAAAGATTTTATTTATTTATTGATGAGAGAGAGAGAGAGAGAGAGAGAGAGGCAGAAACACAGGCAGAGGGAGAAACAGGCTCCATGCCAGGAGCCTGATGCGGGACTCGATCCCGGGACTCCAGGATCGTGCCCTGGGCCAAAGGCAGGCGCTAAACCGCTGAGCCACCCAGGGATCCCCTATTCTCCACAACTTAATCAAGATTAGAAGGCTGTCTACTAAATCTTTTCTGTTTATAAAGCAGTGTGTGGACTGACATTCAGATGCACTTTCTTTTAATCAAGTGACAGTACTCTTCTTGGCCAGTTACATCCAACACATCTTTGCCAGTCTAGACTGAGCTCACAAAACAATTATTAAATGAAAAAAAAAATTTCCTCTTCTCTGGAATAGACTTTTAGTGATAAGGAGAATAAAGAGTTGTCAAGAACTTTTGCCTCATCTATGCATCACATATGTACCAAAAACTAATTTATTTTCTTTATGGCAGTGATTTTGCCCAATTAGAAGGTGAAATATACACCACCATACAGGTAGCAGTACTTGCTTGTCCACACTGGGCCACCAATATAAGATATCCTTTGGTTTCCTCTGGTAATTTTGTGGATGACTTCATTAGTTCCTCAGCGATCTGCAATACTGGTACCTCTTTCTGGTTCAAGTTTTGGTCCCTTCTTTGAAGATAAATTAAAATGAATCCATTTCATATCAGAAAGAATTATAATTTGTATTTGTTTTGGAAAAACATGGGCTAGGGATACCTGGGTGGCTCAGTGGTTGAGCATCTGACTTTGGCTCAGGGAGTGATCCCAGAGTCCTGGGATCGAGTCCCACATCGGGCTCCCTACATGGACTACATGGAGCTTGCTTCTCCTTCTGCCTACTCTGCCTCTCTGTGTCTCTCATGAATAAATTTAAAAAAAAAGAAAAAAGAAAAAGAAAAACATGAGCTGGTTTAACTTAACAAGTCACTGCTTTAAAAAAAAATGACATGAAGTTTTGATGGCTTCATGCCACTATTTGACATGGTTTCATTAAAAAGAATGCACTGAAGGCAGAAAGAAACAAATTGCTGGTCTAATAAAATCCAACTTTCAGATCTTCATCATCATATTACCTACCTGTCCACATTTTTCTTTTAGAGCTGCTTATGCGAAAGCCAAACTAAAAAATTCTCGTCTAAGGGGACACACAAATTCACATTCTGTATTTGTACCAGTCCTGTTTGCTTCATAAGTTTGTAATTCTATCCTAAGTTGTAGTATAGATGTTACTATTTTCATCCCTACTTTTATGCTTCAATGAACAACTTTTGGGCTAATGATTCATTTGGGAATCTGGTGCAATGCAATGGTAGTAACAAAAATGCACATATAATAACAATAATCTATAACATAAATAGCCCTTAGCTGAGTCAACAGGATGGACCTCTTAGAAATGTTGGCTGAAACAAACAAAACATAATTATCATGTGGAATGTAATGGGATATCTGGGAAAATGATCATTAATCTTACATTTCAAATTTGTAACATTTCATGAAATGCCTATATGCCAGCTCATGAATACTCCAAGTCACACTCTTAATCTGCCTTAGGCCAAACTGACTTGGCAATATATTATTGAATAGTGACGAAGCACAAGAAAAGGAAAATCAAGAAATTCAGAGTTAAGTATTCCCCCTCCCCCCAATTTATAAGAATAAGTCACATCTCGTAGGCTGAGCCATTCCTTTGGAGGTCTAAGCCTACCTGAGGGTTCTCCTCCCGTTTTGGTTTGGGTGCAGCAGGTGGAGTGATGGTACGGCTCTCTGTTTGTTTCTCATCTGTTTCTGTGTGGGATTTAATTGTCTAAGGAAGGAAAATTAAACGAAAATTCAGAATTCACTTTTTATTAAAAAAAATGAAAACACAGTTTAACTGTAGCCAACAAGGAAGAAAAAAAAACATACTCAAACTGGAAACATTAATAAAGGAGGTAATATGGATTACAATTTGGAAGGGGAAAAATAAAATGTAAGGCCCCAGTTGAAATAACTGTAAAACTAGAGTAGATGTGAATTTATAACTACAAGTCGAAATTATACAAAAAGAAAAGTCCACAGTTTAATTCCTATGTATAAAAATGACTATAGGTTGCTCTGATTTCACTGTATTTTAGGATATAGGGTCAGTTTTCCAGAAGCAAACTCACTCTTGTTACATTTGGGTTAAACTCCAGTCCACAGCAAGCATGCTTAAGATCTGAATAATGTAAACAAAAAACTGGACATACACTTTCTTCTATTTCTAATTCCATTCATAACCTAAGAGAAGATGCAGAACTACCCTCACCTGGGATATTTAACACCTGCCTGTATCATTCATTAGAGAGAGATGCATTTGTCCAGGAAAGGTCATCTTGCAAGAGGCTGACACTCTGATTACCCCAACCTTGTCTTCCAGATGCATCCATTCAAACAAAAGAACATCCATAGCATTATCATCTCTAAGCACAAATGGCAGCTAGCAAATTGAGCTTGCATTACTATTCTTATTATGACCCAATGGGTAATTCATTTTATGAAGCCCTCTGTAAATACTGAAATGATATTAGAACAGTGGATATAAAATTGTGAACATGAACCTAATTTACTTTTTCAAATTAAAAAAAATGTGGATGCTAATTGTCTTTCTGTATGGCAGCAAGCAATTAAATAAAGGAGAATGAAACTGTCTGATTATTGATGAAGGAAGCTTCGGTTCTATAAGCAGGACATCACAAGTTCTCAAAAATTATCATGTTGTGAAATATGCTACCAGATCTGAAAAACAAATACAATCATAAAGATCTTTCACTTTCTTTCCTAGCCACTTCCATATTTTCCTCCTGCCTTATGTCAGCATCTGCCTTATCAGTACTATGGCAGCCACTGTTCTGGAACACAAATGCTGCCTGGTAATCTATTTTTCACCAATGCCTTGTCCTATTTCTTCCTCTATACGATAAGCTACTTGAGAGTACACATTGTTCTACACACATTTGCAGTCCTCTGTGCCTACTGCAATGCCTTCTAGAACAAGCATTCACTTCACCTCTCACACACATATGGTTTTTTAACCAAAAAGGACACATTTCTCCATAAAACAAACCACCAAACACACCTACAAGGGGACACAATGGGAAAGTAGTTTCTAGTGTCATCTTTAAGGCCCTGGATGTCCAAAAAGCTTATTTTCATGGCTTTCTGAGTGAGGAAGGGCAGGAGTCTGAGAGAGGGAGAGATAAGAGGTCAACTGGAAGGGTTGCTGCTCCACTCCTAGGCTATATGAAGTTCCTTGAGGTCTCTTGGTTCCATCTCTATGACTGAGTGACACATGTATGACGTCTCTGGGGAAAGGCAAACCAACTCCTCTCTACTAAGAAATTACTCGGTTCAAAATTTCTCTCTCACTCAATAAGAGTACAATTGTCTCAGAGTTGGAAAAAGAGCACCAAAAGCAGCCCCCCCACCCCGCCAAATAAAACAATTAAAACACTGGAGAGAGGTCTTTCTCTCATGGAGCTGTTGCTCTGGGGAAACCAAGCCATTGTGTGATCAGTACTATGCAGAGGTCCATGTGGTGAGGAACTGAATCTCCTGTGCCAGCAGCCAGTGTGAAGTGAGGTCTTCCAACAACTATGTGACTTGAGTTTGGAAGTGAGTTAATCAGTCCCAGTTGAGCCTTGAGATGACTACAGCCCTGGCCAACTTGTTTGAATGCAAACTTGTGGGGGACCCTGAGCCAGAAGCACCCAGTTAGGATGCAAGCTGATTCCTGACCCTAGCAAGCTATATAGGATAGTTATATTTGTTGTTTTAAGCTGCTTAAACTAAAAACATTAGGGTTGAGGAGTGAGAAATGGCAGAACAGGGAGCTCTAAGAATTAGTCCTTCCACTGAAGCAATCATTAAGCTGGCAAAAACAGAATCAATTTTTCAGAATTCTGGAATCTAATAAAAACCTTACAGCAACCAGGGGGATACTTACTGAAGAAAGAGGCTGCTAAATTTTCACTAAGAAAGCATTTTCCTTACCTATCTACAAACCTCTATTCCATAGCTTGGAAAGAGGCTTTGGGGATGGCAACTTGTGTTCCTAGTGTGGCTTGTTGGTGCCAAGGGAAGCAACGTGGACCTTGTTCTCAACAACTTGTGGTTGTGTATTTTGACCCATTTTGGTCAGAGGCTGACTTTTGTTTTGCCCACCTTAGAAAGTGGCTTTTGCGGTGGCCTCTGATAAAAGCATCTGAAGACATATGTTACCCATAGTCATCTAGTACATAGGATGGTAGATGGAGTATACAGGAGATAGATCCAAACCCCAGAAAGGAGGAGGTTGAGGAAGATTCTTTGGAGGGATGTCACATATACCAGGGAATCGAGAGCGTACTGCACGTTCCCAGGGCTAGATGTACGCTCAGGAAAGATGTGAGAGAACTCTAGGCTTACACTTCTGGCTGCTCTTTGAGATCTGTCCAAGAAGCAGGTGAAGGCTAAGGCAGAGTTATAGATGGCCTGGCTTACCATTAAGAAGTACCCCTGCTCAGAGCCAATCTACAAAGATTGGGAAAGATGTTTTTTCCTTTTCTTTCTTTCTTTTGTAATTTAGTTATTATTATTTGGTCTTTTTGGCTCTAGTTATTATTATTTGGTCTTTTTGGCTCCAGTTGTTTAAGGAAATCTGTTGGTTACTAGCTGATCTGAGACAACAGAACAGAGATTTCAGAGACTATACGTGACAAGAAATACACTTTTTGCAAAAACAGTTTGGAAAAGGCACTAAAGAGACCTCAACAATTAAAGAGACCTCAACAATCAATAACAGCAAACTCTGGGGTGGGAGGGTAATTTAATTTCCAGAGTTATCACATTGTAATTTCAAAATGAACAGTTTAACAAAAAATTGGAAGGCATGCAAAGAAACTGGAAAGTATGGCCCATTTGTAGGAAAAAAGAAATCAAGAGAAACTGGCCTTCATGAAACCCAGATGTTGGACTCTCTAGAGAAAGACTAAATGTCTTAAATATGCTCAAAAAGCTAATGGACACCATGGACAAAGAAGTGAAGGAACCCAGGAGAACAATTTCTCACCAAAAAGAGACTATCAATACAGTAGTGAAAGGAACTAAATAGAAACTCTGGAGCTGATACATACAAAAGCTGAAATGAAAAATTCACTAGATGGGTTCAGACAAAAGAATTAGTGAACTTCAAGACATGACAATGGAAATTATCCAGTTTGAGGAACAGAAAGGAAAAACATGAAGAAAAATGAACAGAGCCTATGGGACCTGTGGGACGTTATCAACATATGTGTTATGGGCTCCCAGGGGGAGAGAAGAGACAGAGAAAGCAGCATAAATAATACTTGAAGGAATAACAGCTCAAAATGTCCCAATTTGATGAAAGATAAGAATCTACACATCCAAGAAACTCAGTGACATCCATACAGAATAACCTAAAAGAGATTTGCAGTCTGGGGAACGATGGTAGAGTAGAAGGACCCTGAGCTCTCTCTGTCCCTACATTTACAACTAGATACCAACCACATCCAAGTCAATAAACTGGAGAACAATCTGAAGACTGGAAGAACAGAGTCCACAACTAAATAAACAGAAGCAGCTGGATCTGAAAGGTTAGGAGGTTCAGAAGGGTGGAAGTAGGCTGCCTGCAGGAGGGAGGGAGATGGCATGTGGAGATGGCAGGGAAATGGGCCCTCGCATCAGGGAGCTCACATGTGGGAAGACTGATCCCCACAATGTTTGGATTCAAAAGCGGGACTGAATTCCCTAAGTTTTTTAAACCAGTGGGACTTGGGGTCTGGAGCTTTAGAAATTGGCTGGCTTAGCACTGAGAAAGCCAGAAGGGTGAGTGAAAGCTAAGTCAACACCCTTAAAGAGACAGAAGCCTGAGCCAAGAGGCAACATAAAAATAGCAATTTGCACAATAAAGGGGACAAACGGGAGACAGATCTGTTCATACTGAATGTGGAAGATGTTAGTGGACTTCTCCAAAAACAAAGGAGTTGGCAGGTGTGCCTTTTCTACCTCTCCCCCCCCCCGCCAAAGCTACAGGAGGCAGTGCTACACAGATGCTACCTGATCAGCTAGCAAGGCACAATACCCAAAAAGTTCTCCAGGTGACTGGCCCACTGCAAGCCTGCTAGCCTTGGCCCTAGGCTAGAGACAGATTTTGTTAGTGTACATGCCCCACCCAGCCACTGTGTGCAGCATGCTCTGCGGTCATGCACCAGGCCCACCCACACCCAGCCTCACTCCACTGGCCACCCCAGCATGCAGGCCCTGCAGCACTTTGGGAGATTCATCACAGAACTAGTGGCCCAGTGAAAATTGCACTACCACCACCATCACCCTCACAAGTTCCCCAGTGGGCACAACCCCTCAGAACTAGCCTGCCTGGATCCCACTGACACCTTAGGGAGCAAGCACAGCCTAGAGAGACAGGGCAGATGACTGCACTGAAAAGAAAATGACTTCAGACTCAACAGCAGGGCATAAGCAACACATAGGATACTCTTCTGAAGTGCCAGGTTCTGGGAAACAGGGGATACTGCACTGCAGGGCATTCTAGAACCTCTTCTTCATAAAGTCATGACTTTCAAGAACAGAAGGCAGAACTGACTTTCTTAACACACAGGAACGGACAAAATGAGGAGACAGGCATTTACCCATCCCAAATGAAGGAATAAGACAAGGCCACAGCCAGAGATCTAAGCAAAACAGATGTAAGTAATATGCCTGAGAGAGAATTTAAAGCAACGATCACAAGGATACACACTGGACTGGAGAAAAGAATGGAAGATATGAATGAGACCCTTAACATAGAGATAAGGAACAACATAGCAGAGACAAACGGTTCACTAAATGAAATGAGAAACAGGTTTGATGTAATGAATAGCGGGATGGAAGAAGCAGGGGAACAAATCAGTGACCTATAACATAGAGTAATGGAAAGTAATCAAGCTCAACAAAAGAGAGAAAAAAGAATTATGCAAAATGAGAATAAACCTAGGGAACTCAGTGACTCCATCAAATATAATACATTTGTATTATAGGGGTCCCAGAAAAAGAGAGAAAAGGAGGCAGAAAATTTATTTGAAGAAAAAATATTTGAAAACATCCCTAATCTGGGGATGGAATGTTTCCGAGGCACAGAGAACTCCCATCAAAATAACAAAAGCAGATTCACACTAAGACATATTTAAATTGGCAAGATACAGTGACAATGAAAAAAAATTAAAAGCAGCAAGACAAAAAGGAGTCAGTAACTTACACAGGAAAACCCATAAAGCTAGCCGGAGATTTTCAACAGAAACTTTGCAAGCCAGTGGAGAGTGGCATGATATATTCAAAGTGCTGAATGGGAAAAATCTGCAGCCAAGAATACTCTATCCTGCAAGATTACCATTCAGAATAGAAGGAAGATAAAGAGTTTCCCAGACAAACAAAAACTAAAAGAAAGAGTTCACGATCACTAAACCAGCCCTGCAAGAAGTATTAAAGGGGACTCTTTGAGTGGAAAGGAGAGGTAAAAAGTGACAGTATAGAGGTAAGAAATGCAAAAACAGGAACAGTATTTCTGTAAAAGAAGTCAGTCAAGGAACTCATAAAAAAGGATATAAAATATAATAACATATAACTAAAACATGGGGAGAAGAGAAAAAAATGGGTTCAAACTTATATGCCTGTCAACCTAATATATAGACTGCTATATGCAGAAGATGTCGTATGCAAACCTAATGGTAACCATGTATCAAAAACCACTAATAAATATGCTAAGAATAAAGAGAAAGAAATCCAAATATATCACTAAAAGAAATCAGCAGAACATGAAAGAAAGACAAGAGGGCATCAGAGATAATTCTCAGAAACAACCACTAAACAAGGAATAAATGGACAATTAATGTAATCTATTAATAATTACTTTATAAATGGACAAAATCCTCCAATCAAAAGACACAGGGTGACAAAGTGGATAAAAAAAAAGGACTCATCTATATGCTGCCTACCAGAGACTCATTTTATTTTATTTTATTTTTTTATTTTTTTTAAATTTTTTTTAGAGACTCATTTTATTTTATTTTATTTTTTTATTTTTATTTATTTATGATAGTCACAGAGAGAGAGAGAGAGAGAGGCAGAGACATAGGCAGAGGGAGAAGCAGGCTCCATGCACCGGGAGCCTGATGTGGGATTCGATCCCAGGTCTCCAGGATCGCGCCCTGGGCCAAAGGCAGGCGCCAAACCACTGCGCCACCCAGGGATCCCCTAGAGACTCATTTTAGAACTAAAGATACCACCAGATTGAAAATGAGGGGATGAGGAAACATCTATCATGCAAAAGAAATGGATGTCAAAGAAAGCCAGAGTAGCAATACTTACATCAGATAAAAGACTTTAAAGATTCTTTACTTATTTGAATGACAGAGAGAGAGACTGGGTGCATTGAGTGAGGGGAGGGGCAGAAGGAGTGGGAGAGCGAGAATCTTAAGCAGGCTCCACGCTCAGCACAGAACCCAATGTAGGGCTCAATCTCACAACCCTGAGATCATGACCTTACCCAAAACCAAGAATCAGATGTTTAACTGACCGAGCCACCCAGGAGTCAGATAAAAGACTTTAAAACAAAGCTGTAACAAGAGACAAAGAAGGACACTCTATAATAATGAAGGGGACAATCTAACAAGGACAGGACAACTGTAATTTTTTATGTACCCAACATAGGAGCACTCAAATACCACAAGTTTATAACAAACATAAAGGAACTAACTGATAAAATCCATACAATACAGGAGCAGTAGGGAACTTTAATACCCCACTTAACATTGATGGACAGATCATCCAAGCAGAAAATCAACAAGGAAACAGTGGATTTGAATAACACACTGGAACAGATGGATTTTAACAGACATATTCAGAACATTTCATCCTAAAACAGAAGAACACACATTTTTTTCAAGTGCACACAAAACATTCTCCAGAATAGATCATATATGAGCCCACAAAACAAGCCTCTACAAATTCAAGACTGTAGTTCTACCATGCATATTTTCTGACTACAACACTATGAAACTAGAAGTCAACCACAATCTGGAAAGACCACAGAATCCTGGGAGGTTAAATAACATGCAACTAAACAAAGAATGAGTCAACCAGGAAATAAAGGAAGAAATGAAAACGTACATAGAAACATATTAAAATGAAAATGTAACAGTCCAAAACCTTTGGGATGCAGCAAAAGCAGTTCTAAGAGGGAAGTATATAGCAATACAGGTCTACCTCAAAGAGTAAGAAAAAACTCAAATAAAAAAACCTAAGCTTACACCTAAAGGAGCTAGAAAAAGAACAGTAAACAAAACCTAACACCAGCAGAAGGAAAGAAATAATAAAGATCATAGCAGATATAAATGATATAGAAACTAAAAAAAAACCGATTAGAATAGATCAATGATACCAGGAGCTGGTTCTTTGAAAAAAATCAGTAAAACTGATAAACCCTTAGCCAGACTTATCAAGAAAAAAACATAAAGGACCCAAGTAAATGAAATCACAAATGAAATAGGAGAAATAACCACCAAAACCACAGAAATACAAACAATTAAAGATAATATTATGAAAAACTATATGTGAAGTAAATAAATTCCTAGAAACTATATTAACTACCAAAATTGAAACAGGAAGAAACAGAAAGTTTGAACAGACCAATAATCAGCAAAGAAACCGAATCAGTAATGAAAAAACTCCCAATAAGCAAAAGTCTAGGACCAGATGACTTCACAGGCAAATTCTATCAAACATTTAAAGAAGATTTAATAACTCTTCTTCTCTATTCCAAAAAGTAGAAAAGGAAGGAAAACTTCCAGATTCATTCTATGACATCCACATTATCCTGATACCAAAACTGAATAAAGACATCACTTAAAAAGAACTACAGGCCACTATCCATGACGAACATGGATGTAAAAATCCTCCACAATATACTAGCAAACCAATTTCAACAATACATTAAAAAAATCATTCATGGGGTGCCTACGTGGCTCAGCTGGTTGAGCATCTGCCTTTGGCTGAATCTGTAATCCCAGCGTCCTGGGATCAAGACCCTCACTGGACTCTGCTCAGCACAGAGCCTGCTTCTCCCTCTCTCTCTGCCTTCTGCTCCACCTACTTGTGCTCCCTATCAAATAAAGAAATAAAATCTTTAAAAAAATAATTCACCACCATGACCAAGTGGGACTTATTCCTAGGTTGCAAGGGTGGGTCAATATTCACAAATCAATCAACGTGGTACATCACATCAATAAAAGAAAGGATAAGAACCATATGATCATTTCAATATACGCAGAAAAAATTTTTTTTTTTTTTTTTTTTTTTAGAATATGCTCAGAAAAAGCATTTGACAAAGTACAACAACATCCATTCACGATAAAAACCCTCAACAAAGTAGGCTTAGAGGGAACATACCTCAACATAATAAAGGCTGTATATGAAAAACCCACAGCTAACATCACCCTCAATGGGGGAAAAAATGAGAGCTTTTTCAAGATAATCAGGAACAAGATAAAGATGTCTACTCTCACCACTTTTATTCAACATAGTATTGGAAGTCCTAGCCACAGCAATCAGACAAGAAAAAGAAATAAGTGTCATTCAAATTGGTAGGAAAAAGTAAAAATTTCACTATTTGCAAATGACATATCCGATAAAGGGTTAGTATCCAAAATATATAAAGAACTTATAAAACTCAACATCCAAAAAACAAATAATCCAATTTAAAAGTGGGCAGAAGGGATCCCTGGGTGGCGCAGCAGTTTGGCGCCTGCCTTTGGCCCAGGGCGTGATCCTGGAGACCCGGGATCGAATCCTACATCGGGCTCCCGGTGCATGGAGCCTGCTTCTCCCTCTGCCTGTGTCTCTGCCTCTCTCTCTCTCTCTCTCTGTGACTATCATAAATAAAAAAAAAATTTAAAAAAAAATAAAAATAAAAAAAAAAAGTGGGCAGAAGATATGAACAGACATTTCACCAAAGAAGACATCTAGATGGCCAACAGACACATGAAAAGATGTTCATCATCACCTACAAATCAAAACTACAATAGGATACACCTCACACCGCTTAGAATGGCTAAAATAAAAAACACAAGAGACAACAACAGTTGACGAGGAAGTGGAGAAAAAGGAAACTTCTTGCACTATTGGTGGGAATGCAAACTGGTATGGCCACTCTAGAAAATAGTATAGAAGTTTCTCAGAAAGTTAAAAACAGAACTACCCTATGATCCAGCAATCTCACTGCTGTGTGTTTATCTAAATAACACAAAGACATGAATTCAAAGGGTAACTAACATGCATCCCTATGTTGGATGAATGGATAAAGGAGTGTGGGATGTGTGTGTGTGCGTGTGCGTGTGTGTGTGTATACAATGGAATATTATTCAGCCATAAAAAGAATCTTGGCATTTTCAATGATATGGATGGAACTAGAGAATATAATGCTACATGAAATAAGTCAGAGAAAGACAAATAACATAGGATTTCATTCACATGTGGAATTAAAAAAAAAACAAATGAACAAAGGAGAGAGAGAAATGAAGAAATAAATTCTTAATTATAGAGAACAAATTTATGGTTACCAGAGGACAGAGGGTGGTAGATAAGTTAAATAAATGAAGGGGATTAAGGAGTGCACTTGTTGTGATGAGCACCAGGTGATGTACGGAACTGTTGAATCATTATATTGTACTCCTAAAACTAATATAACGCTGTATGTTAACAAAATTAAAAATAATAAAATTTTAAAAATAAAATCTGTGTTGCCGTAAAAAAGAAATTAAAAACAAATAAATAAAAGATCCACAGTGGGACACTTTGTAGTCATACCGCTGAAAGCCAAAGGCAAAGAGAAAATCTTGAGAGCAGTAAGACATAAGTGATCATATATGAGCCCACATATATGTGCATCACATAGAAGAGGTCCTCAAAATCGTTAGCAGCGAACTTTTCCTCAAAATCAGAAACCAGAGACAGTGGGACTGCATATTTAAAGTGCTAAAAGAAAATCACTATCAACCAAGAATGCTATATCCTGCAAAAAGCTAAGAAAGTTAACTAGTAGATCTGACATAAAGGAAATCCTGAAGGGAGTTCTTTAGGCTGAAGTGAAAAGACACTAGATGGTAACTTAAAGCAAAGAAATAAGAATTACAGTAAAGGAAACTATACAGATAAAAATAGAACCCGGTATTATTTTATCTCTGATTTGTAACTTCTCTTTTTTTTCCTATGAGATTTAGAAGAGAAATGCATAGAATAATAATTATAAATCTATATTAGTGGGCATTACAATGTATAAAGATGTAATTTGTGACAATAACATAAAGGGGGGGCAGAGCTATATAGGAACAGAGTTTTTGTATACTATTAAAGTTGAGGTGGGGATCCCTGGGTGGCGCAGCGGTTTGGCGCCTGCCTTTGGCCCGGGGCGCGATCCTAGAGACCCGGGATCGAATCCCACATCAGGCTCCCCGTGCATGGAGCCTGCTTCTCCCTCTGCCTGTATCTCTGCCTCTCTCTCTCTCTGTGTGACTATCATAAATAAATAAATAAGTAAATAATTTTTTTTTAAATTTTATTTATTTATGATAGGCACACAGTGAGAGAGAGAGAAGCAGAGACATAGGCAGAGGGAGAAGCAGGCTCCATGCACCGGGAGCCCGACGTGGGATTCGATCCCGGGTCTCCAGGATTGCGCCCCAGGCCAAAGGCAGGCGCCAAACCGCTGCGCCACCCAGGGATCCCAATAAATAAATAATTTAAAAAAAAAATAAAGTTGAGGTGGTATCAACTTAATTGTTAAAAATTTATGAATGTTAACTATAATCCCCATGGTAACCACTAAGAAAATAGCTAAAATATACACAGAAAAGGCAATGAGGGCATCAAAAGTGTGCACTAGAAAGAAAAACCAAACATAAGAGAAGGCAGAGGAACTGAAGAACAAAGAAGACATAAGACATAAGCCAGGTAGAAAACAAACAGCAAAATGGTGTCCTTTCTTATCAGCAATCACTTTATTTTATTCTTTTTAAAGACTTTATTTATTTATTCATGAGAAACACACAGAGAGAGGCAGAGACAGGCAGAAGAAGCAGGCTCCCTGTGGGAAGTCCGATGTGGGACTCAATCCTGGGACTCTGGGATCACGACCTGAGCCAAAGGCAGACACTCAACACTGAGCCCCCGAAGTGTCACATCAGCAATCACTTTAAATGTAACTGGGTTAAACCTACTAATTAATAGACAGAGAGTGGCAGAATGGATAAAAAAACAAAAACCAAATAACCATGATCCGATATACATGCCTTCTCGAATAGACTCATCTTAGAGCCAAATATACAAAAAGGCTGAAAGTCAAAGAATGAAAAAAGATATTCCATGCAAATAGTAACCAAAAGAGTACAGGGATGGCTATGCTAATATAAAACAAAATCCGCTTTAAGTCAAAAATTGTTACAGGAGACAAGGAAAGTCATTATACATTAATAAAAGGGTCAAGTCATGAAGCAGATATGACAATTTTAAATATATATGCACCAAACAACAGTCTCAAATATATGAAGCAAATATTGACAGAACTGAATGAAGAAATAAAAGTTCTATAATAATAATTGGAGACTTTAATACTTTGCTTTTAAAGAATGGAAAGAACATGTATAAAAGATCAGTAAGGAGGGGTACCTGGGTGTCTCAGTCGGTTATGCATCTGACTTCCACTCAGGTCATGATCTCAGAGTCCTGGGACTGAGCCCAGCATTGGGCTCTCCACTCAGTGGGGAGTCTGTTTCTCCCTCTTCCTTTGCCCCCTGCCCCCAACTGAGAGCTCCTACTTTTTTTCAATAAATTAAATAAAATCTTTTTAAAAATAAAGTCAGGGATCCCCGGGTGGCTCAGCAGTTTAGCGCCTGCCTTTGGCCCAGAGTGTGATCCTGGAGACCTGGGATCAAGTCCCATATCCGGCTCCCGGCATGGAGCCTGCTTCTCCCTCTGCCTGTGTCTCTGCCTCTCTCTGTGTCTTTCATGAATGAATAAATAAAATCTTTAAAAAAGAAAGTCAGTAAGGAAACAGAGGACTTAAAAAACACTATAAATCAACTAGATCTAACAGATGTACAAAGGCCAGTTAATTCAACAATGTAATGTGTAATACAGAGTACACATTCTCTTCAAGTACACATGAAACATTCTCCAGGACAGACAATGTTTTAGGCCACAAACAAATCTTAATAAAATTTAAAAGACAGAAAGTATCTTCTCTGACCACAACATCAACAAGCTAGAAATCAATGATAAAGGAAAATTATCAAACCTAAAAATATGTGGAAACTAAATAACACACTCCTAAAACAACCAATGGGTCAAAGAAGAAATAGCCAGAGAAACTGGAAAATACTTTGAGAAGAATGAAAATGAAAACTCAATATATCCAAACTGATGTGATGCAGTGAAAGTAGTGCTCAGGAGGAAACTTATAACTCTAACAGTTTATATTAAAAAATAAGAAAGCTCTCAGACCAATAACCTCATTTTAAACCTTAAACAATTAGAAAAACCTTAAGGAACTAGAAAAAGAACTAAGCCCAAAGCTAGAAGAAGAAAGAAAATAATAAAAGTTACAGTGTAAATAAATGAAATGGAGAACACAAAAACAACAGAATTAATGAAACCAAAAGTTGATTCTTTGAAAAGATCAACAAAATTGAGAAACCTTTAGTTGGAAAGACTAAGAAAAAAAAAAAAAGAGAGAAAGGAGACAAAAATCATAAAAATCATAAATAGAAGTGGGGACGTTACTACCAATCTTATAGAAATAAAAAGGATTAAAAGAGAGTACACTGAGGAATTACCAACAAATTAAATAATGTAGGTGTAATGGGCAAATTCCTATGAACACACAAATTACCAAAACTGATTCAAGAAGAAATGGAAAATCTCAACAGACCTGTAATATCTAAAGAAATTGAAACAGAAAAAAAAAAGAAAAAAAGAAAAAAAAAAGAAATTGAAACAGTAATTAAAATCCCCCCAAAAAGTCCAGAACCAGACAGCTTCACTGGTGAATTCTACCAAACATTTAAAAGTACTAACACTTCCTAACTTGTTCTATGAAGCCAGCATTACATTGATACCAAAACCAAACAAAGACATCACAAAAAAAGAAAATTACAGACCAATGTCTCTTATGAATATAGTGAAAAATTCTTTTTTTAAAAAAGATTTTATTTATTTATTCATGAGAGACTGAGAGAGAAGCAAAGACATAGGCAGAGGGAGAAGCAGGCTCCTTGCAAGGAGCCCAATGTGGGATTCGATCCCAGGACCCTGGGATCACGCCCTGAGCTGAAAGCAGATGCTCAACTGCTGACCCACCCAGGCATCCCAGAGCCACCCAGGTGTCCCCATAGTGAAAAATTCTTAATAAAATACTAGCAAACTGAATCTAATAGCGTATTAAAAGGATGATACAAGGGCGCCTGGGTGGCTCAGTCAGTTGAGTGTCCTACTCTTGGTTTGTCTTCAGTTGTGATCTCAGGATAGTGAGACTGAGCCCCTTGACAGGCTGTGTTCAGTGTGGATTCTACTTGGGATTTTTTCCCTCTTCCTCTCCCACCCCCTTTGCCTCTCCCCCCACAGCCCCGTGTGTGCATGCCCTCTCTACTAAGTAAATAAAATCTTAAGAAAATAAAAGGGTGATACACCATGATAAAGTAGAACTTATCCTAGGAATGAAAGGAATGGAACACACCACATTAATAAATGAGGGCAACCCCCAAACACACAATCATCTCAATTAATGAAGAAAAAGCAACTGAACACTCACTCATGATAAAATACTCAGAAATCTAGGAATAGAAGGAAACTTCCTCGACTTTATAAAGGGCATTAATGAGAAGCCGCAGCTAATATCATACTCAGTGGCGAAAGACTGAAAGCTTGCCCTCTGAGATAGAGAACAAGAGAAGTATGCCCATTTTCATCAGTGCTACCTAACACTGTAGTGGAAGTTCTAGCCAGAGCAATGAAACAAGAAAAGACATAAGTGGCATCCAAATCAAAGGACAATCTTACATATATAGAAATCCCAAAGAATCCACAAACAACTACTAGAACTAGTAAGAAAACTCAGCAAAGTTGCAAGGTACAAGATGAACAAAAAATCAGCTGATTTCTATATAACAGTAATGAACAACTGTAATTGGAAATTAAGAAAACAATTATATTTATAATAGCATCCAAAAGAATAAAATACCTAGGAATAAATTTAAGGAGATAAAAGACTTGTGCACTGCAAACTCTAAAACAATGCTGAGGGTAGCCCGGGTGGCTCAGCGGTTTAGTGCTGCCTTCAGCCCAGGGCGTGATCCTGGAGACCTGGGATCGAGTCCCACATCAGGTTCCCTGCATGGAGCCTGCTTCTCCCTCTGCCTGTGTCTCTGCCTCTCTCTCTCTCTCTCTCTCTCTCTCTCTCTCTCCTCTCTCTGTCTCTCATGAATAAATAAATAAAATCTTTAAAAAAAAATAAAACAATGCTGAAAGAAATAAAGAAAACCTAAATAAATGGAAAGACATCCATGTTCAAGAACTGGAAGATTTAATACTGTGAAAGTAACAATACAATGCAAAGCAATCTACGGATTCAATATAATTCCTATTAAAATTCCAACAGCCTTTTCTTGGTAGAAGAATTGAGAAGGTCAATTCTCAAATTCATGTAAGAATTGCAAGGAACCCTGAATAGCCAAAGCAATAATGAATAATAAAAATGTTGGAGGACTCACCCTTCCCAATTTCAAAACTTACTACAAAATCACAGTAATGAAGAGAGTGTGGTTGGTACTGGCACAAAGATAGATCTACAGACCAACAGAACAGGATTGAGAGTCCAGAAATAAATCCGTACATCAATGGCCAACTGGTTTTCAACAATAGTGCCATGATCATTCAAATGGGCAAAGTCTCTTCAACAAATGGTGCCAGAAGAATCGGATATCCACATGCAAAAGAATGAAGTTGGGCCCTTATCTCACACTCTAGACAAAAATTAAGTCAGAATGAACTACTAACCTAAATATAAGAGCCAAAACCATACAACTTCTTAGAAGAAAAATTAAGAGTAAATCTTCATTTTCTTAATGTGGCCATGGATTCCTAGATAGGATACAACAACAATACAACAAAGAAAAAAGAGATACTCTAGACTTCATCAAAATTAAAGAGTTTTGTTTATCAAAGGACACTACTCATAAAATTTGGAAAATACAGGCTTCCAGAAAATAAAAAGTGAAAAGACAACCTACAAAATGGGAGAAAATACTTACAAATCATATATCTGATAAGAGACTAGTATTCAGATTATACAAAGAACTCTTACAACTCAACAACAAAAAGACAAACAATCCAATATAGGAAGTGGCAAAGAACTTGGATATTTCTCTAAAGAAAATATACAAATGGCCAAAGAAGCACAGGAAAGATGTCCAACAATTTTAATCATTAATGAAATGCAAATCAAAACCACAATACAAAACCACTTCATATTCACTGGGATGTCTGTAATTTTTAAATTTTTTTTTTAAATTTTTATTTATTTATGATAGTCACAGAGAGAGAGAGAGGCAGAGACACAGGCAGAGGGAGAAGCAGGCTCCATGCACCGGGAGCCCGACGTGGGATTCGATCCCGGGTCTCCAGGATCGCGCCCTGGGCCAAAGGCAGGCGCCAAACCGCTGCGCCACCCAGGGATCCCCGTCTGTAATTTTTAAAAAGGGAAAATAATAATAAGTATGAAATAGTTATTATTATTAATAAATAATGATTGTGGGAAAATAAGTAATAAGTATGGAATAAGAGTAAGATTCAGCTGCTTTGGAAACAGTTTGGCAGTTCCTCAAAAAGTTAAAAATGGAATTGCTACATGATCCAGCAAGTCCACTCTTAGGTATAAACTCCCAAAGAATGGAAAACAGACATTCGAACAAATATTTGTGCATGAATATTCATAGCAGCACAATTTCCAATAGTTAAAAGGTAGAAATAACCTAAATGTCCATCAGTGGATGAATGGATAAATAAGTTGTGATATATAAATACAGTGGACTATTATTATTAAAAGAAATGAAGTGCTGATACATGTTACAACGTGGATGAATCTGGAAAATATTATGTTAAGTAAAAGCAGCCAGACATAAAAGGTAACATATTATATGATTCCATCTATATGAAATACCCAGATTAGGTAAATCTATGGATACAGAAAGCAGATTGGTGGCTGCCAAAAGCAGGGAGAGGAGCAAATGGAATAATTATTTAAGAGATATTGGGTTTGGGGATCCCTGGGTGGCGCAGCGGTTTGGCGCCTGCCTTTGGCCCAGGGCGCGATCCTGGAGACCCGGGATCGAATCCCACATCGGGCTCCCGGTGCATGGAGCCTGCTTCTCCCTCCGCCTGTGTCTCTGCCTCTCTCTCTCTCTCTCTCTGTGACTATCATAAATAAATAAAAAATTAAAAAAAAATTACAAATATACGCAACAAACCATTTAAAAAAAAAAGAGATATTGGGTTTTATTTTGGGAGTAATGAAAATGCTTGGCAACTAGATAAGAGGGTGGCTGCAAAATATTGCGAATGTACTAAATGCCACCGAATTGTTCATTTCAACATGGTTAGTTTTATGTGGCATGAATTTCACCCAAGTGAAAAAAAATGGGAAACAAAAAAACCCACAGTAAGCTAAAAGTTTGGTCTTTGTTAGAGATTATAAACCATTATCTAGAGGTGAAACTGCCCTGCAGATGTTATTTTTTGCCTACATGGTGTGTTTAAACAGTTATCAGTATTTTTAAAACTAGGTGATTTCTGAAAATATCTGGGCTTCTGGCCTTTATCTTAAAGGAAAAGTTTCCATATGATAAAAAAATTGGCTACTGTCAAGAAGTAGTTGCTTCCTTGAGATGGCATATTTACTTTCTGGCTTATCATAGTCTCTTCTACCTTCTATGTTCTTCTTCTTTTTTTAAAAAAAAAAAGATTTTATGTATTTAATCATGAGAGACAGAGAGAGAGAGAGAGGCAGAGGGAGAAGCAGGCTCCACGCAGGGAGCCTGACATGGGACTCGATCCTGGGTCCACAGGATCACGCCCTGGGCTGAAGGTGGCGCTAAACAGCTGAGTCACCCGGGCTGCCCCTTTTATGTTCTTCTTGACACCAAAACCAAATTGTCAATTTTATGCTTGTGTATTTCAGAGAGAGATTAAGAATAAAAGTGGGATAGCTCTTGTACTCAAGCTTCCATTGAAAATTGAAAAATAAAAAGTGTTTACTTCCAGTCTGCTTTACTCATTTATATTTACTGCTTTGCACCCATGATTATTTGAATTTAGAAATCCTGTTCTTCTTGGTAGGATAAAGATAGAAATCAAACACTCTGAACAAGATTAGAAAAACTAAGTTAACCACGTATACCTTGAATTCCAAATTCACCTTCTGAAACTTGGCTGCATGAATAATCAAAGTTAGTCACCTGCAAATAAATACATGCTCAAATAGTTTCATCAATCAAGGTTAAATGAATTTGGATTGAAGGTAAAGCAAAATCTATCTCTGGTCACTTAGATCTATTTTCCCTGCTAGTGCACCAGTACTAAAATGAAAGGTGAAGAGTCACCAGCTCATGTTTACTAAGAGAGAAGACTGGGATTTGAAGATAATACTCTTATCTTGGAAGCACTCCTTTTTCAGGAGATGTAGTTTAAGTGCCTATGCAAGATACATATATATATAGAAGTATGGGAATGGGTAGCAATCTGGCAGTTTTTCCCAAAGAACCCAGTATTTTTTTTCAGTAGCTTACCTTGGAGACATACATAGAAGTCTTTGTTGCAGGGGGAAGGTGGGGTGGGTAAGATATAAACATTAATTCCTGAGAACTAACTTCATCAGTCTGATAGACTTTAAATTTAAATACCTTAGCTCAGTGCATCATTAACAGGTGTTTGGCCCCATTTCATAGAGCTCTGGAGAGACAGGGGCGTAAAAGGCAATGGTATGGAGAATATAAGTTTGTCTGGTTCTACTTTTCTGCCCAAAACATGTTTCCAACCTCAAAGCTCTTTAAACTCTAGCACTCACTTTCTCAGAGCCACAAGCGAATGTGGCTTCTCATTAGGGTAAGAGAGGGGAGCTCTTATCTGGGATGGATAAGGAAGTTGGTAATGTCTGACAGGGGAAGAAGTGAGACACCGTTGTTAGAACTGACACTGCCTTCCGCCTTTTCTATGCCAAAGTGGGAGGCCTTTGAAAGCACACAACTTGTCATGCTTCCTCTTCTGGAGGCACAGCCTCCACACCTATTCTACACATTGAAATCTGTGAGGGTTTAGGCTTTATCTACCCTTGTATTCAGGGATCACATTCGGCATAGCAGCTGGCACATAATCAACATATTTTTATTAAATAAATGTTATCACCCTAAAGGAAACAGAAGAAAACAGAAAGGAACACATCTAGCCTGGTCACACAGAGAATGTTGGACACAGGTTTTGATAACTATGAGCAGACTGTAAGTAGTACTTCTATGGTCACAATATTTATATTGCTTCACTCTTAGCCCAACTATGAGATCTCCTAATTGCTATTGGAAATAAAATACAGAAAATATGGATAGCAGAAAGATCTGAAGTCAGAGTATTCTGAGAATGGGGTCTGGTCTAAAGAGCACCCCTGCTGACTCAGCTTAGGAACCTGCAAAGCTGTTATGCCAGGTGGTCTGCTAAACTAAAATAGCAACAACTGGATTCCTCCATTAGATCAACAACAAGAAGCTTTGCACAGTGGCAGTATCGTAGCCAATGAGGTTTATCCAAGGCATGATTATTGCTAATTGATCAACGACAAGAGAGATTGTGGAGTTTACTGACAGAAAAGAATTTTTTTTTTTTAAATTAAGAATTCCTGGGTACCTTTTTATGGTATTATAATTAAAATCAAAAGCTCCATGAACATGTAAGGCCAGAACATGAAAAGATATTCAAGATCTAATATGAAAAAAAGCAAGTTACAAAATATATATTATTTGATTTTGGTTTTGGCTTAAAAATGTTAGTATGTGCATAGAAAGATACATGGAGGAATATAATCTAAACTGTTTATACTGTTTAAGTGTCAGGGGTTAGAATTATGGAGGAAGTTTATTCTTCCCATAGACTATGGGGTAGATGTACTTTTTACATTATAGATTTCTGTAATGTTTGCGTTTTCTTGCATAAGGAATATGTATTATCTTAGATGTAATCAGACAAAATAAGGAATATAAAAATAAAATGAAACTGAAAAAACTATGTCTCTTTATCCAAAAAAAAGTCAGGGAAAAAAATATTTAGCAATCTAAGAGTGTTTTGAAATCACATTCTTTGGAACTCTTCACCAGTTCTCTGAGAGCCAGCACAGGGCATGAGGGCACCTGATCTCTAAACATGCCCCTACCCAAACTTCTCACTCAGCTTGAGCATTTTACTTTCATATTTTAATAATGAAGTTCTGCTAATACTAAGTTTGAAAACTTAGGACATAAAACATATGTAACTAATTTATTTCTGAATGTTCCTCAAAGCACTTTCTGGGGTTTGAGTGGGCTCCCCAGGAAAAGAGATCTGTTTTCCCTTGTGTTTTCTGAGCATGAGATTTTAGTACTGAGCTTTTTAGTGCAAGGTCTGATGCATTTATGAGCTGTCTCGGTAGAAAGCCGGGTGCTCTATGCATAAGGATCCTCTGTTCAAGAAGGCCAAGGCAGCAGGAAGCCTCTCATTCCCTACCATCTGGCCAGCCTCTCTGAATCATGGTCAGCCATCCAGAAGCAGAAGATTCAGGATCACCAGAGAGAGACTATTTTCAGATGAATGAGAACTCAAGCCTGAGCAATTAGAAATAGGTCAATGACTTTTTAAAGCAACTTTCTTGAAAGAGGATGCTTTTCTTTGCAAAATTCTTTCTCATCACTGGTCTTTCTTTAAATAGAATATGGTGACTGCCTATAAATCCTTTTTCTTGTTTTTAAGTCTTCTATCACAGAACCCTGAAGTATTTTTTTCCTTTAAGTATTTTTGGAGGTACTTGTATTTCTCTAGCCTTGTATTTCTAAGAGAAAACCGGACTTTAGAAATATAAACGAGAGACTTCAGTATTTGAGCTAAAACTGCTCTATTCCCTAGAGTTTAAAAAAAAATGCTTTTTAGAAATTTTAATGTTTTAATTTGGTTCTTCATTATCTGTAATAACCAGCGGAAATCCTTCAAATGAAATCCCTTTCTCTGTTTTGTTTACTCTTCTTGACTTTCACAGCTATATCCTCATCTGGATTCTTATTGAGCCAAAACTAATATGCCATTTTCTGTGTATTTTATCTCCCTGCTTCCTGAGAGCAGCAGAACCCATCTGTGAATTTCTGCTCAGAACCAGCAGGGGGAGCTCACTTCCACAGGAATCTGAATCCATCCATATGGGGATGGTGGGAAAAGCAACCCAACTTTTTTCAGTAGGAATTGCCCTTTTGCACTATGGATGAATGATCACATGATAAGCAACAGGTTACTGACAATGGTGCTGAGATAAAGCATTCCTGCGAGAATGTGGTTAGAGACAGCCAGCCTCAATGGCAAGGCTCCTACCCGAAGCAGATGTATACTCTCTGCCTGTACCTGTTTTTCAAGGCTTGGCTTGCTAAGCTGTACAGTCTGAGGTCCAGCGAGTCTGGTCCCTGGAGTAGCTATCACAATGCTGGTGAGCTGGGCCATGGGGAACGTTTTGGCTATGGTTGCGGTCTGTCCATTGACGACACGGACGGGGTGGATGGAATTCTGGGAGGTAGGGAGGGTTGTGGGGGTGAACTTGGTCAGCATGACGGGCCTCTGGATAAGTTGAGGAGCTGCAAGCATTGGAGGAGGTGCTGGGGCAATAGGAATGTTATTCTGGGCCACAGGCTTGGGTCGAACCTATGGGGAAAGAAAGGATAATTATCATATTACTTAAATGTCTCAAGTCTTGTAAGTCTAAGACATTGCCAAATCTTTCATACTTTAGATGTGAAATGGTATTTAGTACCAATACTTATTAATACTCATTTTGGAATCATTAACTCTACAGCTATGAGGATATATAACCTTATAAAAGATGCATCAGCTCTTAAGAGGGCCCAAATGTCACCTTACAATGTGGTTCTTCTGAATCCAAACCTTAGCCTCCCTCTTCCATACCAAGCAGCCTCTTCAGGGCTGAGGTCAAATGCCTAATCCAGAGACTGGTCCCACTCAGAATTTGTGCCCAGTATGGTAATAATGCTTCTGCTGGTCTTAACTCACATTCTAAATTTCTTGATGTCCAAGGCTTCAAATCAGCCCTGTTCCTTGTTCTCTAACTTCCTGTTCTTGGCCACCCCTTCTTTAAGTCACCTTTGTGGGCTTTCTTTTCCTCTGCTCAGTCCTAAACATAACTATTTCTTAGAGTTTTGTCCTGGAACCTCTTTTCTTCCCAACCTCCTCAATCTTCCTGGGAGTTCTCAGCCATCCCACGGCTTCAAATACCTGTGTACTAAAGATGTCCATACTTGTATCTCAGAACCACACATTTCCTGAACTTCAGAAGCATACACTCAACTGCCTGTCATGTATCTCTACTTGGATGGCTCACAAGAAATTAAAAATCAACATGTCTAGGAGCTCCTGGCTTAGTCAGTGAAGAGCGCGACTCCTGATCTCGGGGTTGTTAAGTTTGAGCCCCATGTTGGGTGTAAAGATTACTTAAAAATAAAATCCTAAAATAAATAAATAAATAAAATCTTTAAGAACAACAACAATAAAAAAAATCAACATGTCTAAAATTCTTCTATTTCTTCCTCCAACCCTCCCCTTCTTCCTATTATCATCACCTCAGTAAATGGTCTTTTCTTACTACATAAACTTCAGAACCATTCTTGATGCTTCCTACTCCACCTCTGCTTCCCAAATCCTTCTCAAATATGGCTACTTTCTATCAGGGCCATCGTTCTACCTTACGTTTGGCTTACTGGAACAGTGACAAAAAATTATGATTAAAAACATGGGGTCAGCCCTGCCCGGGTTCAAATCCTGGTTCCTACCCCTTACTAGCCAGGTAACCTTAAGTAACATACCTGATTTAAGCCAGCATTTTTCGAACTTTCTGTACAGTGACCCTGTGGGCAAAATCTTTTCCCCTTATGCATGAAAGTTTCACCTGCAGGTAACTCCCCAGCTCTGTTCCCCTGGAAACCTGATTAAGGGTAAGAATGTCAACTATGTTACCAGGCAACATTGTTTATGGTAAAAAATGATCCCTTACTGCTAAACTGAATCTGAATGGGGAGAATTATAAATACCTGATGGGACACCATGCTTTGGGCTTCATGAAGTAAGGTGACTCTTTTAACTGAGCATGTCCACTGGGGGGACCTTGAAAGCCACAGCTATGGAATTGGTACAAGATACACTGGTTCCTGTGAGGCATAAGACTGCCAGGATGGCTCTCCCATCGTCCTGATCAAGATCTCATTTCCCTACACCTAAGCTATCACTAGACAGTTGTAGAGACTGCTATACAGGCTGACGAAAAATGTCTGATGCTATCTTGCTGGTAAGCTCTGGTTTCTGTCTTGTGTTGTTCCAAGCAGACTGGTACCAAGTGTGGGCCCTGAGAGTCTTCCGAGTCTGAATATTGAACTGAATTTAAGATGACCCTGTGGTGGCTGCTACAGACACACAGTAGGGAATACATTTCTTACTGTAACCAGTACATGCATATAGACATAGATCACAAAAATTTCACAAAACATTACACATATGCTATGTATGCTAATGTTTCATATTCTGTTTTGTTCATTTTGTTTAAAAATTCTGGTTATCATCCATTAAATTGATTTCATACAGAGCACTGATATGTCATGACCCATTGTTTGGAAAACATGGACTAAGCCCTAGGTTCCCTATCTAAAAAAAAGTAATACCTACTTTCACAGGGCTGTTTTGAGGATTAAAATAGATACCCACAGAAAGTGCCTAGCGCTGTAAGTGGCACCTTGCAGGAGTCTTTAAACATTAGCTGCTATTGTTGATAATGTCCTAACTATTCTTCTTGCCTACAGTCTTGATCATATCCAATCTATTCTCTTTGCCTACACAATGACAAGAGGGAATGTTCTAAAACAAAAACCTCATCATTTCAAGTATTTGTTTAGAAATGTTTTCATGGATCCCTGTCATTCCTAGGATAAGGGCTGAATTCCTACATAGTCTAGAAGGCTCCACAGGCTCTGGCACAATGGGCTTCTCCAGCCTCACCTCATTCCCTAGCTTGAGTCAGCCATATGTCTTCTAAGGTCAGCTACACCAAATCGCCTTTGGTTCTTTAGGCTTACATGCATCTCTCCATACTGGATTGGCATATATGCTCTACCCTCTGCCTGGGACGTTTTTCTTCTTCCCCCTAAACTACCTAACTTTACTAGGATTTTAGGTCTCAGATAGAATGTCAACAATTCCAGGGAACTTTCCAGAATACTATTAAGAATGAGTGTGATCAGATGTGTGATCAGACTACCCTGTACTTCCCATAATGGACACTGTAATTGCCTGTACAAGGATCTGAAGCTCTCTGAGGGCAGAGAACTGTCTATCTTGAAAACTGGTCAATATACAATGCCTTTATTGATACCCAAGGTATTTATTAAGGATCTACTAGACAAATGACTGAAATCACCTTATCTCATGTTATCAATGCCCAATCCTACTGCATAGGCAATTTGGAAATCACCTATGGCCAATGACCACAAAATTCCTTTCTCTTTTAACATAGGGCCTCAGATGGGAACTCCTAGCCTTTCTACTAGGCAAGTCAAGTCTCCTCTAAAGCCAGACTGAGGCAATCCTGACATCTTGCAGTAAGAATGGTGAGTTCACTACAATTGCTAGAAGAATACTGCCAGGACAATACAGGCAAGCAGAGCTGATTGGGCCTAGGTAGAAAGTTTTATGTATAGACTGCTAGTCTAAGCTTTTACAGGCAAGGCCTTGCATTTAAGTATGATGCTTAATGCCATTACTTTCCAGAATAAAACTAAACTTCTCGGTTTCAACTGGTTAGTTTGGCTATTGTTTCCTTCTCTAGTCTCTGGCACATAGAAAAAAGTAGTAATTGCATGCCTTCCCCACTGGCAAGCAGGTTTGGCTAAACTTCGAGTAAGTTAACATCCTAAGGTTTAAAATGGTGCTATCTTAAATTTTTCTTTTCTTTTTTTTTTTTTTTGTCACATCCCCTTGCTACTGCCTTTGGTCATTGCTAAGAAACCCTGGTGTTCAAATAAGCTTCTTCATGGTATAAGAATCAGCAACTACAACCTTTAGCTAACTAATAAGATCTGTAGAGAGCTGAGGTGATAAGCATACTTCAGGCTACTTAGAAAGGGCCCCTGAGCACTTCTGTCTCATCTGACCCATTATTGGGCTTGTCACTGGTTTACTCACCTGTGGAAGAAAGTTTGGACGTGGAGTGAGTCGAGGAGGGGGGATAAATTGTGGTACTTTGATGGGCTGAGGAGGTGTTGCTTGAACCTGCTAAAAAACAGGAAAAATAAATAAACCACAGAGGACAGTATCTGTTCGATACCAAACCTAGGCATTCTTAAAGTATTTTTAGCATCACTATTCTCTGGGTCAGACAATATTTTCTAAAAGTTTTCATGGTAGAATTAACCATCTGAATTAACACTTCCTGAAGAAAACTTTTTTACTCTCCCACCTGCATGTTTTGCCCTACAAAAGTGAACCAACTGCATTTCTGTGTCCTTACATGCCTAATGTAAAACACAGTAGGCTTGGCAATCTTAGACAATTTCCTAGACATTCAAGAACTCTTGCATGTACATATTTTAAAAGTCAAGACTGGACCCAAAGTCAAATCAAACTTGCTGCCTGGCCAAATGGGCTTTTTTCCTAATATAAGGGCTTTATCTAGCAGTGAATGGCTTTATTCTTGTAGAGAATTTTCTAACTCTCAGCATTTGGCTGAGATAGCTGGTTGCCTCTCTCAAGATTCCTAGTAAGTGCTGAAAGCTTCACTTTACTGCTATCTAGTTTTATTTGTCACTGGTTGTCATTCAAAAGCCACCAAGAGCTCTTAGCTGAAATTTTAAGAACCGACTTTAAAACCACAATTTGGCTATATTTCCCCCAAGCTTCAGAGAGCATCAACATCTAACTGGTTTTGCCCTAGAATCTCACTAACAGTTTTTGTTCAAGTAATTCTTCAAGGGATCTATTTTTTTCTGATAGACCTTGGACACAGACACTGCTAATTTGTGAGTTTCTTAAATATTTTTTAAGTGCCTCAGCTTGTCCTAGTACTTTCTGGGTGCAGCCAATTTCAAGGGATAGTGAACTACAGGAGTTCAGTGGGAAGTTTTCCCTAAATAGGTAATACAGAACCAGAGAGTGTAAGCATTCAAGCTTCACAGGAAGGTCTGCAAATAGGATGGAGAGAGCTACATGAAACAGTGTGCATGCCACTATGAAGGACATTCCTCTCCAAGTCATACTTTGATTGCAGATAATGCACTGAATGGGTTTTGGTCCTTGGTGTCAAGGGACACCTCTATAATTATTTGAGCAGATAGCAGGAATGCCATATTCCCTTGTCAGCCCCGAAGGAAAACTTGGTACAGCTGAAGGATGGAGACTAAAAAATCCAGCAGGAGCATAAAATGGATATACTCTACAAATGCATATCCTGAACCCTCTCATGTGGGCACACATGAGTAGCAGCTGCTGGCTTACCAGAGTGACTGTGTTTTTTGCCACAATTTGGACAGCCTCTGCCCCAGGCCCAGTGACCTTACTAGACGTCTGCAGGTTGACTGGTGTGTTCTGCACATCAGTGCTGAGCACAGCCTTCTGACTGTTGATGGCGGTCACCATAGCAATGGTAGGTCTCTGGCCCACAACAGAGGCAGGCATGGTCGCAGTTGCTGCTTTCAAGACGAGAGGTAGTGTCTTTGTGGTAATCATAGAAGCTGTAGTTACAGTCTTCTAGGAGACATGGAGAACAGATATTAGGACACTGTAGTGTGATCCCACTAAACAATATGCTGCTAATCCCCAGAAGAAAACAAAGCAATGATTCTTATAATCAAGTTTCTCGATATAACATTTCTTTTGTGTACATACAGCACACTTCTTACTAAAGGGAAAGATTAGTTTGTGCCAGAGTTTTCAAATTTAGCTTCAAGTTTATAGTAATAACTGCAGACAAATATGGGCACAGGATTTTCAACAATAAATAGGGTGGGTTTACAGATATAGAATATGAGTATACCTATTTATCTGTGTTTTTTCTTATTCTCTGCTTGCTCTCAATTAATTTAAACTCTGTAGAAGATGAAATCAATGGAGTATATACCATCTCTATCTTTAATTGCTACAACCTCATCAATATGAAGAAAGCCATCATATAATTCTGGTTATCTGCCTCCAGTGACACAAAAGCTATGATGAAAGGACAGTGTCTTTTCATTCTTTTGAGTGTCACCCTTGAGAGGAAGAAGGGAAACTCACATGAGGATTAGCACAATTGTTGCCTCAAGGCAGTAAATCCCAAACTCTAGATAATAAAACCCATTAACCAACTAGTATAGTAAATACTAGCTCTTGATATCAAAAGGCTGTGAGTCACTAACTAAAATCTTTTCTCTGGAGAATTGCCACAGAAACAATCAAAGATCCAGTGAAACATGACATGGCGGAAACAAAAACCTGTGTTTCAAAAAGCTTTATAGATCAGAGGCACCTGGCAGCTCAGTTGGTTAAGTGTCCGACTCTTAGTTTTGGCTCAGGTCATGATCTAGGGGTTGTGACAGTCAGGCTCTGGGCTGGGTGTGGGGTCTGCTTGAGATTCTCTCTCTCCCTCCCTCTCCTCCTTACCACCCCCTTATAAAAGGCCTTATAGTTCAGAGGATGAACAGAGGTGATAGGATTTGACTGATCCTCCACAAGTGCTGCTGCTCTGTAGCTGCAGTTTCTAGATTTCTTACTAGAGTAGTTAAAGGGGCCAGTTACAAAACAAGAAAAATGCAAACAACCTTCTTACACGGCACACACACCTATCCTGTGCCACTACTCACTCAAGATCCAAACGTTTCAGGAACATAGAGATTTGCTCCAACATGCTGATTCTGATTTTGATACTATTCCATCTTTTTCTTCTTATTTTATACTGGCGCTGTCCAATTTGGTAGCTACCAGCCACACATGGCTATTTAAATTCAAATTAATTAAAACAAAAATATTAAAACATCAGTTCCTCAGTCACACAGTCTACATTTCAAGTGTTCAAAAGCCACCTGTGGCTAGTGGCTACCAAATTGGACAGCAAAGATTTCCAACGCAGAAAGTTCTGCTGGACAGCATTGCTCTAGACCAGTGACAAGGCCTCACTCTCCCTGAAACATATCTGGACAAATCCCCTTGTGTATTGCTATTTTAGTGACGGCGTCGGTACTTACGTACTAAGCTGTATTTTTGTAGGCAATTCTTTATTTCTATCTTCTGCCTTAAACACACACATACATCATCTAATCTTCTAACATCTTTATTTTCTTTCAATGAAAACAATTAGTGATCATAACCTAGGAGCAATCCTTATTAACACTTGTAATTAAAATCACCCAAATCTTCGTCTCCTCTTTTCTAATCAACAATGCAGGTGTGGTCTCATTCTCTTTGCCAGTGCCTTTTCAAATGTGAAATGGGAGTATAAAAGTGGAACACTGGTATTTATTCTGGGGGGTGGCAAGTCATCTACTATCTACCCATAATGAAAACTAAATAAAAGCTAAATGCTATTTATCATTAGAAATATTACAGTAGTGTAGCAGGAAGGACTGACTTTGCATTGCCAGCTATTTGTAATAAGTATTTTTAACCCAGTGTGATATTAGCCCTATCTTTCAGTTTAAGACATTAAAATACAAAGACCTTTTCAAGTGGTGAGCAAGTCACACCAGATGGCATTCAATCTTGGTCATGGAAATAAAAGTTCTAATCAGCAGAATTCACTGACACGGATTTTAAAAACTATTGTGCATGCTATTACTGCTTTGAAAGAGGTCATGTACTTTTGTTTGAAACATCCTTGGTTCAGGTAAATCACTATCAATATTTTGAATCACCCTAAAGTGATTATTCTAAAAAAGTCAGTGAAACCTCAAACTCACCTGAATATATACTTACCATTACCTGCAACACTTAAAAAAAAAACTGAAACCTAACAAGTTTGTTGACATCTTAGGTTAGCATTTTATTCTACTTTATAAATATTTCTTTGTGGCTAATTTCACAACATGTATTCTAGGATCTATATAATTCTCTGTATATACAGGCATAGACCTTAGAGTACTATATTCACTGATGAAAACTTTTTGAAAAATACATTGACTATTTGCAGCAGGTATCAATAGGCATTACTTAAATCTTTACCTCTGGTCTGGTGCTTATTCTATTCTAGGTACTTGAGAATATAAACCTAACTCTTGGGAGTGTTAGAGTTTAAATGACAAAGAGAATCTAGAATTTTGAAATCCAAACCTAATGAAAATCTCTGACCTGTTTGGCAGGAAGAAGAGAAGACATAGGAGAGGAAAGGTAACCAACAAAAAAGAAAATTATTTTTCTGGAAGCTATGATTAGTCCCTGGCTGGCTGATGCTGTTCAATTGTCCCTGGCTTCAAGATAAGAGAGCAGTTTCCCCACAATGTCATCAAGAGGTTTTTTAATTTTGACAAAACCTAAACTATACCAACTAGAAGTTAATGAAGAAATATATGGCATAGCAAAATTTTTACTTTTTTGCCAAATTATTATTGTTTACTTGCAGAGCATGAGGTGTTGATTTAAAACAGACTCCGACGAACAAATCAGAACTTAGAAAGATTATTACTTTGGGCTCTAGTGAACTTCCATTATCTATTTTAGGCTATTTTTGTTTAATTTTGAATGGCAGGTAACTGTTGTACATTCAGATGAATACAAATAGAAACACTCTACTCCTCTTTTTGTCCATAAGTTTTTTTTTTAAGATTTTATTTATTTATTCATGAGAGACACACAGAGAGAGAGAGAGTCAGAGATACAGGCAGAGGGAGAAGCAGGCTCCATGCAGGGAGCCCAATGTGGAACTCGATCCCAGGTCTCCAGGATCAGGCTCTGGGCTGAAGGTGGCGCTAAACCGCTGAGACACCCAGGCTGCCCCATAAGGATTTATTTTCTATTTGGTCTTATTAACTACATGCCTCTTTATATTTGTATTACATCATTAAAAAGGGCAAGATTGTGAATATAAGTTGAGAGGTATACTTGCATTTAACTCTTCTAGTCTTTCATTCTTTTCTGTAGATTGAAAAAATTTCCAAATCTACATATAAGGATGAGTTTTTGAGTTAACTAAGTAAAGGGGACTGGTCCCTCCATTCCCCGTGCCTTGGTCCCTACTAGCCATCCGACTTAGAATAAAAAATGTTCTCTTCCTACCACTTCCTCTTTGACCATGCTGATTGCTACTTAATAGTTATTCCTTTCTCAACTTTGATATTTAATAAATGCCATATACAACCTCCCATTTGTCCTTGACCTCGTGAACCTTTAATGACTCCCCGTTGACTGTCCAAAATCCCAATGGTTCTGTCATGCATTGGGAGGGCTTCTACAAGCTAGCCTCTTTCTACCTCTCTGGCTTTCTCTCTCTCTCCATTATTTCCCAGAATCCACATTACAGCCACATCAGCCTCTTTGCTATCCTAGGGCACACATTTACTTCTGTGACTGCATACTTTTGTTCACATAGTTTTCTACATCTGTGATGCTCTCTCCTCCCTCGGCTCCATCACTGAAATTCCACTGATCTGTCCACATCCTGCTCAAGCATCACCTCATTCACAAAGCACTTCTGATCCCTCTAGTTAAAATTACTCTGTCCTCTGGTCTTTTCACAGCTCTTCACTGGTACTTTCCTTTTATTCTTTTTTGTTGGCTGTTTACATTTTCCTCTCCTCTTCTAAATTTTTAGAATTCTGTCTTATATGTGAATCTACCCCCCACGTTGTCTAGCACACAGAGTCTGCATATAATAGAGACCCAATACATATTTACAGAATGAATGAAAACAATGATAATATACCAGCTTCTAGGCAGGGATCACTACCTCTTTGTATACTAGAATCGAGCACACTGAGAACACCCAATAAATACGGACAGTTTATTGAAAGACAGAAACCAAAAACCTGGATGGTCTTTTAGCTTTTAACATTACACATCTGCATTTAACAAAACAAAATAGTATAAAACAAGCTTAGATACATCAATTAAATATATCAGGTGGGCCACAGGTGGAGAGATGCCATACAACACTGTTTTGGGGACAGCCCTTGGCCCCTTACTGTCATTCACCATCCCAAAGCAGCACAGAACTCAAGATTATTAGGGAAGGGAACAGCTATTATAAGAATTATATAAGCATTTCCTCTGATTTGTGGGACATGTAATGTTACTTGAACAGGAAGCTTCCATGGGTTAAGAGAAAGACTCCTAACAACCAGGAAAGAATGAATTCTTCCATGTAAATACTTTCTGATGAAAGTGTACTTTGCAATGAGAACAAACTAATCAACTCTAACAAAAGTAATCTGATAAGCAATCCTTCAGAAGAAAGCCCTAGTCAGGGGGTTTTAGAAGTCAGTTTGAATGCTTAATTTTCAAATAGCCTTGGAGATTATGGTAAAATTTATGCTCTAGCTATCTGATTTACAACAGGAATTCCTCTTTTTCCTACTTTGGCATTTGACATAATGTTGGCATTTTCTTTTTTGGTATTGTATGGCAGTACAAAAGAGCAGTGAATGGACAGACTTTTTCACCAGAACATCTGGGTTCAAATCTTGGCTCTACCACACATACTACCTATATGATTTTAGATAATTACTTAATCTCTCTGTACCTTAGTTTTCTTTTCTATAAAATAGAATAATAATAATAATTCCTTCCTTATTAGGGTTGGGGTAAGGACTGTGTATGTTACATATGTAAAGCACTCAGGAGAGTGGCAGTATATAGTAACCTTTACTAAATGTCAACTACCTTTAGTAATCGTTAGCATTTTTTACAATTAATGTATTCTTAACTTGAACAGTTTTATATGTGAACCAGCCCATTGTCCATAAACAGTGAATAACAAGTAAACTATAATATTTCCTCTATGTTATAAAGATATACTGAAGACTTGATATTTGTGAGTGAAAGATGCCCATGCTTGAGTTTTAGAAGATCTCAACATCCTTGAAATCATACACAAAAATGAGTGTTACTAGGTGTGAATGTGTATTACTCTGGGGAGAGGATCCATAGCTCTTACCCAAGTCTTAAAAGGGTTGTGATCCCTAAGGATCAGGAAGCACTGCTCAGTCATCCCATTTAAAAAGGTATGCCCATATTACATGTAGGTGTCTGGAGACCAAGGCTGAACAGTATTCTTAACTGGATGTTATTCCCAAATATGTCCTTATTGTACATCTTGATTGCCTTATGATCCTTAAATGCTAGTTTCAATGCCCCTTTGAGTAAAAACATCCACACAGCTACACCAAGTTAGGATGTTATTAAGTCTTCAGTTCTTAGTTCTAGTTTGGACCTGTAGGTTCCATTTCAGATTTCGTTCAGTATATTAGAACAAATTCAGCTCATGAATATGGACTTAGAAGCAAATATTCTGTTTCCCTGAGTAATGGAAATATATCGCCCTTCTTCTGAATGTCTTTCTACCTGGTTCCAAGGGTACTGCTCCTGGAATATCTCCATACCTAATTGCTAAGTTCCAGCAAAACAATTCCAGAGGAGGCAGAGTCACACAGACTTTTAGAACAAATGCAAATACTTCCAGAAATTCAAATTAAGACCTTAGTTCTGTTCTAACACAGAGTAGTGATTTTTCTTTGTCACTGACTACCTTTCCCCTCTTTGGACAGGTGGGAAATCATTTAACTTTTGCTCCTTAGTAATATCATTTCCTTTTGCCAATGAATTTCAAGTGATTTTTACCCCAGTGTATAGTATAAAAAAGTAACCAACATAACTTTTGTCTAGTGCTAGTTGAGCTCAGTATGGTCTGAAACAAGCCGTTATTCTACATGACCAATAATAAGTCAACCTAGAGCAGGAAGCCTACAGGGCTCTCTCCATACTTTTACCTGTGAAGCAGTCAGGTTGGGAGAGGGTGCAGCCGACTGGGCGTGGTGGTGGTGGTACTGCTGTTGTTGCTGTAGCTGCTGCAGTGGTTGCTGCTGTGCTGTTTGTAGTTTGTTTTCAGATTGTGGTAATGGCTGTATTTGGAACTTGTCTGGTTGTTCTTGCTTTACTATCAGGTTCTTCCGGAGCTGTTCAACTACTCTTTTCTACCCCATGAAGACAAAAAGAAATGATATCTATTAGAACACTGTTTTATCCACTCTGTGAAATATGCAGCAGAGCTCTGTACCTCTGACATCTTTCTGTAAACAGCTTAATCTAAAACTTGTATCTAAAAGGTACAGACTCCACCTCTAAGGAGAAAGCAATAGCATTAGAAACATTTTATGTATCAAGGGAAACTGAGCCATAAGGAGAAGAAAAGATCATGGAGCTCACACAGTCAAGCTCAGAGTTCTTGACTATTATTTATTAGCTTGGTGGTGGAAGGGCAAGAAGAGTGTAGCCATGAGAATGACTCTGGAGACACAAATTTCAGTTTTGCTACTTACTAGCTCTCTGATGTTTTTGTCAAGTTACTTAACCTATCTGTGTCTCTATTTCCTGTTCTGTAAAGTGAGGAGATTAACATATCCTTGGGGTTTTTATGAGTACAAAGCTGCTGGATGTTAAGTACTCACAACTGTTACTGGTACATTGTTGGTCATTTAACTTTTTGTATCTGATTACAGACACTGACCATACTAATTTTCATTATTTTTAAAAAATTTTTATTTATTTATGATAGTCACACACAGAGAGAGAGAGAGAGAGGCAGAGACATAGGCAGAGGGAGAAGCAGGCTCCATGCACCGGGAGCCCGACGTGGGACTCGATCCCGGGTCTCCAGGATCGCGCCTTGGGCCAAAGGCAGGCGCCAAACCGCTGTGCCACCCAGGGATCCCTAATTTTCATTATTTAAACAAACATCATATATCGGTTTCAAATGTTAAACAGACTTTTATATAGATCTGATCTCAGAAATATGCCAAACAATATTTATTCTAAACCACTCAAATATATAACTCAGGAGCAGGACCTCTTTGCTGGGATAGGGTCTGTGGGAATGCACACATTTGTTTAGGCAGAGTAGGGATTTAGTTACATAGGATAAAAATTTAAAAACCAAACTTTCTTGAATTTTCTAGATCTTATTCAAATCCAAGAAAAATGTGTGTTTGGATACTTCCATTACTATAATATATTTCAACAGAATGTAAGCTCCATGAGGGCAAGGACCTATTTTATCCACAATTATACTCTGGGCTAGAAATATGCAGCTAAGTAAATGTCTCTTCACAGGACGTATAGAGTGACCGGGACCAGGGACCAGGAAATGACTCAGGGAATATGCTATATAAAATCATCTGAGGCTAGACTTGGGCTGCCTTTCTTGGCCTGATAGCTGGAAGCAAGTATAAGCAACACTCATATACTTTCAAGTGAGTTCACCATCTGAGGTTTGTTATTTCTGAT